>NC_073627.1:127278059-127581089 GCF_029407905.1 Bubalus kerabau
TTTATTATGGTAAAATATATATATATATATATATATATATATATATGTAACTTTATCATTTTAATAATTTTCAGGTGTACAATTCAGTAGCATTAGCTACTATTAATATCTTAGTTTGAGCTGCCATTACAAAATACCACAAGCTCAGGGCTTCCGTGGTGATCCAGTGGTTAAGAATCCACTTGGAATACAAGGGACACCAGTTCGATCCCTGGTCCAGGATCCCACATGCCTCAGAGCAACTAAGTCCATGAGCCAGAAGTACCGGAGCCCGTGCACCTAGAGCTCATGCTCTGCAACAATAGAAGCCACCACAATGAGAAGCCCAAGCACCGCAACGAAGAGTAGCCCTACTCCCCGCAACTGGAGAAAGCCCAAATGCAGCAAAGAAGATCCATCATGGCCAAGAACTAACTAAATAAATCCTCTTTAAAAATCCTTTAAAAATACCATAGGCTGGTGGTTTAAACAAAAGAAACTTATTTTCTCACAATTCTGGAGGCTAAACATCCAAGATCAACATGCCATCATGGTCAGTTTCTGGTGAGAGCTCCCTTCCTAGCTTGTAGATGGCTGACTTCCTACTGTGTCTTTACATGGTGGGGAGAGAAAGAGAGCAAACTCCCTGTTGTCCCTTCTTGTTGTTGTTATTGGTCAGTTGCTCAGTCATGTCCAACTCTTTGCAACCCCATGGACTGTAGCCCGCTAGGTCCCTCTGTCCGTGGGATTTCCCAGGCAAGAATACTGGAGTGGGTTGCCATGTCCTCCTCCAGGGGATCTTCCCAACCTAGGGATTGAAGCTGCACCTCCTGCATTGGCAGGTGGATTCTTTTATTATTATTATTTTAATTGAAGGATAATTGCTTTACAGAATTTTGTTGTTTTCTGTCAAACATCAAGATGAATCAGCCAAAGGTGTACATATGTCCCCTCCTTCTTGAACCCCCTCCCATCTCCCTCCCCATCCCAGCCCTCTAGGTTGATACAAAGCCCCTGTTTGAGTTCCCTGAGTCACAAAGCAAACTCCCATTGGCTATTTCTTTTACATGTGGTAATATAAGTTTCCATGTTACTGTCTCCATACATCTCACCCTCTCCTCCACGCACCTCCCCCCACAACCGCCTGACCCTGTGTCCATGAGTCTGTTCTCTGTGTCTGTTTCTCCATTGCTGACAGGCAGACTCTTTACTGCTGAGCCACCAGGGAAGCCCCTGTATCCCTTTTTATAAGGGCATTAATCTCATCTTGAGGGTCCTACCTTCAAGACCTCAAAACCTAAAATCTCCCCAAGGCCCCATCTACAAATGCTATCACACTGGGAGGTTAGGACTTCAATATATGAATGGGGGAATGCATAATTCAGTTCATAGCAACTACATTCACAATATTTTTCAAACATCACCACCATCCATTTCCAGAACTTTTCCATCATCCCAAACAGGATCTCTGCATCTATTAAACTAGCTCTCCAATTCTCCCTTCCCCCAGTCCCTGGTACCTCTATTCTACTTTCTGTCTCTATGAATTTACCTATTCTAAATACCTCATACAATATTTGTCCTTTGGGGTCTGGCTTATTTCACTCAGTGTAATGTTTCACAGTTCAAACCTGCCATAGGATGTATCAGAATTTCATTTCTTTTTAAAGCTGAATAATACTATATTGTATGTATACATCACATTTTCTTTATCCATTCATCCATTAGTGGATATTTATGTTGCTTTCACCTTTGGCTATTGTGAATAATATTGCTATGAACATTGATGTACAAGTATTTGCTTGAGTCCCTGTTGAATTCCACGTTAGAGTGGAATTGCTGCATCATACGGTAATTCTATATTTAACTCTTTGAGGAACCACCAAACTGTTTTCTACAGTGGCTACAACATTTTACATTCCCATCAGCCATGCACAAAGTTTCCAATTTCTCTACATCCTCATCGACACTTGTTATTTTCCATTTTTTCTTTCTTATATTAGCCTAGCCATCCTAATGGATGTGAAGTGGTATCTCATTGTGGTTTTGATTTGAATTTCCCATTTCACTTTCAAGGCCACCATGTCTATTACTTGTATTTGTTTTCCAACTTGGTTTGCAAAAGTTTGGGGTGGGGATATCAACAGAGGAGGGAGATGGTAAGAAAATAATGAAAGAGTTATTTCCTGGAAATTATAGACTTCTAATAGTACGTAAAACAAAGAGAAGAGCAAGACAGTCTTGGCTACAATGCAGAATAACACCCTGCAGCCTTAGCAGCTGAAGGATTCCAGATGAATGACAGTGACAGTCATAACCACAGCCA
Organism: Bubalus kerabau; assembly: GCF_029407905.1. Taxonomy (NCBI): domain Eukaryota; kingdom Metazoa; phylum Chordata; class Mammalia; order Artiodactyla; family Bovidae; genus Bubalus; species Bubalus kerabau. The sequence continues at coordinate 127,280,365 of NC_073627.1, forward strand.
GTAAAGGCAGTGGAAATAGCAACACCAAGTGGAAAGGGCTGGAGCATGAGATGATGAATTTCAATACGAATACCACGTGACTATACATGTTCACAGACACATGACAAACGCCTGTGAAACACCTCTGAGGTTGCCCTGAAGCACCTGGGGATGTGTATTTAAGTATGGGCGAGGGCAAAAGAATACACGTCGAGTATTTTTCTCACTGTAATAACACTAATATGCGTTAGTTTCTATTTCCTTAGGCTAGATTTCTAAAAGTAGAATTGCTAGGTCAATGTTTTTAAAATTTTACTTTCCAGAATGATTGTAGTGGCAATTTGTTTATATGGTCTTTTATTTATTTTTACTTAAATGGAGGGGGTTGACTCAATCCTCTTCCTCACTTGCAAAGCCTCTCACATTGCTTTATTTAGTTATTATTCTCTTTTTTCCATATTTTCCAATCTCATCCCCCTTTCTCACCATAGGAAATCGTTCCAGTCTGTCTAGTGTACATCCTTTTGTCTGAAGATGTCTATTTGTAATGTGTATCATTGTTTTAGACACATATGTTTTTTCCTTATATAAGTAATAGTATAATTTTTTTTTCTTCCTGCAGTAACATGTTTTTATGATCTAGTCTACTGCTTATAATTACTGCATTATACTCCATCCACCACATTTTGCCCATAATTTCAGTTATGGGCATGTAAATTATCTCCCAACTCCCCACAACCAAAAACAATACTGCTATGAATATCTTCATATTTTCCTTCCATGCATGCTCAGTCATGTCTGACTGTTTGTGACCCCATGGACTGTAGTCCACCAGGCTCCTCTGTCCATGGGATTCTCCAGGCAAGAATAATGGACTGGGTTGCCATTTCCTCCTCCAGGGGATCTTCCCGACCCAAGATTTGAACCCACGTCTCCTGTGTCTCCTGCATCTCCTGTGTCCACTGCACTGGCAGACTGATTCTTTACCCCTGAGCCACCTGATACCTATATGAATATCTTTATGTGCCATTATTGGGACCTGTGAGAATTTGGGAGGTGTTACATATTCAGCAGCAGAATTGAATATTTTATAGTTTTTTTCTCCTTTATATACCTTTGATTTTCATTTTTTGATTATTGATAAAGATAAATTGTGCATGTGTGTGTGTATTTTTAACCACTGTGTACTTCCAGGAGTTTTCTTACCACATCCTTAGCCCTACCCTCCATTGCTTCTTTGAAGGCTAATTTACTTTGTAAAATTGATTGTAACACATTGAATAAATGTGATACATGAGTCCACACATGAATTCATAATGATACTCAAAGAGAGAAAGAGAGAAAGGAGAAAAAAATTCATTTGCCACCAATGGAAATACTATAACACCAACTCCTTTGTCAGGAAATTGATAATTAAAGAGAAAGAATGAAGCATTTAATCTGCCTTTTTTGGAAGAAATTAGGCTCAGTCCCAATTGATGAGGGAAAACTCTTCTTTATGGAACAATGTCAACTAATAAACGTAGGACTGATAAAATTAGAAAATTACCATTTTTCAATCTCCAATAAGATAATTGATTCAGGCAAGGATCATCAGTGAATGTGAAACTATTAGAAAAAGGAAAAAAGAAAAAAAAACAATCTACCTTTGTATCAATTTCCTTCCACTCACTTGCCCTAGAACACTTCCAATTTGCCTGCTGCTCCCACCATTCTGTTGAAACTGAAATGCTTGAAAGACAATGGTGACTTCTCAATTGCTAACCACAATGGTCTTTTCTCATCCTCCATGATCTCTTTGTGGTATTTGACATTAGAAGCCACCTTTTTCTTGTAACTTTCTCCTTTCATCCACAAAAGCCTGGTTATCTGTTGCTATATAACAAACCCACTTTATATTAAATGGTTTAAAATAGTAAGTTATTATTTCTCATGGTTTTGTGGGTGGACTGGGTTCAGTTGGGTGTTTCTCCCTTGGGATCTCTTTTAAGGTTGCAGTCAGATTCTAGCTAGGGCTAGAGTCATCTGAAAGTTCAACTAGGGTAGATATCCAAGATGGCTTCCTTACTCATCTGGTCCCTAATCTAGATGGCTGAAACAGCTGGGGGTTACCAGGCTGTCTCTCTTTCTCTCAGTGTGGCCAGCCTCGGCTTCCTAATAGCTAGATGGTCTCAGGATAGATAGGCTTCTTACATAGTGCCTGACTCCCCCTAGAGTTAATGTTTCAAGTGTCCCAGGTCAAAACTGCAAGGCTTCTTATGAGACAATTAATGGTTCCTTTCTCATCCAGTATGTATCATCCATTATGTCAGCACTGTGCTCTTTAGAGGGAAAAGAACTAAAGGCCCTTCCAAAGTGGAGTGTAAAACTCATCCTTATTTTTATTGTTTCATTTTTAACTATGTGTGTATCCATATCTAACCCCAAAGCAATTTTGAAATACTCACTTTGTATCAAGTCTTTCCAAAGCATTTTATAAATTTGTTTTCATACAACCAGGAAGTCTTTTCTTTAGCATTGTGCTTCTGCAGTTACTAAATAGTTAATTAAATAACATAATTTCAGTAATAAATATAGCTAACATAAACAGTTTGGGGAACAAAGTACCAGAACAGTCTATTGGCTCTGAGTGTTCAATATACAAGGGCACAAATCAGTGTATTTTATGTAGGGAATGAGAAACATTGGTTAGTCTGGTCAATCAGTTAAAAGGGTTCCTAATTTATCTTTTATTGAACTTTTTGAATTGGCAGTAACAGACACCACTTTTAAGAAACATGTAGAATTTATTGGCTTGAGCTGGGGGCTCAGATGGTGTCACCAGCTCCCAATATTTCTCCATCTCTCAGCTGTGCTTGCCACCATGTTCAGTTCAGTCAGTTCAGTCACACAGTCATGTCTGACTATTTGCGACACCATGGACTGCAGCACGCCAGGCTTCCCTGTCCATCACCAACTTCTGGAGCTTGCTCAAACTCATGTCCTTCGAGTTGCTGATGCCGTCCAACCATCGCATCCTCTGTTGAGAGCCACCAGTTGGCTTCATTCAAGATTCCATGTGGGGGCAAGATGGTAATGGTGGCTCCTAGTACAGAAGAGAAAACGTGTTTCTCTCAGCAATCCCCCAACACTCACTACTTGTCACTGGCTAAGATTGGGTATGTGCCCACCCCTGAACCAATTTGTGGCCAGGACAATGTATTAAGGTGATTGCTTAGGTTCCCTAGAAACCCGACCTAATCCATGGAATAAGAAAAATTGCCTTCAGATGTTCCAGCATGCAACTATAGAAGTCCATCCCTGCAGGAATGATTGAAGGAAGGACGATGTGTTGCTTGAGGGCAAGTATAGCTTCTTGTTCCTCCCTGTATTCCCTCCCAACTAACCAGCACCTTGCCTGTTCTCCTGAATACAGCAGTCATTACTTATGGTGAACTAAAAATCGCATTCATCTTTCTCTTCATTTACTGTTCATCTTAAGGCAATTTACAGAAGACTTGCCCTTGGTGTGCAAAATGCCAGTCCCCATTTGCCTGAATTTTGTTATCTTTTGATCTCTTATGCTGTCAAAAGGTCTCAAGCATAGGTTTGAACGGAGTTTGGATTGAAAGACCCACAGAACTGAGCTCCTTATAGAATGCTCTGAGTCAAGTCTTTCCTCTCCAGCTCAGGTCTTGCCTGTTGCTTTATAATGCTGGTGAGGCAGTTTTAATTTTACCTTCTGGGTTTATACTAGAGCCACTTTTAGGGACTCTCCTTGGGTCTTTCCAGTAGTCCTCCTCTCTCCCTTCCCCCTTCCCTTGGTCCCTCCCTTCCCTGCAGCCACAGCTGCCTGGCTCCAGGGCACTCAGACGGCACTGTTGCCTAGGCAACGCAGGAGGGGGCTTCAATCTCCTGTCTCCCCAGAGGGCCTGGGCTGGCCCTGAGCCAGAAAGAAGCAGGGGGCAGGGGACCCAACTGGCCCTGCACAGAGTGTGTTGGGAAGTAAACAGACCATTGGTGTGCTGCTACCAGAAGAGATGGGGAATGTCATGGGTGTGATTGTATTATACAAGCAAACCGCCAAGGATGCTATGGCTGACTGAGAGAACAGGAATGCGACAGGAAAAAAGAAGGCCTGACACATCTTGGCCTGATGCGGTATCAGGGGGTAAAATGGCTGAGGCTTGCAATAGTTTACTGGAGCTGTAGTAAAAAGTATTACAAACCATTTCTGTATTACAAACCGAAAAGTATTGTCTCACTGTTCTGGAGGCTAGAAGTCCCAAATCAAGGTATTAGATGGACCACTCTCCCTGCAAAACCTGTAAGGGCACCCTTCCTTGTATTTTCCTAGTTCCTGATGTATGAGTGCATGCTAATTTGCTTCAATTTTGTCTGATTCTTTTCAACCCTACGGAATGTAACCTGCCAGGCTCCTCTGACCATGGGATTCTCCAGGCAAGAGTACTGGAGTGGGTTGCCATGCCTTCCTCCAGGGGATTTTCCCAACCTAGGTATCGAACCTGAATCTCTTGTGTCTCCTGCATTGGCAGGCAGGTTCTTTACATCTAGCACCACCTTTCCTGGCAATCTTTGGCATTCCTTGGCTTGCAGCTCAATAACTCCAACGTCTGCCTTCGTGGTCACGTGGCATTCTCCCTGACTGTCTCTTCATGTGGCCATCTTCTCACAGGGACATCAGTTATATTGAGCTAGGAGTCCACTCTACTTCTCTATGACTTCATCGCAACGAATTACATCTGCAACAATGCTATTCCCAAACAAAGTCACATTCTGAGGTTTGGCGGGTTACGATTTCAACATACATTTTCTTAGGGGACACAATTTAACCTCTCATGACTTCCCCAGACAGGTATAAATGATGGGCTTAGAAGTTCCTGTCTTATAAAACAAAGGCCTAGAAAGGTTATTTGACTGAGCTAAGGAAGAGGTGGAACACCAGGCTGAGGAACTTGGCTTTTATTTGGCAGAGAGGAATCACGAAGGGTTTCAGAGCAAGCAGCAGTGTAACCACCTGTGTGACTACCTATGAGACTCGAGATTTTGAGTCCTTAGTTCCTTTTTATTTTTTAGTACCAGTGGAATGAGCCCCTTCTTTCTTCAGTGCATAGTCATATTCCCTGTCTAAGTCTCAACCTAATTACGTAGTTGAAGCATGGGTAAGCCTCCAAAGTGAATAGCACAGAGTTTGACATGTGCACTTTTGGTCTTCTTCCCTGGTGGCTCAGCCTGCAATGCAGGAGATTGGGGTTCGATCCCTGGGTTGGGAAGATCCCCTGGAGAAGGGTAAGGCTAAGCTACCCACTCCAGTATTCTGGCCTGAAGAATTCCACGGGCTTCCCTGGTGGCTTAGAAGTTAAAGCGTCTGCCTGCAATGCAGGAGACCTAAGTTCAATCCCTGGGTTGGGAAGATTCCCTGGAGAAGGAAATGGCAACCCACTCCAGTATTCTTGCCTGGAGAATCCCATGGATGGAGGAGCCTGGTGGGCTATAGTCCAAGGGGTCGCAAAGGGTCGGACACGACTGAGCGACTTCACTTTCACTTTCACTATGCAGTACATGGGGTTACAACAAGTCGGACATGACTGAGTGACTTCCATTTGGCACAATTCAGAAATAAGAGTGCCATTTGCCAACCATGCCAGCCTTGATTGCCTGATAGTCAAATGAAGATAATAAGAGTATCTATCTCATAACATATATCATGCGTGCGTGCATGCTAAGTTGCTTCATTCATGTCTTACTCTATTCAACCCTATGGACTGTGGCCCGCTAAGACCCTCTGTCCATGGGATTTTCCAGGCAAGAGTACTGGAGTGGGTTGTCATGCCCTGCTACAAGGGATTTCCCGGCCCAGGGATCAAATCTGAGTCTTCTGTGTCTCTTGCATTGTAGGTGGATTCTTTACCCAGTGAGCCATCTGCGAAGCCCAATATATATATTTACATATGTTTGTAATCATATCTTAGAAGAATGCCTGGCAAAGTAAGAACTCAATAAATGTTCACAATTATGCAAAAATGGATAGTTCATTTGGTGAAGAAAGGCAGGAAAACAGTTTTTAGTAGTGCTGGTTGTAGACTTTAGACCCTGCAACTACCATTCCTTCTCTCTTCCAGAAATAACAGTCTCCCATGTCTACGCAGCACTTTTCAGTTCTCAAAGTACTCTGCATTCATTCTCCTCCTGTGTAATCTTTGTGACAATCTTGCAAGACAATCAGGGCTTTTGTTGTTGTCTCCATTTTGCAGATAAGAAACTGAGACCAAGATGGAATAAATCAACTGCTTTGAACTTTTTTTCTTCTGGGACATTTTGAGAGGTGCTGCTTTCAGGTGCACACTTCCCACTGTAATTCTTGCCATGTCTTTATCCCTTTCTCGCCTATTGTTACACAGCCTTAAAAGAAGGGTAATAAGAACTATATGCAATTCATGTGGAACTAGATCTTTGATACATTATTGATGAAAAAATCAGATTGCAAATACGGTACTTACTGTAATAGTCTATGTATGTTTACACATGTATCAAGTTATCAGTGAGTCCATATAGGAGAGAGTTCACAGTGGTTAACTCTGTAATTGAGGAGTAAAATCTGGGCAGAGTGGATGGAGGGAGCATTCACTTTTACTTTATATAATTTTTAAATAATTCTGTATTATTTTTATAATGAAAACCTAATTTCATTTTGAAAATATTCAGTATGCAAAGCAACGTTATTACATGGATACCTTGAAACTGCTCTAATTTTCTTCAAGGAAATCATTCATGAATATGCATAGGCTATCTCTGGAAGGGTATTTAAAAGACTGATGACAGTAGCTGCCTCTCAAGAGGAGGAATGAGGGACCAGTGTTTGGACTCAGGGATGAGAGGAAAATGGACTTTTTACTGTATACTCTTCTATAAAATTTAATTTGTTTTTTAACCAAATGCATGTATTATGAATTCAAATGAATTAAGAGAAAATTACTAAAAGCTTCAGTGATTTATAATTACCAATGAATAATTTGTAACTCACCTCACGACCAATTACCACACACCGGTGCTTCCTCCTGGGTTAGATACTGAGCAGAGTGTTAAGATCCAAACTCAGGGCTCCTGATACCAAGTCTGTGACTGTCTACATGCCAGGAGGAGAAGGGGACAACAGAGGATGAGATGGTTGGATGACATCACCGACTCAATGGACACAAGTTTGAGCAGTCTCCAAGAGCTGGTGATGGACAGGGAAGCCTGCTGTGCTACAGTCCATGGGTCGCAAAGACTCGGACACAACTGAGCGACTAAACTGAACCGGTTGCTTTAAGGGCTGCACCCTGCCATTCCTCAAACCCCTAAGGCCCAACCCTAGGCTCCAGAAACCATGGCAGTAACATCACAATTATCATACAGAAGAGTCAGGACTGTGAAGTTAACTCCCCAACTAGTCTTTAACCAATCACACTTCTATATTGTTTCTTTTTTTCACGATGAGAAATAACTCACATGGGATAAAATGTGCACGTATTAAATGTTCATCTCAGTGCATTTTTAAATACGTTCAACTGTGTACCATCCCAGTTCAAAATAAACACCATACCACCTTTCTAGAAGGCACCTCCTGCTCATACCACCCCCTAAATGTAACCCCTATTCTGGCTCCTAGCCACCATAGATTAATTTTGTCTGTTTTTGAACTTCACACAAATGGACTCATAAAATTTCTACTCTTTGGTGTCTAGCTTCTTTTGCTTAACACTGTTTTGTGAGACCTGTCCACATGGTAGGTAGCAGCTGTTTGTTCATTCCAGGAATGAAAGTGCTGAACCACAGGGTATACACACACCTAACTTTATATATACTGACAAACAGCTGTTTGGTGGTGTTGTACAGTTTATACTCCTACCAGTAATATGAGAATGTTTTAGGTGTTCCACGTCCTCCCCAACACTTGATATCATCAGTTCTTTAAATATAAGCTATTCTGATGGGGGTCACTGACTCTATCTTGATTTCGCCTCACCCTCCCAGCCTCAGTTCTCTGGTTCCCTTTCTGCTCAGTCACCTGGTCTAACCACCCCTCAGTGGACTTTTCTGACTCCTGATCAATGTGTCCAGGCCTTCTTTCCTGGAGAGAGCCCTCTCCTGCTATAACCCCCGCTATGGGTTGAATCACAGTGGTTACCACAAACAAATCTGATCTCTGCTACAGGCTGAGACCTAATTCTGGTACAGACTGAGCCCTAAAGTTGATCACAGACAGGTCTCTTCCCTAATCACTGACTATACACATAGCCCAGCACAGACTGAGCCCTAATCACAACTACATGGTGAATCCTGATACCAATCACAGTCTGAGCCATGACCCCAGTAGCAGATCAACATCTAATGTCAGATGTAGCCTGAGCCCTGAACCTACTCAGACTAACCTGATTCAAACTCAGACTGATAAATAAAAATAGATCAAGCACAGCATTAGAACTTACAGTTGACATTTGAACAACACAGGTTTGAGCTGCACAGATCTTATGACATATTTTTTCTCAAATACTGTAGGATCCACTGTTTGTTGAATGCATGGTTAGTTGAATCAGATTCACTGTTTGTTGAATGAGTGGTTAGTTGAATCAGTTGTGGAACCACAGATATGAAGTAATTGGGAGTATGAAGGAGCCCCTGGTATGAAGGAACCCCAGGTAAGGAACACTGACTATAAGTTATAGAGGGATTTTCAATTGTGGTGGGTGGGCACTCCTAACTCCTGTGTTGTTCCCAGGTCAACTGTATTAGAGAAAGTGAAATTATAAGAAAAAAATGCATTGTGAAATGGGTTACAACTTCTATGGTCTCTTCTTGGTTCACCTCAAATTTTAACTGTAACTAAATTTTGCTAAGTTAGGGAAAAAGGCTATAACCAACCTCACCCTGATGTGTTGTAACGAACAGGCTGGAGGCGGGGGAGTGTGGCTCAAGGAAGCCTAAAGCTGAGCTAGCCCTGCAGATGGTGGTGGAAAGACCGGCAACCTTCTTCCTGTCCTCACAAGATGGCAGGTTTATTTTAAGGCTGCTTTTAACAGCTTAAAAAAACAGATTCAAAGAACACTGGGGGAAGCCTCTGATTTTTGGGCTCCTGCCATGGTACCGTTTTTTGTTTTTTGTTTTTTTTTTTTAAACAATGGTATTTGACTCCTAGTGAGATTTGTTCCTTCATTGCATTCTGATCATAATGCTTTTCACATTCCCCTCCCTGCAGTGGCTGTTGGAAAGGAAAAAGGAACCAGAACTTTCAAGAATGAATGCTTAGAGGTTCTGTTTGCTGTTTGTCTGCTAAGAACAAGAAGCTAGGAGCATAAGCAGCAGGCTAAGAACATAATTTTCACTTCTCATGCCCTTGAGAAAAATTTTGATTTCACCCTTAACACTAGGCGAAGTACCCTTAATGGACTGTGTTCTGTAAAGGATGGGTGATAAGTCTGCAAAATGGACTTTCACAAATGTTTTTTCTCCTGGACAAAAATCCTAATTGGTTTGAGATTTATGATTTTTTATACATAAACTGGATAAGGAGCCTTGTGGTACTACAGACAGGCACTGGGCTGGGAGTCAGGAAACCTAAGCGGTTCCGCCACTATTTGTGACGTGGTGCAAATCCCTTTCTCTTCCTAAGCTTCCTCTCGCCATCGATAATAATAAAGTTTAAATGTAGCTGTTTGTAATATCTTTTATATACCTCATCAATTTAATCCTTACGGCAATCTTATAGAGATGAGAACTATTATTATTCTCAGTTTACAAATGAGGTAGCAGAGGTTTAACGGAAATTAAGACTTGCCCAATATAACACAGAAGTCAAGTAGTTTTATTATTTAGTCAGGCAGTTTGTTGTTATTTATCATTAATTTGCTCATTGACAAACATCTATTAAGCACCTTTATGTGCCAGATACTGTTTTAAACTCAAGGAAAGGGGGCATTTTCAGACCTAATCTGAACTTGTTGGGTTTTCTATAAGGGTTAATATGTTAGCTAAAGGCGGATATGAATAGAGAATTTACTTTCTCCTTCTCTTAGGACCAATTTGGGCTAACTTTATAGCTCTATCCCCCTGGAAATGTAATAAAGGTGAAATGTCAGCTATAGTATTAGGCAGCATTGATTATGGTAAAAATAACCCCTGGTTGGTAAAATGCATCTGGGCCAGCATATATAAGTACCTGATGCGAAGCCAAGGCTTTGGGCCTCCCTAAGCACAGTGACTCCTGTAACTAGGTTCATCTCCCACAGAGCACCTGAAGGTTATGCCTGTGGGACACAAGATATTGATTCCTATTTGGGACAGGGTATTTCTTTTTTTAAAAAAATAGATTATCTATTTATTTATTATTTTTGGCTGCACTTGGTCTTTTTGCTGCGCCTAGGCTTTCTCACAGGGGCTACTCTTTATTTGTGTGTGGGTTTCTCGTTGCAGTGGCTCCTCTTGTTGCAGAGCACGGGCTCTGGGGCATGTGGGCATCAGTAGTTGAGTCATGTGAGCTCAGCAGTTACATCTCTCGGGCTCTAGAGCACAGGCTCAGGAGTTGTGACACATAGGCTTAGCTGCCCGCAGAATGTGGAATCTTCCCAGAGCAGGGATTGAACCTGTGTCCCCTGCAATGGCAGGCAGACTCTTAACCACTGGATTACCAGGGAAGTCCAGGGTCAAGGGCATTTCTAAGCTAAAGATGTCACAACATTCACTGATGTGATTTTTATCTCCTTTGGCCTGGGGAGCTGGATTACTGGACAACTACAGGAACTCCTGAGGAAGAGAAGTCCCAGGTGCTGTCTTATCAGCATGTTGTTTCTTATCCAGGCCCATTGTAAATTAATCTGATGCCAAGTGAGTGTAACTGAGTGAAGCTAAATTTCCAGTCGAGCCCAAAGAGCATCTGATGATGGGACATTTCAGGAACAAAACCAGGTCATGGAGATAGGAGTCCAGTCTTGTTTTTTTTCTGACTCTAGAGCCATGGTTCTCAATCTTGACCACATTCTAGACTCAGAAAAAAATTATTTTATTTATTTATTTTTGGCTGTGCTGGATCTTTGTTGCCGTGTGGGCTTTTTTCTCATTGTGGTCAGTGGGGGCTACTCTCTAGTGTGGGCTTCTCATTGTGGTGGCTTCTCTTGTTGCACAGCATGGGCTCTAGGGCAAGCAGACTTCAGTAATTGTGGCACGTGGGCTCAGTAGTGGTGGCTCCTGGGCTCTAGAGCACAGGCTCAGCAGTTGTGGCACACAGGCTTAGTTGTTCCACAGCATGTGGGGTCTTCCTGGATCAGGGATCAAACCCATGTCTCCCGAATTGACAGGTGGATTCTTTACTACTGAGCCACGAGGGAAGCCTTAGATTCAAATTGAAATCTCTGAATCACTTGCCACAGTGGACACAGCAATGGAGAAGAGCAAAACACTGTTACACACACGACACAGATGAATCTCTCTGACATAATGGTGAAGCAGAAAAGCACCTACAGGCTAATTCCACTGATCTGAAGTTCAAAAGCTAGCAAAACTACCCAGAATAGTGCCAATTGTTGAGGAGTGGGTATTGATTAGAAGGAAGTACAAAGGAGCCTATTTGTGCTCGTGCTCAGTTGTGTCCAATTCTTTGTGTCCCTATGGACTGTAGCCTGCTAGTTTCCTCTGTCTGTGGGATTTCCCAGCAAGAATCCTGGAATGGGTTTCCATTTCCTCTTCCAGGGGATATTCCCCACCCAGGGATCAAACCCTCATCTCCTATGTCTCCTGCATTGCAGGTGGATTCTTTATTGCTGAGCCACCAGGGAAGCCCACAGAGGAAACTTCTAGGGAGCAATAAATATTCTATGTCTTGGTCTGCGGTGGTTACATAAGTGAGTGTATATATTCATAAAATATGTGAAGCAAAGTTAACCCAGGTATTCAGAAGCAGAATGGTAAGCTGGACTCAAAGCTGGGTGGGATGTTTAATGGGAAATCAGGCAAATTTGAGGCCTTGGGTTAGAGGCTGTATCTTCTAGAAAAGCTCCCACTGATTCTGCAGGGTAGAGAATGCAAGCCCCATGGTACAGTGTGTGAATAGTGTTTTGATCAGAGAGACCCAAGGCTTTGAAGAGAGGAGAAATAGGGCTACATGACCTGGATGACCAACTCCCAAGGGAAAAAGGAAAGCAGCATCTGGGGCTGGAACCAAAAGGCAAACCTCCACCATGCCAGGCACTGTTTGTAGAAAACACAGGGAGGTAATAGCTTATGAATATCAAGTAACAGCTTTTGGGATGGTGTTTTACTTTTCATGTGTCTCTCTTTTTCCCCCATCTATTTTGTAAGAGTTTTAATTGCAAGGAAATTTAATAGCATAATGTATAAGGCCTCATGTCAGTCAATTTGGAGCCCAGACACTACCTGAAATTAAGTCCTGCCCATGGTTGTAATGGATTCATTCATTCCTGGCTTCAGGCTGGGACAAAACTGCTGTAAAACCAAACTGAGGGACTTGCCTAGTGGTCCAGTTGTTAACACTCTAAGCTCCCAATGCAGGGACCCAGGTTCAATCCCTGATTAGGCCACAACTAAAGATCCCTCATGCTGCAACAAAGAAACCATGTACCACCTGCAAGGAAGACCTAGAGCAGCCAAAAACAAACAAACAAAAATTCAAACAAAACAAAAAAGGTAAAGAATTACTAAAAATTATGTTAAAAAAAATTAAAAGGGAGAATCCAGGAGTCATGTCTTATGAGAAATGGTACTGGCAAAGTAAAGATATGGGGGAAGAGGACAGGACATGAGAAGTGTCTCCAGATATCTAAATGCTTGCCATGAAAGGAAAAGGTCAACCTACTAAGGATGACTCAGAGAGGAACCAGGACGAGTGAGTGGAAATTCTGAGAAATAGAGTGCAGTGAGGAGAACCTTCTGTGAAGAATTAGAGGCCTCACAATTTTCCCCAAATGAAATTTATTCATGCACATTTTCATTTACTGTGCTAGGCTGTTGGATACAGGGAACACGACCCCCAAGGTCCCTTATGGAGTTTACTAAATGTGTCAGAGACTGAAGACTGCCTATCTAATATTTCCTCTCCTCTTCTCCCTTACTGACAAAATTCTAATTTTGTTATGGAATTTAATATGTCCACCCAAAATATTACATTGTCCAATCTCTCTTATAGCTAGGGATGACCAGTGAGATGTGAATGGAAGTTGCAGGTGAACTTCTAGGATATCACCTTAAAAGAGGATCACTTAGATAACAGGGCAATAACATTATCAACCTCTTCTTTTTTTTCTGCCTAGAAAATGGCTGAAGTTTGAACTGCCATCTTGGGTCCTGAGTTCCCCTTCAGAATTGAATCCAGTAAGGACAGTGGAAGAGAAAGACATAAAGATCTTGGGTCTCTAATGACTGTGAAGTCTCCATATCAGCTCTGTATAGACTGTCTCTCAACTTCTCTTACAAACTTCTACCTTGTTTTTAAGTTATTTATTTAGGTTTTCTGTTGTATGCAGCCAGTTCTACTGATACACTAAGAAAAACTTTTTTAAAAACCAAAATTGTATAAAAGGACAACGAGATCCCTTTTAGTTCAAACAGCTGTATATTATGACTTTTATCCTCTGAGGTCCCAATATGGTGTCACCTTTCTATATGAAACTTTTCCAGATTCTTTAAGAAGGTTAAATCTCTCCCTCTTTGGTTCTCCTGCAGCACTTCGTTTACTCTGCTAGGATAACACTTATCTAACTGAGTCTTATAGCAGGCCCCTGACACACACCTTTATGATTCCTGCTCATTATTAACTGTATAAGGCAGAGTATGAGGAGAATGTTTAAATGGGGAGGGCATTTGTGTTGCTGTCCAAGGTCCTGAACCTTCAAGCTCACTAGGACACGGTTGTTTTTTCCAGTCTCTGAGACACTAATTCTATCTGACCAACTCACTAAACAATTCTGATGAAGCAAGAAAGAAGCAACAGCAAGAAATAAAACAGGGCAAAAAGAGAAAGAAAGAAATGAACAGACAACAGAGGTTTCTCGGAACATTGCTAATGAAACAAAGCCAGAGAGCAAACAAAAACAGAAAAAATTTTTTTTTCCTTTTGACAATTTCAAATAATGTCATCAGAGTTTACAAATATTGATAGTTAAGAAGAGTTATAAATATGTGTTCTAAGTGATGCAAAGTTGTGCAAGTATTGATATGAACAACTATATTTATGCAGACAGGGAAGCAGAACTTCACCTAGGTGGAGATGGCAGGAGGAATGATCATCACTGTATTTACACCATGTGCTCATGCTTCTTCTTTTCAACCTTGATAAATACTTCGTGGTTTTTAAAGATAGCGCCACACAGGAAGTTGGACCATGACTTATGTTTTACAGTTCCTATGATCGATTAATATTTTTTTCATGGTCTACCATATTTTTATTGGTTATTAGCAATGTTATCTCTCACCCAAACTTGGAGAATGGGATATTCTGCCCAGATTCCTTCCTCCTTGCAACTCATCCCAGTTACTTACCCTCTGTTTGGCTTGGCTAGCCAACTGAGTCCCTCTTATACAATATTTTTACAGTGCTCTTGATTTAAATTCATCCTATGTGTTTAAAAATGCATTATCTCAGATAATCCTTTCAACAGCCCATAATATCAGAATAATTATTCTCAATACAATTAAATTCATGTCATGGATCTTTGAGGCTGTTTGTGAATTGAATAGCTGAAACAAAGAATAGTAAATCACAAGTGTCAAGGGTCTGTTCTAATTTACCTGTCTCCCAAAATAGCCTATGAAACCTTTAAAGTCATGAACCATTTCTTATTCATCATCATATTTTCAACAATATCTAGCATGGTTTCTGACACATAGTAGGGGTTCAAAAATATTTCTGTAATAGATGAAAGAATTAGTGGAAATATATAAGCATTAGCATTGCATTTAAATCATTTAAATAGGGTGCACTTATGAATAATAGCAGAGAAGGCAATGGCACCCCACTCCAGTACTCTTGCCTGGAAAATCCCATTGACAGAGGAGCCTGGTAGGCTGCAGTCCATGGGGTCGCTAGGAGTCGGACACGACTGAGTGACTTCACTTTCACTTTTCACTTTCATGCACTGGAGAAGGAAATGGCAAGCCATAAATAATAGGTCAAAGATACATTAGGGAAAAGAAAGATACCATTAGGGAAAAGAAAGATACATAAGGTAAATCTCAAAATAGTCTTAACTATGGTGAAGTATTGGGAGAAAGCAATGGCATCCCACTCCAGTACTCTTGCCTGGAAAATCCCATGGATGGAGGAGCCTGGAAGGCTGCAGTCCATGGGGTCGCTAAGAGTCGGACATGGCTGAGAGACTTCACTTTTACTTTTCACTTTCATGCATTGGAGAAGGAAATGGCAACCCACTCCAGTGTTCTTGGCTGGAGAATCTCAGGGACGGGGGAGCCTGGTGGGCTGCTGTCTATGGGGTCGCACAGAGTCAGACACAACTGAAGTGACTTAGCAGCAGCAGCAGCATGGTGAAGTATTAGAAAAACATCCTACATGATATTTCCACTGTATGAAACAATGCACCATTGAAAATTAAGACGGGAAACAGGAATAGTGAAAAAATTCCCTTCACATCTAGGTGTCACTTCCATATTGAACCAAAATGATTTAGAGAAATAAATCTGAGAAATAAAAGGGTATTCTGAGACTACCTTTTCTCAGAATATTCTGAGTAAGGGTATTTCTCTTATTCTGAGAAATAAAAGGGTAAGCCCTTCAGCCCCATCTCCTTGCTTTCCCTCAAATTTCTCCCCTCTCTCCTTTCCCTTCTGTTCCCATATTCAAACATTTACTGAGATCCTGCCACATTAATGTACTGTGAGGATTCCAACCCTTGCCTTCAAAGAGTTTACTCTGTAGTCAAGAGGGGGAAAAGTTCACAACCATAGTGATAGTATCTGATTCTGAACAATAATGTCAAATAAACCATTTTGCCTGGAGCTGCCCTCTTGCCCAACATGAACCCTATCTTGGAAGATTTACCTGATCTTACCTCCAGAGCAAAGGACAAAGAAAATTCTTTTCCTCAGTATCTATTAATAAGTACTCATTTGTATCTGAATGGATTACAATAATAGCAAGGCTTTCCTTTGGGATTAAAAGCCACAGAATGATATCCAAAATGACTAGAACTACTCGAAAAAAGGATCATAGTGAAAGAGTATAGTAAAAGAGGATTTTCTAGCTCTTCCAATTCAACCATCTTATTTTTTAGATCTGGAAGCTGAAGTCCGGAGAGGTGGGAGGATTGCCCACAGTCACACAGCAAATCAGTGGCAGTGTACAGCTGGAGCACAGGTTTACAGGCTCCCACCAAATACTCGCTTTATTTTCCATTATTTTTAAAGTTCCCATCACTTCATGGGAAATAGATGGGGAAACAGTGGAAACAGTGTCAGACTTTATTTTTGGGGGCTCCAAAATCACTGCAGATGGTGACTGCAGCCATGAAATTAAAAGACGCTTACTCCTTGGAAAGAAAGTTATGACCAACCTAGACAGCATATTCAAAAGCAGAGACATTACTTTGCCAACAAAGGTACATCTAGTCAAGGCTATGGTTTTTCCTATGGTCGTGTATGGATGTGAGAGTTGGACTGTGAAGAAAGCTGAGCGCCGAAGAATTGATGTTTTCAAACTGTGGTGTTGGAGAAGACTGTTGAGAGTCCCTTGGACTGCAAGGAGATCCAACCAGTCCATCCTAAAGGAGACCAGTCCTGGGTGTTCATTGGAAGGACTGATGCTGAGGCTGAAACTCCAATACTTTGGCCACCTCATGCGAAGAGTTGACTCATTGGAAAAGACCCTGATGCTGGGAGGGATTGGGGGCAGGAGGAGAAGGGGACGACAGAGGATGAGATGGCTGGATGGCATCACTGATTCGATGCACATGAGTTTGAGTGAACTCCGAGAGTTGGTGATGGACAGGGAGGCCTGGCGTGCTGTGATTCATGGGGTCTCAAAGAGTCAGACATGACTGAGCGACTGAACTGAACTGAACTGAAGGTTTACTCAGGGTTAATGTGTACAGCCGCAGGCTGTGCCCTGAATAGCTCTGACATGACCATGATGCAAATGGCAACAGCCCTGGTTTCACCAATGTGCTCCTGAGATTATTTGAAGTAGTTCAAGACAAATATTTAAAGATACTAATAGTTATGCCTTTATTTTAATGTTTAGAAAACATAAAAGGCACTTTGATTTTATGGATAGGGATATTATGTAGTAATCTAAAGCTTCCTTTAAAATTTAAGTTGAGGAATTTCCCTGGTGTTCCAGTGGCTAAGACTCTGGCTCCCAATGCAGGGGGCTCAGGTTTGATCCCTAGTCAGGGACCTAGACCCCGTCAGTTCAGTGCAGTTCAGTTCAGTTGCTCAGTCGTGTCCAACTCTTTGCGTCCCCATGAATTGCAGCACACCAGGCCTCCCTGTCCATCACCAACTCCCGGAGTTCACTCAAACTCATGTCCATTGAGTCAGTGATGCCATCCAGCCATCTCATCCTCTGTCGTCCCCTTCTCCTCCTGCCCCCAATCCCTCCCAGCATCAGGGTCTTTTCCAATGAGTCAACTCTTCGCATGAGGTGGCCAAAGTACTGGAGTTTCAGCTTTAGCATCATTCCTTCAGAAGAAATCCCAGGGCTGATCTCCTTCAGAATGGACTGGTTGGATCTCCTTGCAGTCCAAGGGACTCTCAAGAGTCTTCTCCAACACCCCATATGCCACAACTAAGAAATCTCATGCCACAGTGAAGACTGAAGATCTCGCATGCTGCAACTAAGAACTGGCACATCCAAATAAATAAAATAAATAAATATAAACAAACAAATATTAACACAAAATTTAAGTTTAAAGGTGAATGAATTAAAATATTTTTTAAAAGATGTGCAACTGGTATAAGAACGTGATAAAAATCATGAAAGAAGTATACAAATTACCAACGTTTAGGAAACACTGTGTTTGTTATATCATGCTACATCCCTCCAAGATAAAATAAAGTACTTTTACAAATCTACCTCCTCAGGACATGGTGAGAAATTGAGTTTTTGATGTGAAAGTGATGATGGAACATTTGGACATATGTACCTTTAGTAGAAACAGGTTAAAAGCAGTTGGGAGAAGATATTCTATTCAAGAAGGTTAGAGGGCAACTAGAAAGGAGAGTTAAGTCTGAGTTTTGGTGTGTTATGGAAACGATTATATTTTCAAATATAATGGATTAGCAAAGGGTTAGGTAGAAACCTTGTGACTTATTTCCTATAACTGAATATGAATATTTATCAGAGGAGATAGGTTCAAATCCTACTTCTGTGACTTCCGAGCTTGTTCCCCTTGCTTAACCCCTTTGAGTTTATTTTTAAAAAAAGGGAGGGGGCTGTGTTATGAGGAAGAACCATGAGAATATAAAAATGCCTTGAAAGGGAGATTGAGAGAAAGACTGAAAGAGACAGGAAGAAAAAGTAAATGATGAAAGAGAGGAAGCCAGGTTAGATGGACTGTCGGAAGAATGGGAGCTGGTGAAATTATCTCAGACTTTATGTGCTGAAATAGTCATTCTTGTCACAAGCTGCTAAATTTTCTAAGGTGGCAGATGAATATATTTTTAAATTTTTTTTCTTGAAACATAACACTCCAACAGGATGCGTTAGAGAAATGCCAAGAAAAGAAGACAGAAGGAGGTAAAGTCCTTGGATGAGAGGAAGATAAAATGATTTATGTATGGACCTATGGAGGCAGAAGTCTTAACCTCCTCCTCAAGCCTTCCTGACCTCCTGGGTGGAACTATTTCCTCTTGGACTCCCACTAGACTTGCACACTTTCTACTAGGGTTGGTACAATAGTTTAGGAGGTTCTCTGTTTGTCTGTCATTCCCATTAGGTAATACAGGCATGGCTTATTTTATTGCACTTCACTTTATTGTGCTTTGCAGATACTGAGGTTTTCTTTCTTTTCTTTTTTTACAAATTGAAGTGTAAATGTACAGTGGCAACTGTACATTGAGCAAATCTATTGGGGCCATTTTTTGAACAGCTCAGTTAGTATCTGTTTTGGTAATTCCTATAATACTTCATAATTTTTCATTTTATTATACTCATTATGCCGACTTGTGATCGGTGATCTTTGATGTTACTGATGTAAATTTTCAGGGATGCTGCGAACTGGGTCCGTATTTAAGCCACTTGAGTACTGGGACTACATCTTATTTACCTTCTGTATTCTAAGTTACTCTCACGCTTCTGTATTCTAAGTTACACTTCCATGGTGGCTCAGAAGTAAAGAATCCACCTGTCAATGCAAGAGGTACTAGATTGGTCCCTGGGTTGTGAAGATCCCCTGGAGAAGGAAATGGCAACCCACTCCAGTATTCTTGACTGGGAAATCCCATGGATATAGATACTGGCGGGCTATTAGTCCATGCAGTCGCAAAGAGTCTGGACACGACTTAGTGACTCAGCAACAGCAACAACCCACAGAATCTGGCACATGAGTATTGCTTGACTAATGTTTGTTGAATGAATAAGCCTGGGTCAAGGGACTTGACACCATGTGTGTTGAAAGACGAATGGCAGCCCAGAGGATATTTAACCTGGAGAAGAGATAACTCAGGGGATATACTCATTATTTTCCAATATTTGTAGCACTAACTCAGGGAAGTGTATTTGAAATAGGCTGTGTGGTCCTGATGGCACAGCCAGGACTAAGAAAGCAACCTCGACTCATTATAAGGAATTCTAGCCTTCAGAACTGGCCAAAAATGCCATAGCTTATCTCACTGGAGCAAGGGCTCATTGCTACAGACTAGATATTTAGATACTGGATTAGATACTCTCTGTAGTCTACCTGTCTTCTACTCTTTTTTTTTTTTTTTTTTTTTTTTGCTTGTTAGCTTTCTTGCTGATTTAAAAACATCTTCCCACTGGGCACCTCTATCTAGCCTTAGAAATATAGACCTTAGAGTTTGAAGGAACCTCATAATTCATTTGATCTAATCCTTTCTTTGTACCATTCTATATATGAGAAAACCAAGACCAAGTCAAATGACTGGATTATGGTGGAAGATAGCCTTAGAACCCAATTCTGTTGGGTTTTCTTCATTCCTTACCAAAATATGGTGCCACTGTGTCTGAGCAGCAGGACTCTTTTCCCTTTCCTTGTAGTTTGTCAGTGGGTTGCTGTTGTTGTTTAGTTGCTCAGTTGTGTCTGACTCTGTGACTCCATGGGCTGCAGCACACTAGGGACTTATTTCCCATTCTTCCACTTCAGAATAAAAATTGGAAGATTGCATAATTAATGCACACTTATCTTGAAATAAGACAAAGACAAATGCTATATGATAGCACGTATATATGGAATTTAAAAAATACAGCAAACAAGTGAATATAACAAAAAAGAAGCAGACTCACAGACATGGAGAACAAACTAGTGGTTAGTGTGGGGTGGGATGCATGCTAAGTCAGTTTAGATGTGTCCAGCTCTTTGCAACCCTATGGACCATATCCTGCCAGGCTCCTCTGTCCATGGGATTCTCCAGGCAAGAATACTGGAGTGCGTTGCCATGCCCGCCTCCAGGGGATCTTCCCGACCCAGGGATGGAACTGAATCTCTTGCATTTCCTGTATTGGCAGATGGGTTCTTTACCGCTAGCGCCACCTGGGAAGCCCATGGAGATGGGTAGAAAGGGGCAATGTAGGGGTAAGGGAGTGGGAGGTACAAAGTACTGAATGTAAAATAGGCTCAAGGATGTAACGTACAACACAGGGAATATAGCCAATATTTTGTAGTAGTTGTAAATAGAAAGTAAGCTTGCAAAGTTGTAAAAAAAAAAAAAGAAGAAGAAGAAATACAGCCATCATAACGAAAATATCATCATTCTTTTCATAAACTATTATTGCATAGAGGTTAAGTGGACATGGGATTGAAACTTGAGGGTCAGAGAGACCTGGGTTCTATTGATAGTTACTCCACATTTCTAGTAGTGTGACATCGGATAAGTTAATTAGCCCTCTGACCCCCAATTTCCTTATTTCTAATATGAGAATAACTATACCCCCTCCCCAGGGGAGTGGTAATACTTAAGTAAAATAGCAATACAGAACTCTGAGCACAGAATCATAGTAAGTCTGGAAGATCCCCTGGAGGAGGGCGTGGCAACTCACTCTAGTATTCTTGCCTGGAGAACCTTGTGGAGAGAGGAGCCTGGTGGGCTATATAGTCCATAGTGTTACCAAGAGTTGGACACAACTGAAGTGACTGAGCCTGAGCACACATATATACTTAAACACAGTCCTTGTCCTTTTCTTTCCAGTCTCTTACCAGACATAAAAAGAGACAACTGAATGAAACTTCCCAACATTCCAGCCTCTTCCCTTTCTATTGGTAATAATCTGGTTCAGTCCCAGCGTCTGTCTCTGTGAAAGCTGTCGCTGCACTTCACTGACATTGCATGGTCGCTTTATGAGCTTGTTCTTTCATCTATAAATGAAGGCAGAAGAGACTATCTTAATTTCACAATATAAAAAAAATAAAGGATTTTTGAAAATTGGACTGGCCTGCTATCTGAGGTTCCTCCCTGCTCTGACAACATTTGAGCCTGAAAATCTACACCTCCCTCTCTTTCTCCCACTCCCATTCTTTTTCTCCATTCTTACTCTCTTCTCTAGCCTGAGGACACAGAACTCAGCTAGAGTGCACCATGCAGGTGGAAGGATTAAGAAATGGATTTCACCTCTGGACTACCAATAGGATCCAGTCCCAGAAATCACTGTAGTTGGAAGTGGAGAGAAGCCCAGAACAGATCTGACTGTCACTCTTAGCTGGAGTACAGCCTATCTTTTAAATTTGAGTGCTCTGCTTCATGATTTCACTATATTATTCTTATCTAGAATCACAGTTCCTTTAGGGAAATCCAGGGTTCAGTTAGAAAAGTACAGACTTGAAGTACACAAACTGGGTAATAAAGAAACCAAGTTTCTAGGGAAACTTTGCAACAAACCCTGTCCTCATTCTGGTCTCCATTTTTTCTCAAGAGCCAAGTGGCTTTAGCTTTTCTTATCAATGACACTAACTTTATTTTGTTCTTTGGCCTATTTTAATAGGGGACATAAGGTAGTTACCGTAAAGATTTATATTGAAATGTTTCAAAGAACACAAAATTTAAAAATCAGGAATATATAAAAGGCATTTCTAGCTTCTCTGGGAAAAATTACACAAAGTCCAGTAACAATGAGACCACATTTTCTCAGGATAAAATTGACTAAGACTAAGCAGAAGTTCCCACCTAGGGGCATGAAATCTCCATCTGATCAGTCTCTGTTCCTCCTTTAGATCACTTGACTCCCATGGTCAATATCAATTTTATACTGTTAACCATAGCCCACTTCACTAGCACCTGATCCCAATAGACATGTGAGTTTATGACTCCAGGAACAGATTATAACGGCAATTCTCTATGTATGAATCAATAATCACATGAAATTATTTGCAGTCAATTAGAAAAAATTTAAATGCAGTGAATGAGTGATTCTCTGTGATCATTCTGCAGTGATTACAGAATGTCTGGACCTGGCATATTATAGGCATTCAATAAAGAGTAGTTGCGATTAGTATAATAATATCAAAAGTATTATGAGACATCCCTGGTGGTTCAGAGGTTAGGACTTGGCACTTATAGTGCTGTGACCTGGATTCAATCCCTCGTCAAGGAACTAAGATCCTGCAAGCAGTGTGGTGTCACCAAAAAAAGGAAAAAAAAGTATTATTACTTATAATAATAATACTTACTTATAATAATTATAATTATACTTACTTATAATAATAATACTTATAATAATTATAATTACTTATTATTACTTATGATGTATCTTATTGTTTTGAGGACAAAATTAGGTTAGTGATGCACTAAAGAAATGCAACTTCTGAAAAGCATTGAAAAGTAGTATAAATCTTTGCAGAATATCCTTGAAAACAGAGAGGAGTTATATCACAAAACATACAGCTATTTTCTGAAAATCCTTCTTACAAAGCTCTGCTCCTACAGTTCCACTCTTTAGGGTGACAGTTCATTTGACAGTCTCCATCTCTTCACATCCTCAGCCTCTACTGATTTCCCTCCTCCTCCTTCCCTGCTCCCATTCTTTCTCCTGAAAAGCAGTCTAGTCTACTCTCAGCTTCTGTTACTCTCCTGGTGAGAGGGTAAAGAGAGGAGGCAGAAGCATTTGTAAATACTGACATTCAATATTCTCTTCTTTCATCCTCATCTCAATTATTAATGTTTATCAGATGGTTCCTGAGAAACTGCAGAAATCATCCATTCTTTATCAAATATCCCAGAAAAGAGTTCTTAAGATTTAGACAGAGGTGGGTTGTTAAGATGCATGATAGAAGCCTGTATAAAGTGCATCATGAGTATAGAGAAGAGGGCATAAGTGATGTCAGTTGGTGAAATCCAGACAATGCCCTCCTCCCTCCCACAACTCTGCTCCCCCAACACATCACTTCCCAACATTCATAATGAGCTCAGCAAAAAGGAGCGGGAATTTCAGGCTCAGAACATCATCCCAAGATGGCTTCGAAAAGGAGGGAGGGGCTCTAATGAACTACAGCTGAATTCTGCCATCCAGAAACTTCTTCAATCCTTTCCCTTCCATTTCACAAGTCTTGCATCCCTCTCCCTTCACACTTGGTTTGTTGGGATTTTTTTGCAAATAGGCTGAAAGTGTTCTCAGCAAGAAAGAAACTACTTTTTACTTTATCTCTGCCTAGGAGTCTTTGGTGAGTGCAGGCTTGGGCCACGTCTCAGGAGACAAGAGTCTTTTGAGAAAGACATTGGAGAGTCTTGTAACAATTCTCTGTTTGAAATACAAGGATTACTTCCTTTCCATGTGAATTTGGGCTCATTGCTCTCTTTCTCTGATTCTCAGCTTTCTCTTCAACAAAATGAAACTACAGTCCTATCTCTGAATGCCTCAGAAAACTGTTGGAAAAGTAAGCTATGAAGTGAGGCGTTAATAGGGTAGTTACTGTCTCCTTGCTCTAATCCTGCTTTGCCACGCACAGTTACCGAAAGTGACATTTCTTCTTGCAGTGATACTTGAAGACTCCTCCCCTCTGTCCATTACTTGGGGTGGAGGTTGGCGGAGGTGGGCGGGGGCGGTGTTGGGAGTCTTTCCAAGTGAAAGTAGTCTCTCCCTCGGATGTTGCTATTATGAGACCTAGGTCTGGTTTTTCAGAAAGACCCTTAGATGAAGTCTCTGCTTTTTGACTTAAGAACCCTGGGAATCTCCCTCACACATTCACTCCAGCATTCATTCATTTGGCTAGAAGGCAGTCATCATTCATCCAGCGCACTCTCTTTGAGCCTTTCATCTGTCTGCTGTGTTGGGACAGAGTTAAATGACCAAGTTCAAGGCTCAGGATTCTAGGAGCTCACAGCCCATCAGAGACGCAGCTGAGTAACCAGACAGCCAGCAAAGCATGAGATAAGGTCAATGGTAATAGATTTTTTGTGAAATGGCAGTCAAGATGTTGGCCTGGAGGCTGGAGGCCTCATTTTTTAAAAATGTCTGACTAATTCCATGGCCAGATATTAACAAAGTCATTTGACCTCAAACATAAGCTATATTCTCCAAGCTAGACTTTATTAATAATAAAAATGACATTTTAATCTCAATCAGCCAGTCCCTCTGTCTACATCTCAAATAGTTCTGAACTGTGCAGGGAAAAGGGGAGAGTCACTTATTGACCTCCCAATAGTAGTGACATTTTGCTTGATTTTTGAAGACTGAATAGAAGATTGCCAAGTAAAGATGTGGGAGAGGGCATTACAGGTATTAATAGAAGAAGAAGCATAATCAAAGTTATGGAAGCATTAAAGAACCTGGTGCACCAGGGAAGTGCATGGCAGGAAATTTAGGGTATATGCTGAAAAGTGTCAGGAAATGAGGCTGTTGAGCCATAGTATTGGGTCTAGATCAATGCTAAATATCTGTGTCTTGAAAGCAGGCCATCATCATATTCTCCATTGACTGCTGCCTAGAGCAGTGTCTGCTGGGGGAAGGAATACAGATTGTTTTCTCCTATGTTTAATGAATTTGAATATTTCCATAAGAGGTGGTGGGAAATATTCCCTGTGGATGATGTGCTGTGTGCTGTGCTAAGTAGTTTCAGTTGTGTCCTACTCTGTGACCCTATGGGCTACAGCCCAGCCAGGCTCCTCTGTCCATGGGATTCTCTAGGCAAAAATACTGGAGTGGGTAGCCATTCCCTTCTCCAGGAGATCTTCCCAAACCAGGGATCAAACCTGTGTCTCCTGCATTAGCAAATGGTTCTTTACCACTTAGCGCCACCTGGCCTGTGGATGATGGGTGTGTTAGATTCTTCAGCCTTTCCTTTTCTGCTGTGAGCTAGCCCATATAATTTTTTCTTAAGTTAGCCAGAACTGATTTCTGTCGTTGGCAACCAAAAAATCCTGCCTGGTTCAGCTCCCTCAACATCTCTTCCATGACGTATATCAAGGATGTCCAAAGTGCTTTCAATAGTGGGCCATAAGTTCAGAAATCCCTGGGCATGTGCCAGTGGCATTTGAATTAATCAACATGGAGGATAAAGAGGGTCCATATGTGTGCTAGATGAAAGTTAAGTGTGTGTGTTTAAGTCAAGTGTGTGCAACATATGAATGAGCAGAAACATTAAACATAACCTTTAGGAAAAGACAACAGGCAAGTGCAAACAAAAAAGAAAGCAGAATATGCATAATTCATATTACAAAATAAATTCAAGGAAAGCAAAATCTATTTAGATATTTACCAAAGGGAGAGCACTACATAACAAAGCTTATGGGAATGAGCCCAATCTCTACTTACAGGAAGATTAACAATCTTAAATTTCCTTATTATAGAAATAAGAAGGAGATAGCTGAACTGAGCAATCAAGTTAAGAAACTCGATGAAGAGAAGGGAATGGGCAGAATAAGAAAGGTGTTTGACTGCAGTCAGGTCCATGGTAAGGGGTAGGATAAGGAAGAAGGGCCTCTCAAATGCATAAATCATATGGCCAGAGGGGTTCAAGACAACCAAAAGAGCAGTGTCACAGAAGCAAGGGGGAAACGTAGTTTTAGTGAAGAAGCAATGAGTTGCAAGAAGGAGAGAAACCAGCAGCATCAAACGCGAAAAAGAGATCCAATAATAAAATTACTTAAACTTCTACAGAATTTGGCAATTACCAGTAAGAGTTTGTGAGAGTTTCTTCTAGCTTCTCACAGAAATAAAAGACTTGAGGAATTTAAAAAGATGTGGAATTAGTGGTCATTTTTCACACTTGCCATCCAGCATTTTATTAGCCTTCTTACAGTAAGTGGACTCCAATTTTGTTACAGATGACACAGCCCTTCTTATTGGAGCCATGTGATTCAGATGAAGGTGGCATGTCTGGGACTGATGTGGGTTGGATAAGCTAACATCATTCCCATCCCTCTTCTCCCTTACCTACCCCCTACCCTATACTCACTTTCCTGATTACTTTTGCAGCAAGCAGTGGCAATGTGGTGTGAGACACATAAGAGTCATAATGTCTAGTCAGACATCATGACTAGAGCTGGGGCATCTATCTTTTGAGAAAAAGTAGAAAGATCAAGAGAGTCACAGCTCTACCAGCCCTGAATCATTACCCACTGGATGGACACAAGTAGCTGTATGACTCTAGGCTTTTTATTTTTACTCTTTGGGTCACGCTGCATGGCTTACGGGATCTTAGTTCCCCAACCAAATATCGAACCCATGCCCCCTGCCCTGGCAGTACAGAGTCTTAGCCACGGGAGCACCAGGGAAGTCGTGACTCTAGGCTTTTTATGATGTGAGAAATATAAACTCTTGATGTCTGAGAAGTAAAACCTCACTTTTCAGTGGGTGGTGTATCAGTGACATTGCAAGAGGAGAGTATGCAATGAGATAAATAGATGGACGCAGCCCTCTTAGGAAAAAACAGTCTGCTGCAGACTCTATCAGTTTCATGTTACAAAAAACCCAAGATTAACTGGCTTAAACAAAGAAGAGATGTATTGACTCATATATGTGAAAACTCCAGGGGTAGGGATGATTTAATCTCTGTTGCAGAAGACATGTGACTTTGGGTGATGCTGACCTTGCCCCTAGCTCCAGAGGTGGATGTGTGACTCAAGTCTGAGCTGGTTCATATAGAACATTCCCTTGACAACGGTAAATTGTTCAGGGATGGGCACAAGCCAAGTCCTTAGGACAATTAGAGCCAAAGAAACTCAATTTCCTGGGTATTTGTGTGAAATATCAGAAAAGCAGACTTTTCTTTTCCTGAAGTAGTTGAGCAAGAGAGGATATATGGATGGAGGATACGTGGCAGCATCTTGTCATTATGAGGGGGAGCTTCTGAGACAAAAGCTAGTACAGAAGATGCTGAGCCCAGAGATGAAGAAAGAGAAACCAGGTTCTGATGACAGCTTAAGATTTAGTCAAGCCTTATCTGGAGTCAGGCCCACCCCTGGAGTTTTCACATATGTGACTCAATAAATTTCTTCATTGCTTAAGCCAGATAGTCTTGGATTTTCTACAACACAAAAGCTAAAGAGTGTAGCAGATTGTTTTTCTCAAAGATGGCTGCATCAGTGTGTTTATATCCTATTGTACATTCTCCGCATGCAATGTGACTGTGAATGTGTTCCCATTCCTTGAGTCTGGGTGGGGCTTGTGACTGCCCTAACCAGTGGAGTTTGGCATAGTAATGCCGTGTGAAATCCTAGGTTAAAGTATAAAAAGGAGAAGATTCCCCCTTTCTTTCTCTGTTTGCCTCTGCAACTCACCCAACTATATTGTAAGAGAACCTAAGCCACTTGGAGAGGCCATGTGTAGATATTCTTGCCAACAATCCCAGCTAAGGTCTCAGCTGACAGTCAGATTGAATCACTAGACATGAGTGAATGCGCCTTCAACTGATTCCAACCTCTAGTCTTCAAGTCTTCTAGCTGCAACTCAAGACATCAAAGGGCAGAGACAAGCCACTCTGGTGGGGCCCTGTCTGATATCCTGATCCACAAAAAACATGAAAGATAATAAATGATGATCATAGTTTTAATGAAACTGAGTTTGGGGTAATTTGTTCTACTGTGCTAGATAAACTATTACAGAGTCCTAATTAATAGGGTTAGCATTCTATGAGAGTGGTTTAAGAATAGTGGAAAGAGAAATAAGATTGCAGAGTGTGAGGAATGAATTGGAGATGAGGAAAATGGAGTCAGAGTATAAGCTTCTCGGGAAAATTTCCATGAGAGCATCTCCCTGGTACTAAGAAAGGATTAAACAAGTCTGAATCCAAAGCAAACAGCAGCCTTCATGCTTTTGCTCATCTTCAGAAGACTAAGGTTATGAGTTTGATAGAATCCAGGAGGAGGAACTTCAGCTAATAAGTTTCATGAATTCCTCTGAATTCAAAAAGGCATTAAGAAGAAATGAAAGGTGAATCAGTGAAAACTTCAAGAAGAAGACACTTATTTGAGAAGCTCTCTGCTCAAAATCTCCAGCAGACTCCATCATCTATGGTTAAGATCAAGTTCTTCAACCTGGCATTCAATGGCCATTTCTGTTTCCCAGCCTCTCCTTTACACACCCCAACCTGCAGCAGAACTGCAGAATGGCACTACTTGATAGTCTCTGATTGCCCCTTCACTTTGCCACCTCTGGGTTCTTGCCCTTATGCTGAGGAAGATTTGGGACCCCAGCCTTGGCCAGAGTATTGTTCAGAGCCTGTGCCCATCCTCACCTCAGCTAAGAAGCCTCCTGAAGAGAGGAATCAATGATATGTGGTCTTAGGGACTCCAGCCTTCTTCTTACATGATTTTTCACTTGAGGTACAATGTATATACAATAAAATGCATGTATCTCAAGTGTACAGTTCTATGAGTTTTAACAATTGTATTCACATGGTAACCACCAGTCCCCTCATTCTCCTGCCCCTTTCCAGCCAATCCTGTGCACCTCCCATCTCCCAGACAGCAACTGCTTTGGTTTCTATTACCATAGATTAGTTTTTCCTCTCTTTGAACCTCATATAAATAGAATCACACAGTACATATTCTGTGTCATGCTTCTTTCACTCAACGTAATGTTTCTGAGTTTCACCTGTGTTTTTTCGTGCATTAATTTTTCATTCTTTCCTATTGCTGTGTAGTATTCCATTGTACAAATATAGCACAATTTGTTTATCCATTTTCCTGTTGGTGGATATCAGAGTTGCTTGCAGTTTTGGACTATCATGAATAAAATTACTATGAACATTCTTGAATATTTCTAGTGAATATTTATTTTGATTTCTTAGGAGTAGAATTGCTGGGTCATGGGATAAGTGAGGGTTTAAGTTTATAAGGAATTGCTAAGCAGTTTATCTAAGTAGTTGTGCCATTTTATGCTCTCATCTCCATTGTATGAGAGTTCCAGTTGCTCTATCCTTGCCAATAATTAGCACTGTTAGTCTTTTGGTATTGTCAGTAGTTGTGAAATTATATCTCATTTTGGCTTTAAAATATATTTCCCTGATGACTAAAAATGTTGGGAAACTTCTTACGTACTTATTCACATACCCTCTTTTGTGAAGTGTCTGTTCAAGTCTTCTGCTATTTTTTAAATTGATTTGTACATGCAGAATTCTTTGTTGCCAAGGTTACGCATAATCCAGAAGCCCACCTGGAGTTCACCTGGAGCTGGCACACAGGTTCAAGGCCAGAAAGGTAAGTGTTTATAATCAAAGAATCTGAGTCTACTTAGGAGTTAAGACTACACAGGATCATGTAAGCATTGCAACTTGTGTCTTTTGATATCAGACATGACACAGTGCACCTGGTAAAAGAGAAGAAATTCTGAATATTATGCTATAATAATGGTTCCCAACATTGGATACAAATTCTCCAAAATTCTGAAGAGTCTTCATCCCAAGATTCTGGTTCAATGATGGTGGTGTAGCCACGGAATTTGGAGCTGTAAAAGTTTTCTAGGTGACTAAAATGCAGCTAAGGTTGAGAATTGCTTCTCTAAAAGGAATGACATTCATTTACTACGGGACATCTTATATGTTACTTTGCTAAACCATCAAGCTCATTTAAACAGACTATTAGGTGTCTTTTTCACATAGTTAAGTTATTCAGAGAAGCTGCAGATGTCTATTCATTTATCAATGTCAAGTACCAAACTGCAGATCATGGTCAGTTACTTTTCTTTCCTTGCTTCGTAATTCTCTCAAAAATGCATCTCATCTATAATAATCATGCTTGGAATAAAGTGAGGATTTAGCCCTCAGTTCTAGATACATTCTCCACCCAACAGTTACAGTGAAATCAAAGAGTCAGCTTTATTTCCTGTCCTAAGCTAGTGAACGACAGGGAAGCCTGGCATGCTGCAGTCCATGGGGTCGCAAACAGTTGGATATGACTGAGCAACTGACCAACAATAAAGCTGAAGTGGACACATCCTGTGCCTGAGTCCAAGCTTACTCTGCTCGCCGCACAACAGGCCAATGAATCCAAGAGATGAGTGCTGAGGCAAGGAATATGACTTTATTCGGAAAACTGGCTGACCAAGAAGATAGCAGACTAATGTCTCAAAGTAACTAACCATCTTGTCAGGGGCTGGATGCCAGGTTCTTTTATACAGTCAGAGAGAGAAAAGTAATTAAGAACTAAAGTCAAAAGGTAGAATAGAGAGGGAGGGGCAGTGGGGAAGTAAAGTGAAAGGGTCTTTAGTCTTCCAAAATTTCTCTGGGAATGGCCAGTCTTTGGAAGAGGGGTGTTAATCTCTTCTTTTTGTTGTAGCTGTTCACAGGTGGGCAGGGTCAGATTATCTCTCTATGAGTTGAACAAAGACACTTTATAGAGGGGCAGGGTCCTCTGAAGCAGGCTGTTATGTAAGATTATAATAACAAAACCAATGAAAAGCAAGTCAAAGAAACAATTTTGGACATGAAGTCAGAAATGGCTTCTTCTCAGCAACAATCCCATGTATTTGTAACTTACTACCAAGTTCAAGTTCCATCCCTAAAAAAACCAGATTTCAAATTTGGGAAACATTGTGCAGAAGTTATGATCTAAGGTTAGTGGTCAGCAAATTATGGCCAGTAGGCCAAGTTCTTCCCATGGCCTAAATCCAATCCAATGCCTGTTTTTGTAAAGTCTGTGAGCTAAGAATGATTTTTACAATTTTAAATTATAAAAAAAACTCAAAATGAGACTACTAAGGAGACATGACTTTGATTTCTGATCCAGGAAGATCCCACATGCTGCAGAGCAACTAAGCCCGTGCACCACAAGTACTGAGCTTGTGCTCCAGAGCCCAGGAGCTGCAACTACTGAGCCCACGTGGTGCAGCAACTACCGAAGCTCGCGTACCCTAGAGCCCGTGCTCCGCAACGAGAGGCCAGTGCAGTGAGAATCCTGGGTAGTACAGCTAGAGCGTAGCCCCCGGTCTCGCAACTAGAGAAAAGCCTGTGCAGCAACGAAGACCCAGTGCAGCCAAAAATAAATAAAAGTATATTAAAAAAGAATGAATCGCTCTCATCGCGCGGCAAGCCTTCAAGATGGCGCCGAAGAAAGACAAGAAGCCTAAGAAGTCAACCTGGAAGTTTAATTTGGATCTTACTCATCCAGTAGAAGATGGAATTTTTGATTCGGGAAATTTTGAACAGTTTCTGCGGGAGAAGGTTAAAGTAAATGGAAAAACTGGAAATCTTGGGAATGTCGTTCACATTGAACGCTTCAAGAATAAAATCATAGTCGTTTCTGAGAAACAGTTCTCTAAAAGGTATTTGAAGTACCTTACCAAGAAATACCTTAAAAAGAACAATCTTCGTGATTGGCTTCGTGTGGTTGCATCTGACAAGGAGACTTACGAGCTTCGTTACTTCCAGATTAGTCAAGATGAAGATGAATCTGAGTCTGAGGACTAGATGATGCCATCCTTCACAGGGCTTTGCTTGCTAATAAAACTAATTAAGCATACAAAAGAGAGAAACACCTTGAAATGGACCTTTAGCTTATCAGTGAATAAAAAACATTACTGTATGTTAAACATTCATCTTTATTTAAGTGTATGCTGTTTATATAGTGCTGGCTTTCCTTTAATACTTTTTTATATTTTTATTGGAGTGTAGTTGATTTATAATGTTGTGTTAGTTTCAGGTATATAGCAAAGTGAATGAGTTATACATAGATATCCACTCCTTGTTTTGTTGTATAGACCATTACAGAGTATTGAGTAGAGTTCCCTGTGCTATACAGTTTTTTAGTTATATGCTAAGTTGCTTCAGTTGTGTTCAACTATCTGCAAACCCATGGACTGTAGCCCGCCAGTCTCCTCTGTCCATGGGATTCTCCAGGCAAGAATGCTGGAGTGGGTTGCCATTTCCTACTCTTATCTGTTTTATGTATAGTAGTGTGTACATGCCAGTGTCAATCTCCCAATGTATCCTTCTCCCCTGTATCCCCTGGTAATCATAAGTTTGCTGCATCTGACTTCCATTTTGTAAATAAGCCTTTGTCCACCTCCCTCCCGCCCCAAATACTTTGTATAAGCAATATTTAAATAGCTTATAGCTAGTGGAATTTCAGGATTTATCTAATGTACTGGTTTTACAGATGTCCTCAAGTTAAAAGTATATAGCAAAAACACAATTGGGTGTAACTATAATAAAATATTTAGATTTGGAAAAAAAAAGAATCAAGTTCCATGGAGTTTTTTGAAATGTAAAATCATAACTGTTCATCTATGTAGTGTTAATGGCTGCTTTTGCACTCCAATAGCAGAGTTGAGTAATTACAACAGAAACTGTGTAGCCCACAGAGCCTAAATATTTATTATCTGGCCTTTTACAGAAGAAATCTACTGATTCTTGGTCTAGATAAAGATTCTCTGGATGGGAGAGGAGGACAGCTGGAGAAGTGATAAAAGTGTAGACTTTTTGGGTCTTTCACAAAGAGTGACCCCAGTCTCCCTACTTCCCTGCTAGACCAAACCCGTGGAGGTAAGGAGTAAAGAGTAGCAAATAACAGACCTTTCAGTTTGGGTAATCTGAATGCAGAGGGTTGACCCCATTACTGGTTAGAGCCCCAGAAAGGGGTAAAACTAGAGAATAAGTCACTGCATAGTAAGTCCAGGCCCCTGGTTCTCAAAGCCTTATCTTCATACAGGTAGCATCAACATCCCCTGGAAGCTTGTTATAATTGTAAATTCTTCAGCCTTACTCTAGACCCACTGACTCAGAAGCCCTTCTGGTGGTGCTAAAGCACCAAAGAATTTGAGAAGCTAGGTGGGCAGGGCTTCAGCCAGCAGCTCAAAGTCCCTGTGACTCTGCATGGCTTTGAGATGCTGACTGAGCCCCATGGACCTGAGAGGGGCACAGAGGTAGCTGAAGGAGAGCTGAGTTCAAAGTCACATGATTGGGATCAAAGGAAGATGTGATAGCAAACATGGGACCAGGACTGAAGCTCAGCTGGGGAGAAACACATCTCAGTGATGGCAACACTTAGAAAAGGAAAGACACAGCATTCCCAGGTGACAGAGTGGCTTTTGCCAAACAACAGAAAAAAACAGAACTTAGGTCCAGAAAAAATAAACTCCTTTTTTTCTCTAAGCCTTATGGAGGTATAACTGACAAATAAAAATTATATATATTTAAGGTATACAATGTGATCATTTGATTTACGTATTCATTGTTAAACAATTACCACAGTTAAGCTAATTAACCCATTCATCACCTCACATAGTTACTTTTTTTTGTTCTGGTAAGAACACTTAAGAGCTACTCAACAAACTTCAAATATACAATATAGTATTATAGTGTGTGTGTGTGAGCGACTGCACTTTCACTTTTCACTTTCATGCATTGGAGAAGAAAATGGCAACCCACTCCTGTATTCTTGCTTGGAGAATCCCAGGGACAGAGGAGCCTAGTGGGCTGCCGTCTATGGGGTTGCACAGAGTCGGACATGACTGAAGCGATTTAGCAGCAGCAGCAGCAGCAGTGTGCTAAGTTGCTTCAGTCGTGTCCAACTTTTCGTAACTCTATGAACTGTAGCCCACCAGGATTCTCCAGGCAAGAATAGTGGAGTTGATTGCCAAGCCCTCCTCATAGTATTATAGTATTATTAGCTATAGTCACCATGTTGTACGGTAGACTGCCATAACTTACTCATCTTACTATCAGTTATGAAGGTTTGTACCCTTTGACCAATATCTCCCCTTTTTCTCTACTCCCAGCCCCTGGCAGCAGCCATTCAACTCTCTGCTTCTCTGAGTTGAACTTTTTAGATTTCAGTAGAAATGAGGTCATACAGTACTTGTCTTTCTGTGTCTGGCTTTTTTCACTAGGCATATGTCTTCCAGGTTCATCCATGTTGTCACAAATGGCAGGATTTCTTTCTTTTTATGGATGAATAATACTTCCTTTTATATATAGAGCTGACTTGAACAATGCAGATGTTAAGGACACCAACCCTCTTGCTGTTGAGAACATGCATATAGCTTTACAGTCAGCCCTCCTTGTGAGAGTCCATTCAGATTCAACCAACCACATATCAGGTAGAACTGTGATTGTAGTTGCTTAGTTGCTCAGTTGTGTCCAACTCTTTAGCAACTCCTCTTTAGTGACCCCATTGACTGTAGCCCACCAGGCTCCTCTGTCCTTGGAATTTCCCAGGCAAGAATAACAGAGTGTGTTGCCATTTCCTTCCCAATCCAGGGATTGAACCCACCTCTCCTGAATTGGCAGGTGGATTCTTTACCACTGAGCCACCAGGAAAGTCCAGTACTATGGAACATATTTATAAAAAAAAAGAATCTAAGTTTAAGGGTTAACTTATATGTATAAATAAACATATATGTATATGTATATATCTCACATTTTCTTTATTCATTTGTCTGTTGACCTGTTTCTTTTTAAAAATCACAAAAGAAAAAGAATAAGAAAAATCCTAAATATTAAAACTGGTTCCATATCTTGCTTATTGTGAATAATGCTACAATGAACATAGGACTGTAGAAACCACTTTTAGATCCTGATTTATTTACTGAGTATATAGTATTTTGACTGTATACTCAGAAGTGGGATTACTGGATGATATGGTAAAATTAATTAATTTTTTTGGCCATCGCACACAGCTTGAAGGATTTTAGTTCCCGCTGTTGATTGAACCTGGGCCCCTGCAGTGAAAGTGTTGAGTCCCAACCACTGGACTGCCAGAGAATTCTCAATTTTTAATGCTTTAAGGAACTTCCTAATGACTGTGCTAATTTACATTCTCACCAACAGTATACAAGTTTTCTCTTTTCTCCACACCCTCACTTCACTTTCAGTTCAGTCACTCAGTCGTATCTGACTCTTTTCGATCCCATGGACTGCAGCACGCCAGGCCTCCCTGTTGCCATCCTAACAGGGGTGAGGTGGTATCTCACTGAACTTTTGACTTGCATTTCCCTGACGATTAGTGAGATTGAGTACATTTTCATTGACCTATTATCCCTTTGTATGTCTTTGGAATAAAATTTCATTTCTTGAAATGTAAATTTGAGAACTGAGGTTTCTAACTTGCCCTCTCCTTAATAAACGTTGTTTGGTTGTTTAGGGGAAATGTGGGGATATGAGGACTACTCTGGGGGAAAGTTCAAGATTCTATGCAGTCGGCTGGTAGTGAACTGTTTTGGAACTCGAATTCCAGACTCTGAATTGAAAAACAAGACCTTGCTATTTGTAGCACCTACACTGCAAGAAGGGAGGGAAGAAGGGAATGCTTACCAGACAGAGGTTAGGACTATGAAGTTTTAATTCCCTAACCCATCAAAATAGAGACTTCTCTTTTATCCAGCAGTAAAACCTCAGATTCTCTTACAAAAAGCACCTTGTGATTGTAGTATCAAACTGCAGGAGGACCCTTGTGACATAAGCAGGGCATATGAGGCATTATGACTCTCCGTGGTGGACATATAGCCAAAAGTCAGCCAATTTCAAAAATTGTCATGTTAGCCAATTTCAAAAAGACTATTTGATTACAAACACTATAGATACTTGGTCCTATTTTTTATTAAAAATCACAAGAGAAAAATAATAAGAAAGATCCTATATATTAAAAGAGATTTAAGAAACTTGCCACCAATTACAAAGTATAGATCTTTATACTTTGAATCCTGATTTGAACAAACTGGTAAAAATGAGACAATTGAGGGAATGCACACTCTGAATATTTGATTATATTAAGTAAGTTTTATAAACATTTTTACATGTGAGAATAGCACTGTGGTTATGGTTTAAAAATAATTCTCATTTTTAGAGACATCTAAAATATTTATATGAAAAGATATAATATCCGGGCAAGGGTACTAGGCAGGCATACAGATGAAACCAGACTGACCATGAGGTGATAAGTGTTTTAGCTTGTTGATGAGTGTATGGGTTCATTATACTATTCTGGTCCATTGTTGCATATATTTCAAATTTTCCAATATAAATAGTCTAGCATTGTTTTTTAAAAAGCATTTTTGAAAGAGTAGCAATAACATTAACTTGAAAGAAGTCACAGTCATTTGCCCCCCCAAAATATTTAGAATTTCTATAAAAGCATTACAGTATTTGTGCAGGTGAGTAAAACATTGGAGATATTTTTGATACTTGAGTTTTGTCAGCCTGATATCTTCCAATGTTTCATTAGGGAGGGGCTGCTTTCCCCATCATTTTCTCCCCTCCTGGGATAGATCAATCCACAGCTTCATATCTGTGCGTTCATTGGGCTGTGGGTGTGCCTTTCTAGGGATAACTGCTGTTCACTATCACTGTAAGATGGGGAAGGTGAGTGAGGGGGAAGGAAGACCTTCCACGTAGGCAGCCGCAAACTACCATCACAAGTGAGGTAAAGACTGCAAGGAATCCTGTAGGCAGGATTCTCTCTGAGGTTTCCCAGTTCACACAGCTAGTCCTCGCGTTATTTATCTGCATATCCACACAATTCTCCAAGAACACTTCACAGTGGCTATTTCTTAGTTAGTTATGGATGTCACTTCTCTTTCCAGGGGAAAGCTACTACAGAGCAGTGAAAACTGAGGAATTTCCTTTCTGGCTATCATAGTCCTGGACGGTACTGTGATTTGGAGAGGACTCAGCAGTACTTAGTTTTCAGAGCTTTTTGATGTGGCTTTGGCTTCTCAGCTCTTAGTACTTTTGATGTGGCTGTGGCTTGTCTCGTCTCCAGGCAGGCTTGCAAAGAGATGTGCATATCCACATGGGTGGTCTGGTACAAAGTACAGTCATGGGAGTGGCCAAAAGAATTTCATAAGCCGGAACAAATGCCCTTGGCAGGTCTTTCTCAAGAATTCCAGTTGTGTACCTGGTTTCCCACTCTGGAATGAATCTATTGATATGGAGTCCAATCTTGACCTGGAAACCTCCCAATATATTATATGCCTCCTAATAATATATATATTATATTATAACATATAATATCTTGTATGTTGGAAAATTTTTACCCGTACCTTTTTATTAAAGTAATAGTATTTGCTTTTCAGCAGGGGAGGCCTCGAGCCATTGAGAATAGCTATTTCTTGCTACCTAACACCCCAAAACTCAATGATTAAAACAATAATATACTATTCTGAGGTCTGAGAACACAGTCCACCAGAGGATTAGCAATGACACTCTCCCACTCCTTTCCTCACCTTTACACTTTTAAATCTTCTCATCCCCATCTTGCTTTGTCCAGACTCCCTTTTCTAGCCTCAGCTGCTTTGAGCAGATGACTCTCAAAGACTGTTTTATTTGTCTACAAAATGGACACATTAATCCCTACCCATTTCATAGCGAAGGTCCATGAGGATGAGGACATGCTCTGAATATCGCCAAGGGCTGGGGAGGTGGCGTCGAGGTAGTGGAAGACACTATAGGGACCTGCTCAAGGCCACCTCGAGGTGGCGAGTGAACAGGTCTTCACCTCCCATCCCTGGGTTCTGGCCAGGAACTGTGAGTGAGTCAGTGTGAGTGTGTGAGGGTATGAGTGAGTGTAAGTGGAGATCTCCCTCCAAGGGACTCTTGGAGGGGAAGAACCCACCCCCACCCCCACCCCCACCCCCCCCCCGCTTCCAATTGTAAGACTTCTAGTTAATTAAATTAAAAAGTAAAAAAAAAAAAAATTATTCTCATGAGTCTATGGGTTGGGAATTAAGTCCAGGCTTGGCTGGGTGGTGCTTCTGTTCTGCATGACAATAGCTGGGTCACTCAGGCACATTCAGCTGGCAGTTGGGCAGCTGAAGCAGCTTCAGTGTTCCTCCACACAGTCTTTCTCCAGGTTTCCTTGGGTTTCCTGTGAGAAAAGGTTTCTTCACAGGATGGTGGTCTCAGGTGAATCTCATTCTTACATGGTGGCTGGCTTATAAGAGGGCATCAAGCCAGTTCTGTTAAAGTATTGGCCCAGTGACACACTTCTGCCATATTCTTTTGGCCAAAGCAAGTCTGAAGGCCAGCTTAGATTCAAGGGGTGAGGAAGCAGAATTTACCTCTTGATAGAGAAATGGCATGCATGGACAGGGAGGAAAGGAATGAATGAAAGCCATGTTCAGAGAGGATGTACCAGTCACTCCTCTGACCACAATTCATATCTCTCCCACATGTAAAACAGACTCACACCCTCCCCGCAAAGTCTCATTCCATTAAGGCCTTGGTTTGAAGTCTAGGAGCTTATCCTTTAAATCAGTTCTAGCTGTGAGATGTGAAACACAGAGTGGTGAGGTGGGGATAAGAGGGATAAGATAACATTAGACCCCATCCTTCATAGAGCCAGGGATCACTACATAGCAGTTGCTGGTTCCCATCAATCCTGAAATCCAGCCAGGACACACATCTCCAGATTCCCCAGAACACAATCTCTCTCATTCTCTCTATATATACATACAGATAGAGAGATACAGCGGAGAAGGCAATGGCACCCCACTCCAGTACTCTTGCCTGGAAAATCCCATGGACGGAGGAGCCTGGTAGGCTGCGGTCCATGGGGTCGCTAAGAGTCAGACATGATTGAGCGACTTCACTTTCACTTTTCACTTCCATGCATTGGAGAAGGAAATGGCAACCCACTCCAGTGTTCTTGCCTGGAGAATCCCAGGGACGGGAGAGCCTGGTGGGCTGCTGTCTATGGGGTCACACAGAGTCAGACACGGCTGAAGTGACTTAGCAGCAGAGAGATACAGAAAGAAAAAAAAGCATATATATATATGGAAAGAGAGTGATTTATTCTGAGGAATTGGCTCATGCAATTATGGTGGCTGAAAAGGCACATAATCTGCAGTCTGCAAACTGGAGACCCAGAAAAGCCAGGGGTATAATTTAGTCAGAGTCCCAAAGCCTGAGAAGTGAGCTGATGGTGTAAATCCTAGTCCAGGGGTAGAAGATGAGATGAGACATCTCAGCAGTTCAAGCAGTGATGCAGGAAATAACAGGCAAATTCGTTTTCCCGTGGCCTTTGTTCTGTCTAGGCTTTCAGTGGATTGGATGATGCCCACGCAAATCAGGGGAGTTGTGGGGGCAGGGAGGGGTAATCTGCTTTGAGTCCACCAATTCAAATGCTAACTCATCCAGACACATCCAGAAATAACATTTAATCTGGGCACCCTGTGGCTCATCAAGTTGACACATAAAATTAGCCATCCCACATGGTATGGATGTACCACAGATTATTTAACCATTCATCTGTTGAAAGACACTTGGGCAGTTTCCAATTTAGGGCTATTGTGAATAAAGCTGCTATGAACATTTGAACATTCATGGACATGATTTTGCGTGAAAATAAATAATCATTTCTCTGAGATAAAATGCCTAAGAGTGAAATTGCTGGGTCACATGTTAAATCCATTTTTGATTTTAAAAGACACTGTCCAACTATTTTTCAGAGCAGCTGCATCATTTTACATTCTCACCAGCAATGTATGAGTGAGTGATCTATTTTCTCTGTATCCTCACCATCACTTATTTTAAATTTTAGCCATTTTTAATATTTTGGCAGTCAAAATTTCTCCACAAATTTCTGAAATGTTTCTTAGGTAGCACTGCTTCCAATGAGAATAGCTAGGTCACTGGTTCTCAAACTAGACTGCCCACTGGGATTGCCTGGGGAACTTATGCTTGGGTCCTTCCCTCAGAGACTAATTCCATTGGGAATTTTTCAAGTTCCCCAGGGGATTTCAACACACAGAGAAATTCATGAAACATTGATGTTATTCTCATAACTTAGTCATTTTAATCCTAAAGTTTCAAGATCCTGTGAATGAGATAAATTTAAGGATTGAGGTAATTGTCTCTTGAATAAAGAAAGATTGAAAAGCCGGAGCTGCATTATATTCCCAGCAGAGTGTCAGGAGAAAGCAAAGGGGGGAGTAAAAATAACTGTGGTCCAACAAGCCCCATTATAAGAAAAAAACTTCAAAAACAGACATATAAAAGACCAAAACCCAAATCAAATTATATAAAAACAAACTACAAAAGCCCGGGAAACATTTCAATTCCTAGAATTATGGTGTAGTGGTAGAAAGAGAAAGGGTTTTGGAGTTAGAAGTCCTGGTTTTTCCCACTTAGAACCTGTGAGATCTTGGATAAATCACTTGCTCTCTCTAAATTTTATTTTAACTCACCGCTGAAATCTGTAGCAAAAAGGTTACTTTAGAGGTTTTTTGCAAAGGTTAAATATACTGATATGTGCTGTATTTTTAACCATAACACACTGAAATTGTGACATATTTATTTTTTATAAGAAAATTAGAAACATTTGTTATCTGAGCAGCATCTGGCTCACCCCAACAAATATTTAATGAGCATCTTTGATGTAATACTTGCTATACAGTACACATTTTCTTTTTATAATTTCTTAGTTTTTATATTTTTACCTGGAAATCTCAAACACATACAAAGTAGAAAGAAGAATGTAATTTGATGCTTCTTAAGCATTAAGTGTCCCTATGGTTCACCTGGGGAGCTTGTTAAACTGCAATTCTGACTCAGCGGTCTGGAGTGGGGCCTGAGACTCTGCATTTTACAAAGCTTCCCTGTGACTGACATGTTGCCGACCGCAACTACCGCATGTCTGCACTGCCCTAACGAAACACCACAGACTGGGTGGCGTAAACAACAGACACTTATTTCTCATAGTTTTGGGGGCTAGTCTGTCAGATCAGGGCACCAGCATCGTCAGGCTCTGGTGAGGGCCCTCTTTCTGGTTTGCAGACGGCTGCCTTCTTTCTGTACCCTCACTAGAGGGAGATCTGGTGTTTCTTCCTGTTCTTGTAAGAGCACTAATGCCATCATAGGAGCTCCATCCTCATGATCCCCTAATACTTCTTAATTATTACATCATAAAGCTTAGGGCTTCAACATAAGAATATTGGGGAGACACAGATATACAGCCCATAACACAAGGATATAAAGAACCCCCAGGTATTCTGCTTAACTTCAACAGCAATTAACTCATGGCCAATTTTGTTTTCACTTCCTCATCCATCTCTTCTTTGCCTTGCCCTCTACAGATTATTCTGAAGTATATACAGACATTCTATCATTACACCTATATTTCATTATGTATCTTCTAAAAAGAGATATTAAAATACTCCCTTTGAAAAAATATAACTACCAAATCAATACTCTCCCCCACAAAAAAATTTACAGTGGTTACTTAATATCACCCGAAATCCACTCAGCATTCATATCTCCCTTAATGCTTCTTTACTGTGACATGCTAAGTTTGTCTCTTCAGTCTCTTTTAATTGGAAGATTCCTCTTCCAGTCTTGCTCTTTCCTCACTTTTTTTCCTTTAAAGAAACCAAGGTGTTTGTCCCATAGAGATTTCCATACTCTGGTTTTGCTGCTCTGCATCCTCATGAGGTTGATTAACATGGCTCTTTCTTTCCTGTATTTTCTGTGAATTGGTAGTTGGATCTAGAGCCTGATTTGGACTCAGGTTTGTTTTTTTGGCAAGGCTGCTTCAGAGGTGGCACTGTGCGCTTCATCAG
The DNA here is from genome assembly GCF_029407905.1 of Bubalus kerabau. NCBI lineage: Eukaryota > Metazoa > Chordata > Mammalia > Artiodactyla > Bovidae > Bubalus > Bubalus kerabau. The sequence goes on from NC_073627.1 coordinate 127,322,444, forward strand.
GAGATCCGTAATGTCTGGCTGTCCTTCTGTTCCAAACCTTTTAAAAGGAGTCGGCTCGTCAAATAATGAAGCCATGGTTGGGGCACTCTGCCACCAGGCGGTAGCAGCACGCGTAGCCGCAGACCAAGAGACACTTTGAGGCAGAGATCCCAGAGGCAGGACACGATTTCCCCCTTTTGAACCTACATTAAATCACTGGGATTTTTAAACATGACACTTTTAAACATGATACTAATGCTTTATCTTTGTAGCATGTTTATAGCATGTCATAATAGCTACACTTCATTGAACCCAAGAACCTTACATCTACGATCTCATTTAATTTTCACAACGGCCAGGAAAGTCCATCATTGTGTCAGTAGCAAAACAGTGGTGAGGCTGGGATTTGATGTCTACACTGTTCTCTTTAACATTTCTGTGCCTTGCCACATTCTCTTTTGGTTTGTGCTGGAGTCACCTGTACTTGCTGTCCTCTCCCTTCCCCAACTTACAGCTCTGCTAATTCTTTTCCAGCTCCCCTCCCAACCTCTCCTCCATTCTCTCTCCACCCATCCCTGCCCCAGGAAGCTGGTTTCTGTGGATTTTATCCCCAGGCTGCCTTTCCTGCTGGCTTCCAATTGAATTCACCCCAATCTATACTTTGTGCTTCTCTCCCACCTCACAGTTTCCAAGGGCTGCTTCCCTCAACTACAACTTCTGCACCAGGTGGCCCCTCTTCCACGGCTTTTCACCCAACTTCAGTTAATACAATCTTCTTCTCCTGCTCCTTAGGCTTCAGCTTCTCACTATGCTATTTGCTGGGTCTCAGCTTCCCCTTTAATATACTTACTCCACCTACCTCAGTAAAGAGCATCTTCATTACAACCCCCCAGCTGGCAGGCCTGTGCTTCCTGCTGGGACTCTCTCATACTCATTGACATCCTCACCTTTCGTTTTCTTCTCGGTTCACTTCATTGAGGCAAGTTCCCTAGCGCTTCTCTGAAAGGTTACCACCGTTTCCACCTTCCCTAGGGAAGGTTAACTCTCCATTCCCATCTTATTTTTATCTCCCAGCAGCTTTTGATGCACTCCTTGAAGCACTTCCTCCCCAGGCTTCCCAGTCACCATATGCTTGTCCTCGTACCTTCTCAGCCACTTCTTGTCTTTCTGACCACATCGTGGTGGCATGTCCTGGTGTGCAATCCACAAGCCTCTTCTCCATCTCCACTGTCTTCCTACTCATCTCATCTAGCCCTGGAGCTTAAATACCACCTCTGCACAATGACTCTCCAGCCTGTGTGTAGTCTCAACCTATCTCCCGAGCTCCAGAATCACGTATCTAGCTGCCTACTTGTCGTTCTAAAATTAACAAGCCTCAGATAGAATTCTTGATTCCAGACCTCCTCCCACCCCGCCCCTATATATAACCATCTCAGTTGATGGTATCACGATTCACCCAGTTGCTCAGCTCAAAAACCTTGGAGTTATCCTTGATTCTTCTTGTTTCCTCATTCTTCAAAAAGTTTCCTCTTTCAAAATATAGAAAGTGAAAGTGAAGTCACTCAGTCGTGTCCGACTCTTTGCGATCCCATGGACTATAGCCTACCAGGCTCCTCTGTCCATGGGGTTTTCCAGGAATACTGGAGTGGGTTGCCATTTCCTTCTCCAGGAGATCTTCCCAACCCAGGGACTGAACCCGGGTCTCCTGCATTGTAGGCAGACACTTTATTGTCTGAGCCACCAGGGAAGTCCTTCAAAATATAGCCAGTGTCCCAAAATCAGAAGGCAGCTGTGCAGGCGATCAACTGGAAGGGGTAAGAGTTTGAGCAGTAAGACCTATCAAGAAGGACCACTACTGCTGTCCAAGTGGATGATAGTGGCTTGGATCTGAGCGACAGTAAAGAATGGTGAAAAGCTTTTGGGACGCTGGATATATTCAAAATATATCCAGTTGATTGCCTGCACAGCTGCCTTCTGATTTTTAAAAATTGTAAATCAGGTCATATCACTCTCCAAGCATGACTTTACATCACACTTGCAGTGAAGTCTGAAGTACTTCACTGGGCTTCAGGGCCTTATGCAATCTGGTGGCTCCACCTCACCACCTAACTGCCAGCCTCTCTGCTCTTGTTCTCTCCAGCCACACGGGCCTTTGAACATGCTGAGCTTGGTCCTGCTCAGAGCCTGTCTCTGTTGTTCCCTCTGTGTGGAATGTTCTTTCCCATCTTCATATGGCTCTATTTCTTCCCCTTCTCACCTCCACTCTCTTGTCATCTCCTCAGAGGGGACTTTCTGGATGGCCTTATCAAAAGCAGCAGCTCTCTGTTTTGCTACACACATTTGTCTCTTTTATTTTTTAGATTCCACATGTGATACCACACAGTGTTTCTCTGACTTATTTCACTAAGTATTATAATATTCTCTAGGTCTATCCACACTGCTGCAAATGGCAGAATTTCATTATTACTTTACAGCTAATATTCAATTGTATATGCATATAGCACATCTTTTTTTTTCGGCCACACTGTGAGGCATGTAGGATCTTAGTTCCCTGACCAGGGATCACACCTGAACCCCTAGTACTGGAAGCTAGGAATCTTAACCACTAGACCACCAGGTAAGTCCCCACCATATCTTCTTTATCCATTTGTCTGTTGATGGACGCTTGGGTTGCTTCCATTCCTTGGCTATAGCAAACAGTGCTGCTATATATGGCAAAACAGAAACAGGTTCAAGATATAGAAAATAAACCAGTGACTACCAGTGGAGAGCAGGAAGGAGGGAGGGGCAAGATAGGGATGTGAGATGAAGAGACACAAACTGTATAAAACAGATGAGCAACAAGGATATTCTGTATAGCACAGGGAATTATAGCCGTTATCTTATAATAACTTTTAATGGAGTATAATCTGTGAAAATACTAAATCACTATGTTGAACACCTGAAACTAACATTGTAAATCAACTATATCTCAATAAAAACAAAAGAGCAATTCTCTTTGCATAACTTTCTATTCCCTCTCCCTAGTCTTCTTAGTCAGCAAATGTCACAATCTGAAATGAAATCATTTATGTGTTCTCTGCAGTATTTGTTGAGTGTGTTAATGAGTGAGCAGTTTCACTTTCACCCCTGTCTCTGTACACAGCAAGCACTCGGCACGTGCCTGGCCTACTGCAGAATCTTAGAGTCCAGGCCCTGATTCGGAAGGCTCCAGGCCTGGTGCAGCCCCTTCTGGACTTGGAGGTTGATGGTATGTGAGCTCACTAGGATCCCCTGACGGCTCTGCATGGCCTTCTCAAAGGCAGGGTGAGTATCATGACTACGGGATTGGAGGTTTAGAAAGACTGTCAATGAGCCTTCTTACTGCAGCCATGGACGTTTCTTAGTCACAGCCCTTCTCTCTGTCCTTCAGTTCAGATCTACATACATCCCAGAGGAGGCAGAGTGAAGGAAGCTCTGCTGTGATGAGCTCATGACAAGGAGGGGTCCACAATGACTGTTGCAGAGGACTGAGTGCACAATAGAGGCCAAGAAGACAGGCCAAAGTGCCTCAGCTGCAGAGTGTACTGACCCAAATCTTTCTGCCCTTGGATCTGCTGCCTCACCTGAATCTGGAAATATTCCTCAGAATGAACAGGTTGGGCTTTCCACACTACAGACCAGTTTCAGGGATTCTGGGAATCTTGGCTGGCATGAATAGTTTCTGAATGGAGAGTTAAAGCTATTTTGAGAAGGCTGCTCTGTGGGCTTTGGCTACTGAAGATGACCCTCCAGATGATCTGTTCTTCTGATGGCCATGATCGCAGGCACACAGTACTGCAGCTGAATTGGAGTTGGGAGACAATGCAAGATCATTCTTTCCTTGGTAGGTGTGGATGTTCATTCATTTACAGGTCATTTAAAATGCATTGAGGTTTTCAAAAAATTATTTTAAAAATTGAAGTACAGTTGTTTTACAATGTTAATTTCTATTGTACAGCAAAGTGACTTCAGGTATACACACATATATATATTCTTTTTATATTCTCTTCCATTATGATTTATGTATTGAATTGTTATGAGCCAACACTGCAGATGGTGACTACAGCCATGAAATTAAAAGATTCTTGCTCCTTGGAAGAAAAGCTATGGCCAACCTAGACAGCATATTAAAAAGCAGAGACATTACTTTACCAATAAAGGTCCATCTGGTCAAAGCTATGGTTTTTCCAGTAGTCATGTGTGGATGTGAGAGTTGGATTATAAAGAAAGCTGAGCGCCGAAGAATTGATGCTTTTGAACTGTGGTGTTGGAGAAGACTCTTGAGAGTTCCTTGGACAGCAAGGACATCCAACCAGTCAGTCCTACAGGAAATCAGTCCTGAATATTCATTGTAAGGACTGATGCTGAAGCTGAAACTCCAATACTTTGGCTACCTGATGCGAAGAACCTACTCATTTGAAAAGACCCTGCTGCTGGGAAAGATCAGAGGTGGGAGGAGAAGGGGGTGACAGAGGATGAGATGGTTGGATGGCATCACCGATGCGATGGACATGAGTTTGAGCAAGCTCTGGGAGTTGGTGATAGACAGGGAAGCCTGGCGTGCTGCAGTCCATGGGGTCGCAAAGAGTCGGACACAACTGAGCAACTGAACTGAACGTTTTTGTGATGTTTAACAATATTCCTTTCTCTATGTGGTTTACTATGCTCCCCTCAACTCATCCCCCCAACACCCTCCTTCACTCAAAGCGCTGCCCTTTTTTGTTGTTTATGTCCCTAGGGAAGGCATGTGATAGATATGAAAGAAAAATCAAAGGAGTCTCTTGCTTTTGTGTCCAAAAATGTGTGCCTTTCCAGAAAGAAGACTTCAAGAATTGATAAAACCTCTGCAGGAGACAGCAGGGCTTTGCAAACCTCTCCCTCAAACAGAGAAGAGGTTTCCCTAAGGCTGGAAGAAAGAAAAGACAAAGGGGAAGTCCTGATGACTCAGATCTTGGTGGCATTCCAAGAGACCTGACCTGCCTTCTGGACAGAGCCCCAAGAGGCAAAGCTGAAGTCTGGGAGGAGGGAGCAGCCTGATTCCCGTACTGTTAGATGGCACAGAGGGGAAAAGAGCTTCTGGGGTGAAGGTCCTGGCTCTCAGGAAGGAGAGCAGTAGCGACAGTCACTGGCATGGCTGTCACTGTGATGACCGCAGCTGTCACGGCTGTCATGGTGACCAAACGTCAGACGCTCACCTCCATCACCTTGATGGGACGCGGAGAAACTGAAGGGTGGATTCTAAAAGACTATGTTTCTGCTACTTTGGCAGAATGGAGATTTAAATTCAAAATTTAAAGTTATTAGAAAATACTAGCTATATTCCATGTTGCTATACAATATACCCTTGTAGCCAATTTTATACATAGTAGTTTGTACCTCTTAATCCCCTACCCCTATCTTCCATCTCCTCACTGGTAACCACTAGTTTGCTCTTTTTATCTGTGAGTTTGCTTCTTTTTTGGTATATTCACTGATTTTATTTTTTAGATTCCATATACAAGTGATGTCATACAGTATTTGCCCTTCTCTGTCTGACTTATTTCACTAAGTATAATACTCTCTAGGTCCATTATGTTGTTGCAAATGGCAACTTTTCATTCTTTTTTATGGCTCAGTAATATTCTACCACATATATATTATATATATCACATCTTTATCCATTCGTCTGTTGATGGACATCTAGGTTGCTTCCATATATTGGCTATTGTAAATAATGCTGCTATGAACACTGGGGTTCATGTACCTTTTTGAAGTAATGTTTTAATTTTCTTTGGATCTATACCCAGGAGTGGAAATGCTAGATCATATGTAGTTCTACTTTGAGTTTTTGAGGAATCTCCATACTGTTTTCCACAATGGCTGCACCAAGTTACATTCCCACCAACAGTGTACAAGGGTTTCCTTTTTTCTGCGTCCTCACCAACATTTGCTATTTGTGGGTTTTTTGGCAGATAGCCATTCTGACAGGTGTGAGGTGATATCTCATTGTGGTTTTGATTTGCATTTCTCTGATGATTACCAACGTTGAACATTTTTTCATGTGCTTATTGACCATCTGTATGTCTTCTTTGAAAAAAATGTCTATTCAAGTGTTCTGCCTATGTTTTTAATCAGGTTGTTTTTTTGATACTGAGTTGTATGAGTAATTTATATATTTTGGATCTTAACCCCTTATTGATCATATCATTTACAAATATTTTCCCCCATTCAGTAAGCTGTTCTTTTGCTTTGTTGATAGATTTTTTTTTTTTTTTTTTGCTGTGCAAAGATTTTAATTAGGTCTCATTCATTTATTTTCGCTTTTGTTTCTCCTCTCCCACTTTTGTCACTGATTACTTACATTTCCTGGATTAGTGTTTCTCTGATCATTGTGACCGTCTTAGTTGGCTGGTTTCTGTTCTCCTGGTAAAGATTTGAGGAAATCATCTTTATTTTGTTGGCAACACACACAATTTAATGCCTTGAGTGGGCAAGATTTCTAACTTTTGGTGACTTTCATAAATTCTATTAATTCCAATCAGAGCAACAGTTCCTGCCCAGGTTCCCAGGTTCTGGGAGTGCAGACCATTCAGAGAGGATAATCTAGCTCTGAAACCACTGTTCACATACAGGGATTTTTCTGTTATTTCATACAGAAGATTATTCATAAACATTAAAAAATTTTTTTTTTAAACATGTACTAAGTCGCTTCAGTCACGACCCTATGGACTGTAGCCCACCAGGCTCCTCTGTCCATGGGATTCTCTAGGCAAGAATACTGGAGTGCATTGCCATGCCCTCCTCCAAGGGATCTTCCTGACCTAGGGACTGAACCGTGTCTCTTATGTCTCCTGCCTTGGCATGCAGGTTCTTTACCATTAGCATCACCTGGGAAGCCCCTATAATTTTTTTTAATAAAATTATTTAAAAAATAATTTTCTTTCTTTATTTTTGGCTGTGCTGGGTCTTTGTTGCTTCTCAGGCTTTTCTTTAGTTGTGGTCTTCGGGGGTTACTCCCCAGTTGCAGTGCACAGATTTCTCATTGCAGTGGCTTCTCTTGTTGCAGATCATGGGCTCTAGGTGCACAGGCTTCAACAGTTGTGGTGCATGGGCTTAGCTGTTCTGTGGCATGTGGGATCTTCCTGGACCGAGGATCAAACCTGTATCTCCTACACTGGTAGGCAGATTCTTTACCACTGAGCCACCAGGGAGCTAGTCTTTACCACTGAGCCACCGGGGAGCTACTCTTTACCACTGAGCCACCGGGGAGCTAATAGCCCCAAACTGTGATCATCCCAGATGTCCTTCAACAGGTGAATGGTTAAATAGATTGTGGCACATCCAATCATGGAATGCTACCTGGCAATAAAAAGGAATGTACCATTGATACATGTGACAGCTTGGATGAATTTGTTTTGCAAAATGTTACCACTGTGTGTGACATACCACTGTGCATTACCAGTGTGTGTGACATAATAAGAAATATATATTTGGTGTCTGCTTTCCTCACTTCCTCTTTTCCTGGCACACAGCTCTTAAAAGCCTTGTAATCTCTGAAGTGGTAAGTGTATTTTTGTATGTTAATGAGATGACTTGTGGCTGGAGGCACCTAAAAAGCTCTTAAGGATGGGGGACTGGTTTCCTCTTGGAAAATCAACCATGTGATAAAAGGGTTGGGTTTGAGCTCCACTCTCCTAACACCCTGGGAAGGGACAAGAAGCTGGAGGTTGGGCTAATCATTAGTGGTCAATAATTTAATCAATCATATTTACATAGAAAAGCCTCTATCAAAAACCCTAGCCAAAGCATTCACAGAAGCTGCTGAACACATCAAGGTGCCAGGAGGCTGATGGTCCTGGAGGGGCCATGGAAGCTCCGTGTCTCTTCCCACACATCGTGCCCCATGTATCTCTTCTGTCTGGCTGCTCCTGAGTTGTATCCTTTAATAATCAGTCAGTAATGTAGTAGATAAAGTATTTTCTGAGTTCTGCGAGCTGCTTTATCAGATTATCCAACTCAAGAAGGGGGTCATGGGAACCCCTCCTTTACAACTGTTTGGTCAGAAATACAGAAGGCCTCAACTCCGGACTGGCATCTGAAGTGGGACCAGTTTTATGGGACTATGCTCTTATGCTAATTCTAATTTCAGGTAGAGAGTGTCAGAATGGAATTGAATTGTAGATAATCAATAGGTGTCAAGTGTTCAGAATAAGTAGCAGTCTAGAAAAAAAAGAGGGATTTTTTTTTTCCAATTTAGAGAGAAATGGAGCAAAGCATACAAGAGAACTCTGCATTATTTCTTACTACTGCATATGAATCTACAGTTATCTCAATAAAGATTTCAATTAAAATACATGCAATATAGTAAGCCTCAATATAGTAGTATGGAAAGTAAAATCTAAGTCTGTTTTCCATACCTTACCCTAATTCCATTTTTTGGAGAGAACATTAACACTATAATGTATAACTTTCCAGACATTTTTCTATACTTACACATTTCTCTAAATACAAACGGCACTGTACAATTTGTTTAAGTAAGCAGCTTATTTTGTTTACTTAAAAAACAGACATCATTTCATGGCACTTAGGGTTGCCAGATGGAGCAAATAAAAATACAAAATGCTCAGTTAAATTTGAATTCTGGATAAATAATGGATTCTTTAAAGTGTAAATATGTCTCCAGTATGTTGCAATTTTATCTAGTGACCCTAATGGCAATATACTTACCGAATTCTTTTGAAAAACTGGTTACATAGTATCCCACTAATACTTTGCCTATTGAGGAAGGTGCTCTTTAGGTCAGAGTGTTCATTATCATTCTCAGTAATTAATAAAGTCTCCTGTATTTGTATGGCACCTGCTGTTCAAACTTTTCTCAGATTTCATTCAGCAAAAATTAACTGAGAATTATAGCCGAAAAATCCTGGGCTTTGGATTCCTGACTCTTTCTTATCAGATATCTAAACTTCTTGAACCTTAGTGTCCTCATTTGTAAAATGGGAATAAGAATACCTATTCTGTAGGATTGGGCTTCCCTGGTGGCTCAGAGGGTAAAACATCTGCCTATAATGTGAGACACTTGGGTTCGATCCCTGGGTCGGGAAGATCCCCTGGAGAAGGAAATGGCAACCCACTCCAGTACTCTTGCCTGGAAAATCCCATGGTCTGAGAAGCCTGGTAGGCTACAGTCCATGGGGTCGCAAAGAGTCGGACACAACTGAGCGACTTCACTTCATAACTTCATTTCATTCTGCAGGATTAGAAATAATGTATATACAACCTATAGTACACAGTCTAGCAGAGAATGGAATTCAAGAGCTAAAAACATTGTAGGGACTTCCTTGGTAGTCCAGTGGTTAAGAATTCGCCTGCCAATGCAGGGGACACAAGTTTGATCCCCGGTCCAGGAAGATCCCACATGCCACAAAGCAACTAAGCCCATGCACCACAGCTACTGAAGCCTGTGCTTTAGAGCTCGGGTTCTACAAGAGAAGCCACCCCATTGAGAAGCTGGAGCACCACAAAGAAGAGTAACTCCCACTTGCTGCAACTAGAGAAAGCCTATGTGCAGCAATGGAGACCTAATGCAGCCAAATCAATCAATCAATATATACATTAAATCTTTTTTTAATATTAAAAGAAAGTGATAAAACATTTTTAATTACAGTAATTTTAAGACCCTGTGGTAAGTGCTAAGGGATAAACAGAATTAAGAAACATATTCCTGGGATTTCCCTGGTGGTCCAGTGGCTAAGACCCTGTGCTGCCAATGCAGGGGGGGCCCATGTTTGATCCTTGGTCAGGAAACTATATCCTATACGCTGCAACTAAGAGTTTGCATGCTGTGACTAAAGATCCTGCATGCCAACTAAAAGATCCTGCATGGAAAAAAAAAAATCCTGAATGTTGCAGATGAAGATTGAAGATCTGGAGTGCTGCAACTAGGACCTGGTGCAGCCAAATAAATAAATATATAATAAGAAAAAAAAGAAGCATTGTTGACATTTTGGGGTTACTTATAATTTTGAAATAATTTCAAAGTTATTAGAAAGTTGCAAGAATAGAACAGAGCAAGGAATTCCCATATACCCTCTCCCCAGATTCACTAATTCTACATTTTATCCTGTCACCACCATCATCTTCCCACCATGCTTTCCTATGAACAAAGACATTCTCATACACACCCACAATTTATCAAAATTAGGAAATTTAACAAACTCCCAAAGTAGTTTTCACATTCAAATTCCTGAAGTATTTTTAATAGGTTTTTTGGAGCTATTTCCTCTTCCAGCAGAACGATGGCCCCAAACTGAGTTTTGTGTGGTTTCCCATTTTCTCTTGGATTGGATATAAGAATCAAGGCATGACTTGTAGCCTGAGGTGTGCTAACCTCAACCACTTCAGAAGAGAAACAGCACTGTAATGAATGGACCTTTGCTTCCATTGAAGTCCCCAATGATGACTCAGCCACAAATGGTGCTGACAATCAGGCATTCATTCCACCACCAGGGAAGCACAGCTCTTGCCGTGCCTCCAGGCACGGATACTCTAATGTGGGCAGAGTGGCTGCCTAGGCTTTCTCTGAAATGTACAACTGCTCATCTCTCTTTCCTGGTTAGCACCCCTCCGGACTCAAGCATGGCACACAAGGCCCGCCCTTCACCAAGAGTTCCCTGATTACTGGCTCTTCCTCTCCTGCCACACCCGTTTCCTGTACTCCATCCAACATAACTTTCTTCCAGGAGACTTGTGTTTTCTTGCCTCTGTGCTTCTGCACACAGAATTCCCCACCTGGGGAATACTCTTCCCTCCTCAAAGTTTTCTATTTTTTCCCCCAAGGCCTAACTCCAGTACAAAATATTTCAGTCCCTTGGTTAGAAATAATTGCTCCCCATTTTGAGTTTGAACCAGCATGAATGAGTGCACTTGTATTAATAGTTAGTGTTTCTGTCTGGTCCTTTGGTTGCTCTATGGATCTGGCAATTCTGAGTTTGAGCTTCCTTGTGCAGAAGCCATCTGTCTTTTCTTCTTTCTTCAGGCATTGCCCTGAACAGGGTGAGGCATAGGGCAGACTCTGGTGACTGATTATAGAATGAACAGCATGAATTACCCTATGTGGGAGGGACAGGCATTTGGCTATAGAGATGATGCATATACATGCATATTAATCATTCAAAAATTGTAGAGGGTTTTATTATTGCTGCTAATGGTATTATTATTGGTAGAGATGTTATACTCCAAATAGCCTGACCCACCCATTTAGTGGCTCAAGAAACAGGAGCAGCAAAATCATATCCGATCTCCTTACTGTCCATTTGAGGAAACAGGTTGACAGAGGGGCAGGCACTTCTTTCAGGCCAGGTCCCACAGCTCAGGCCCTGCCTCCCTGCACCGAACCCTTTCCTCTTGCAGCATAATTACTCTCCTTAATTCAGCAACACTCAAATGCTTTTGAATATGTACACTCAATATGATTTTGAAAAACTTTTAAGTAGTTATCTAATTTTTCACACCATACTTTTAATTATAACCTCCTTTACTTATGTAGAATTTTAAGTTAAAAATGGTTATTTTCCTTAGTACTCGTAACCATATGACGCAGACAGGCTAGACTATATTAACCCCATTTTACAGTTAAGAAGGGGAACATTCTCATATTTAGTATAAGATCCAGGATATAAACCCTGGACTTTCACACTCGCAACTGCTCTTTTCCCATGACTTTTTGATACATCATTTTTAAAGTAATCTGATTTCACAATGCTTCACAGTATAAGAGTAACATCTATAACATGTAATCCTGGCAGGTTAACTCTTGGGGCAACCAACATAATTACCTCATAATCGGACACATTTTAAGGCACTGTTAATACCTCCAACCTTTGTTTCCTGACCAGGCCCACCTGTGAACAACTAACACAGCCCCTCTGGAGGCTGATGGAAACCCAGAAATACTTGACTTTACCCCCTCGCCTATCAGTATAAAAGAAACCTGAATTCTAACTCAGGCAAGACAATTTTTTTGGGGTACAAGCTCACCATCTTCTTGGTTTATTGGCTTTCTGAATAAAGTCCCCATTCCTTGTCCCAGCAACTCATCTCTCCATTTATTGACTTATCAAGGTAGCTAGCAGTATGACTTTGTACTAACACGTTTGAGCGCTCCATGAACCCAAACTGCAGCAGAGCTAATCTTAAAGGACCAGGGGACACAGTAGTTAAGCATGTTTTTAGCTCTTAAGCTTGGCCTGGCACACCCTTGCCACCTACTTAGATGGCAAGTTGAAGCAACTGAATGACAGGAAAAGAGGCAAGGCCCGTTTAGGGATGGACACCAATGACAAACACAAGCTCAATTAGACCCCCTTTTTAGGTCTAACATCTCTAGGAGTGTTGGTCAACCTGCAGGGTACAGGGCAATACTTCTGGATTCTAGAATATACAAGAAAAGGGTCCAGTTGTGTTGCTTGTCTGGTGGCTGAAAGACCAAATGGTGCTAATTTCATCCATGCCAAACCAAGAAAATGACTCACTCTTTCCTGACTTGGGTTTTAACAAACCATCAGGAAAACCAGAAAATTCCATCTTGAAGCCCAGCAGAACTAAATGATGGGCATTTCCCTGAGTCATAGATGGCACAGGGACTCAGTAATCTACCATGGCCTTCTTATAGGTTCAAGTACGCTCCCCGGGGTTGGTCCACTGCTGTCTTGTATTCATGCTTAGGTATTCATTCATTAACCCCAGGACAGAAGATGTGACAAAGCATCCCTCCTCCATGGAATGAGTCTTCGGCTGGTCTCAGAGGTGGAAAGTGACTAACTCAGAAAACACACAGGAATTTTCCCTTGGAACTGTGGTGCCAATATCATCATCTTTTCCCTGAACTTTCCCCTTCCAGTTTCTGAAGATAGAGGAGAAAATAAACTCTGAAGATATTGGGTAACAATTTCAGAAAACAAAAACACATGCTTCCAAATGCACTGTGCTTTCAGATATTCTGGGTTTAGTTCAGCTGCTGGTTCAGCTGACTGATGTGTTCACTTCCATAGATGAGTTTCCGAACAGACTTCAGATTTAGATCTCCCCAGGTCACATGAGATTCCACAATAGGAAGTGTTTTTATGGTTTGAGGGGTTACTTTCACAAAGACATCACTGAAAATCTTATTCAGGCTGTCTTGCAATGGTCCAGTGCACCAGTAAACTCACCCCATTAATCCTCTAGATGACTACAACAAAGGCCAAAGAATGTTTACCTAGCACTTTCAAGCCAAGAGGTTGCACTTTCAAGCCAAGTGGTTTCACTTTCAGTTGTCTGTGGTCGGTGCACCCGGTCACACAGTTTTCGGCTAGGAATCATGCAGGAACCATTTTAGTCGCTAAAATTTGACCTCTTTCCCATTCCTCTGTTCCTTCTTTTGCAAAAGCTTTGCCTGGATGGCTCCGAGGACCTGATAAAACTTCCACTTTTTCAGGAGGTTTTCTAGAACCAAAGGGATCTTTTCTCTTAGCTCCTCCTCCGCCATCTTTCCGAGTCTACGACTACTGCTCATGCGCAGGTGGGGAAGAGAGGAACCGCTCTATGTTTACTGCACCATAGAAATGTCTGTTCTGGCTCTTGGCTGGATGACCAGGACCGTCCGTGTCCTCTTAGCAGCACTGAATCACTGCGATCTTGCTAACCCTAATTCCCGGCGAAAGTTGCATAAAGCTGCCTTTACAAGGCTTCCAAACTTTTTAGAGCTGTGTCATCTTTAAAACCTAGCCCTTTAGGTTTCAACTGTGTTGTCATAATGGCTGGGGCGAGGCTGTAAACCCCGAAAAGCGCATGCTCTCCTCATGATTTTGCATAATCCACAAAAATTTTAATTTTTGGATTAATTGTATTTATGTATTTTAGAACAACTGTTCACTGTAAACCTCAGAAAGTGAAGCAGTAACTCCTTTGAAGATATCCAAGATTGGAAATACCAGATTATTTGATACATACTATTATTTAAAAAAATAAACAAAATATATGATTTCTTTTTTAACTTGCTTAATTTCCCTCTTTTCCCTTTAACTCATATTTCAGTTCCATACATGTTATCTTAGTGTATTTTTTTTTTTTTTTTTTGGCTTGAAAATCCTTTACTATAATATGCTGTGCTGTTAGTCGCTCCGTGTCCGACTCTTTGTGACCCTGTGGACTGCAGCCCACCAGGCTCCTCTGTCCATGGGATTTGGCAAGCAAGAATACTGCAGTGGGTTGCCATACCCTCCTCTAGGGGATCTTTCCAACCCAGGGATCGAACCCAGGTCTCCCGCATTGCGGACGGATTCTTTGCCGTCTGAGCCACTAGGGAAACCCCTAAAAACATGTGTGTAAATTTATACTTAATACTTTTTCTTTCCTCTTGCTATAATTTTTTTTAATGTCAGGATCGAGTTATCATTACAATTGTAATTCATACATCGGGTGAAAGTCACATAAATAATGACCAAACGGTAAAACGTATTAGAAGGACTTTACAGTGATGCTAGGTTGGTGTTTCTGGTACCTTGAGTTATCTAATGGCTCCTGGGGATTTCATTCTTCGTGACAACACAGTTTATAGTAAGACGTGGAGAGGGCAGAGGTATACTTGTTTTTCGCTGGATGACAGAAGGGCCATGAGGCAAGAGGAGGACGAAAATGAGAACCTTCACTACTAGTGACTTCTCTGCAGATTAATTTTAGGAAAGAGAACTTAAGAAAGTTTAAATATGTGGAAACTCTGTACGTCCACGCCACCAGGCAAATCTTCCCGTGCCCTCAGTCACACTCCAGGTTGACTACCGAGACTTGAAATCCCCTCTCGGCCCGCGAACGACCCCGCCTCTCCTCGCAGGGACCGCACCGTCCCCGATGAGCCCCGCCCCCGCCGCACCCCCGCCCCTTCCGGCGCGCGAGGTTTGATTCCCTTGGCGGGCGGAAGCGGCCAGAACCTGACCATCCCAAAATTCTTAGGAACTTTCTGCACTCGTCGCTTTCTTCGGGATTGCAGTCCAGTGCGTCTGTCTTTCTGCCTGGTTCAGTCCCTCCCAGCCCTCCGCCCTCAGGTCAGTCTGTCCCGCGTGGGTGAGGGCCGAAGTCCCGGCAGTGCGCAGTGCGGGGGACAGCGGCTTGGGCCCAGTGTGCTGCTGGCTCACCGGAGTTTTGCGGAACTTCCTGGAGCCCCCGCCTTACGAGTTCGGCTCCCTGGATGAGATAATTAGCCTTTCCGACTCCCGTTTTTCTCCTCTGTAAGTGGGGATAGTGATCGTACCCGCCTCCGGGTTATCGATGAGGTGTGCAGTGGAAGCGCTTGCCACCTAGGAGGCTGGGATAGATGTGAATTCCCATTTCACGTTTGCACGACCTTGACGGTCTCCGAGAAACACATTCAAGGAAGGATTTCAAGTTGTTTCTGTTCGTACAACTCAATTTACTGGGGCAGTTCAGTGAAAAAGGAAATGTGTTATGTCTTATCACCCCTCTTTCAGAGTCCGAAGGCTTCCTCTTCCTTCACCTTCTCAAAGTAGTGGCTTGAGAGACTTACACTAAAAGGGGAGTATACACCGAATGCTATAGCAGTAAAAGAAGTGGCCCTCACCTAAAGACCAGTAGGGAAAGGGAGACTTCAACGGAGGGCGTCCCAGGGGAGTGATCCGGCCTCTCTCATTCCTAGGATGAGTAACTATTGAGCTTCACCATCGCTATTTCTCTTTGGTAAGGGAAAGAGGGAAGGTAGGGCAGCATCACAGGTGCCTGGAGTTTTGCTAAGAGACTAGTGTTCCTCACTTTTTTGTTCATATTTTGGTTTCTATTTCTGTGCTGTGTGGGATAAATCAGAAACGCCCTTACTGCACCTTCATGGGCTTGTCTCACCAGTGAATCTATCCTTTCAGTATATCTACTGTGGACCAAAGAGATGATCAGATCAATCTCTTACTGCCTTTGGGAATGAATGTCTCTCTGTTGGTGCTCCCAGAAGCCTCTGCAAGGGAGCAGAACTGGATGTTAATTAAATGTATTACAAGGTCACATTGTAAGACATTCTGTATGCTGCTTCTCATTTGAAATATCCTCAGCATCAGTGTCTTACCAAGCTCACTAGATAACGTAAATGTACTACACGGCAGGAAATAGCATTGCCCAAAGAAGACTATGTTGGTAAGAAAATGCCCCCAATTTGTTGCTATCCTATAAAATTTACTGATAAACTTCCTCCCACTATCTAGGCAATTCCTTGTTTCCTCAGAAAAGTTCAGGACCACAGTTTGATATAGCTCCAGTTCTATTTAGTCACTTTCTGAAGGACAATCAGGTGTCTGATTGGGGTCTAGTTTCCTTCTTCTTTATCCACAGATGGGAGGTTCCCTTCCACATTTAACTAATCATATACCTCCTTTAGCAGCAGCTGGATAACTCCAGTCACATGTCCTTATTCTATATTTCCAGACTCTAGAGGATAAACAGGAGACTTAAGAATATTTAGAACCAATTCTACTTCCACAAGCCAAGTAAAATCTGCTATCATTATAGCAGTTTGCAGTATAAATACTAGTTTTCTTATACAGTAGAAAAAATAATGTTACCTGGATTAAATAGATATAATTTAGGCCCACATTAGTTTTACTTCTCTGAAGACATGGTATGTTTAGAGGGAAGGGAGTAGATAAGAAAATGGAAGGAAGAAAAAAAGGGGAGGTATGTGATTCAGTCTTACACTGATGCAGGTCTCTGCTAGTTGACTGGAGGCCATAACCTGAAAGTTCAAAACTCATTTGGGAAAAATCCATCAAGACATTGATTAAGATGCTCTTACATCCCTTATCTGGGAAAATCAATTCCAACATCATACCAATTGCTTTCTTTTTCTGAGTGTGGCAATTTAAAATAGCCCAGTCTTTGGTATGGGATTTAGGCATGTGCATGGTGGCAATTAGAGTCTTATATTTCCTAAGACCTGTTTCTTTTCCTTTGTCTATTTTCATCACATGGTCTTTTGTTAGTCTGTTTTTTGGCTGGGCCACGTGGCTTGCAGGATCTCAGTTGCCCATCAGAGATTGAACCTGGTCCACAGCAGTGGAAGGTTGGAATCCTTACCACTAGGCCACTGGGGAACTTTTTCCATTTCATGGTTTTTAAGCTTCATAATATCTGTTTGTGTTTCCTCTTTAACCCCTGAGTTCTGAATACCCCAATATTGCATTAGTTGGGGCTCTGCTCTGTAAGGAATGTGATAGCCTACTTTTATATCAGACAACTTTCTAAACGGATTTATAGCCTGACATCCCTCCATTTCCAATATCCTGCTCACTCTCTTCTCCCTCATTAGGATCCCAAAGATTTCTTAGCCTTGTATTGACCTCTATATTTTACTGCTATTTTAACCTGTTTTAAAAATTCTTAGTCCTGTAATTCCTGTCTTTGGGGGTGTGGTTCCACTTTATTCCCAGTTTGCTCCAGTGACAAATGCCCTTTAAAAGGCTTCTAAATTAGTACTGCTGTTAAGGATATTTCTCATCCTGTATCTCAGGTGCCCAGGAAGAATAAATATGTCCTCTATACTGTCTCCTTGCCTAGAACAACTTTTGCCACTCAAATGGAAGCGGAAATATTTCATTTTATGTCACCAGCTTTCTATTAGCATCAGGACCTGACTTTCCTTCTTTTGTTTGCCTACGCTATTCGTGCAGATTCAGCTAGATTAAAAGTTCAGCCTGCTTATTAAGTTGGTCCAGTGCCAGTTCTTCCTAGAAAATGACTAATATTGTTTATTGGATCTTGGTCTTTTTTCCATTATCTTTATCTTTCTTGCTATTTTAACTTTGACATTGCTACTAAAACCATTTTTTAAGCTGATTGTGTTCTTGAGTTTTGATATTTTTCCCTCCAAAACTTCCACTCTAGGGTTCATTTCACTGACCAAATTTTTTAAGGCTTTTTACTTGCTAAATAACCTACCTTTTATCTCCAAGTAAAATGACTCATGGTACTCTTTCTACCCCCTTGTGATGTCTATGTCAGAAGCTTTCTCTATCTCCTTTATACTTTAATAAAACTTTATTACACAAAAGCTCTGAGCGATCAAGCCTCGTCTCTGGCCCTGGATTGAATTCTTCTCCTCCAGAGGCCAAGAATCCCAGCGTCTTTGCATGGTTCAGCAACAACCTTTCATCTTGGGGGCTTGTCCAGGATTCTTCAGGACAAGGTGGGAGCTAACAATTCCAGCCTCACTCCTTTGAACTATATCCTGAAAAACTGGGATAGATTTGATCCCCAGGGCTTAAAGAATACACACATGGTCTTCCTATGTGATACTGCATGGCCATGGTATCCATTGGAAGATGGCGAACGGTGGCCGGTTGGAGGGTTTCTTAAGTATAATACTGTATACAATTAGACCGGTTCTGTAGAAAACAAGGGAAATGGGTAGAAGTAGGCTTCCCTGGTGGCTCAGAGGTTAAAGCATCTGCCTGCAGTGTGGAAGACCTGGGTTCGATCCCTGGGTTGGGAAGATCCCCTGGTGAAGGAAATGGCAACCCACTCCAGTATTCTTGCCTGGAGAATCCCATGGATGGAGGAGCCTGGTAGGCTACAGTCCACAGGGTCGCAAAGAGTCGGACATGACTGAGCTACTTAACTAACTTTTTGAACCACAAATCATTAGGAACACATCTGTAATTTAAAAACATTAGGTGTCCTTAGCTTGCTGCAGCAAGAGGAACCCTGCTCCCTAGGGTCTTGGGCATCTCAATAAGAGGCAGTTGAAATGGGCTTATATGGTTTGGGCTTTGTGCTGGGGAAACTACCACTTTTGGAATGGATTCTATCAAAGCAGGAGCATTTCAACTTTTGTCTATCTGAGGAAGAAGAAAGTGGGAGCAATGAGGTAGCACTAAGGGTGTCATTGGTGAGAAAGCAGCAGTCTATCAAATAAAAGAACATTATCGTTTTAACTGCTTCAGGGACTTCGCTGGTGGTCCAGTGGTTAAGACTGTGCTGCCAACGCAGGGGGCCTGGGTTTGATCCCTGGTCAGGAAACTAGATCCCACATGCTGCAACTAAGAATTGACATGCTGCAACAACTGAAGATCCTGCAAGCAACTAAGACCCAGAGCAGCCAAATAAATAAATAAAAATTAATGTTAAAAGAAAATAATTTTAACTGCTTCACATAGAAACATTCCTTACATGGTTATGGACAGGCCCCGTGGGAAACATTGTTCCAGTTTTGATGAGAACATCCTAGTCTGATTATTTTTATGATTAATGGTTTCTTTGTCTATTTAAAGGACCCTTCTCTATCCTGAAATGATAACAATATTCTATTAAAAGTTTTTAAAGATTTACCTTTCAAATCTTTCAAATAAAGATTTGTCTTTATTTGATCTGGAATTGATTCTTATGTATGGAGTGAGAGGAAGCTAGTTTTGTCTTGTCTTGTTTTTTCCTATGGCTAATCAGTTTTCTCAATATGATTTATATGCCTGAGATTTATTTGTATTTGTAGTTAAAAGAGTGAAGGAGATAATCTCTTAGTAGTTCCTTTTTTGATTGTGTACTGTTTTTTGTCTTACAGGTTCTTTTTATAGTTTTGAGTAAACTTCCAGGAGGACTATGAAAGATTATGATGAACTTCTCAAATACTATGAATTATATGAAACTATTGGGACAGGTAATTAATTTTTTCTTGAAACGAATAGGTCAGCCATTTGAGAGTAGAGTGAAATGGGGCAGCCATGAGCTATTCTTCTTTTTTTAGAATTTACTTATTTTTAAGGAATCTCCATACCGTCTTCCATAATGGCTATATCAATTTATATTCCCACCAGCAGTGCAAGAGTGTTCCTTTTTCTCCACACCCTCTCCAGCAAACAACAAAATTCTGTAAAACAATTATCCTTCAATAAAAAATAAAACAGAAGCAATATCTTATAAAAAATTCAGTAAAGACTCTAAAAATGAAAAAAAAAATTTACTTATTTTTGGTTGAAGGATAATTGCTTTACAATATTGTGTTGGTTTCTGCCAAACCATGAGCTTTTTAGCCTAACTTATATAGTTTTAAAATTTTTGAAGGGATTTTAGTAAGAAAAAGTGGAGCAAGAGAGAGTGAGTTGTAGGAAAGGTCTTATAGTTCATTTTATTAAGAATAAAAGTCACTAGAGAGTTTTGAGCCAAGGAGTGATCTGACCTTTTGGTTTTAAGGATCACTCTGGCTACTTGATTGTGAAAAAAATGGTTGGGAGAGGGCAAAGGCAGAAGCAGATAGATGTTAGGAAGTTACTGCAGTAATTTAGGTGAGTGATCCTGGAGATGATGGTGACATGGATGGAGATAGAATTGAAGGCAGTGGGCTTCTGTATACAGACACACATATATGTACATATAAATGTAATTAATTGAGGCATAATACATAGTAAAATAAGCAAAGTGTAATACATTTGGTGGCCTTTTGGCTCACATATGCCCATATGTTCAGATCAGGACATAGAATGATTCCGTTCAGTGCCTGCCTCCTTTCCCCCAAGATAAACATTGATAAAATTTTTGAAGATGAAGCCAATGGGCTATGTTGATGGTTTGGGTATGGGGTGTGAGACAAAAAGGAAGGGCTAAAGATGGCTTCCAGGCTTTTGGCCTGATCTGGGAAGATGAGTTTGCCATTTACTGAGATGGGGTACACCATGGGAGGGACTTCTGGGAACTTCTTTTTAGAGGTACTAAGTTTGTTACTTTCAGATACCTGAATGTGGATATTTACCCAGGTTTTGAGCCAATTTTGAAACATAATTGCTTATTTTTTCAGTTTTAAAACTGAATGGAAGTTTCATATTATTTGTCTTTTGTCTCTGCAACTTTATATTGTCTTTTGACGATGCTAATTAAAAGGTTTAATTGCAATGTTAATTATAAAACAAATTTCTAAAGAATTATAAAATAAATTTCTACTTCTTCCTAATTGCAAAATTAAAGATATCCTATAATGGCAAAAGGGAATCTTTAGCCAGTCATTGGATAAGGAGAGGTTGGGATCATGGCTAATGCTTTGGAAGCAATATGAAAAAAAAGGGCCACAAATTTCAGGAAAATATAGCTCAAGAGAGCTTTATAAAGTACTTGGAAAGGTATTTGTGCTTGAGTTCTCAGTTTGCTCTGCTGATGATATTTAAGTTAGTTTGCTTGTCTCTTTATAATACATTTTCCTATACTTAGGTGGCTTTGCAAAGGTCAAACTTGCCTGCCATATCCTCACTGGAGAAATGGTAGCTATAAAAATCATGGATAAAAATGCACTAGGGGTAAGTTTAACATTATTTTAAAAATATTTATAGATCAGTTTTGTGAATTATAATCTGAATTTTTTCTAATGTTCTAGTTATTGCTCTTTTATTAAAATAACATTTCCACAGCCAGTTATGTATAAATCTGTGGTTTTAAAAGGACTTCCCTGGTGGCTCCACTGAGATAAAGAATATCTCAGATAAAGAATATTGGCAGGCAGATAATCTGCCTGCCAATGCAGGAGACCCAGGAGATGCAAGTTCCATCCCTGGGTTGGGAAGATCCCCTGGAGAAGGAAATGGCAACCCACTCCAGTACTCTTGCCTGAAAAATTCCATGGATAGAGGAGCCTGGCAGAGTTTAATATGACTTGTTACTTTATTTTTAAGGATGTAAGTGCTGATTAACATATATAAATAAGTTGAAGAGAATGTTGTGTTACGGTTGGAGAAGGAAATGGCAACCTACTCCAGTGTTCTTGCCTAGAGAATCCCAGGGACGGGGGAGCCTGGTGGGCTGCCGTCTCAGAGGTCGCACAGAGTTGGACACGACTGAAGCAACTTAGCAGCAGCAGCAGCAGCAGTATCACTCAATTCTGTGAACTCCTTCTGAAATATATGCCAAAATCACAAAGTGATCTGTATCAGAATTATTTTTAAATAACCTGTCAACTGATGATTCAGCTCTCCCTCAGTATTTTTGTTTTCAGTGCTCAGTATTATGTTCATTAAACTAATAAAAAGATATTAAGAATGATTTTTCCTGATCATTTAAACATTGGTTACAAAATTGATTAATTTAATTCCCTTAAGCAATTTAAACTTCAGTTATAACTTTAGTGTACCTTATTTACTTGACCCAGCAAATACCTTAATAGCAGATAAAATGTGAATTGTTATTATAAGATGTAACATACTAGTACTCAAAACTTATTCTAAAGCATCAATATGATGATATTAATTCATTACTTCTAAACTGGTTTTTATATTTCCTATTGTTATTATGCTTATTTTAGTTACTTCCTAGGACTTTAAAAACATTTTGATTACTTTCAGGGTTTTAATCATCAGATTCCCACATCCACCCAAAAAAGAAGAAAAAAAGATCATCATGTCAGAATAGTTAAAGTTACAACTTCTTGGTTAAGATCTAATATCAGGTTGCATGGCCCTAAGTTAATTGGATCTTAAACCACTGATCATTAGACTGAGTCCCTTTTTATAATAAAATATTACTTGTTTACTACATGGATATCTGGATTTTTATCTTTACTCTGAACTTTAAGGTTTTTTCAACTTGGCTATCCTCCTCCCAGGCAACATCTTATTTTGAAAAATTTCAAGCTCCTTGAAAAGTTGGAAGACTGAGATAGTGAATACCTTTTACTACATTCACCAATTTTTAGCTCAGCAGGCTTCTTTTTTAGAAAATTAATTTTTGATTGAAGGATAATTGCTTTACAGTATTGCATTGGTTTCTATCAAACATTAACATGGATCAGCCATAGGTTTCATCGTGCTTCTTAATGGACATTGCAGAGACTGAAGAGGTAGCCTAGACATGCACGCTGGATAGTGTTCCTATCAGTTTCCTTGTTTGGAATGCTAACCTTCTAAAGGGAGTGAGATTATTTTATTTTTTCTGGATGTTGTACTCTTGCCTCAGATTGGACTTTTCTTTTGTAAAATCCTCAGGGCTTTTTGAAAATGTACACAGAAATAAGTTTCTGTTCTCTATTTCTGTATTGTTGAGCAAATTGTTTTGAGGCCATTGACTGCTTTTGCTACTTAGTATTAGAGTTGTTGATATTGGGGCTTGGAATATTTTCCAAATAAGTTTATTGCTCATTTAATAAAATGTTTTGTCACAGAGTGATTTGCCTCGGGTCAAAACAGAAATTGATGCCTTGAAGAACCTGAGACATCAGCATATATGTCAACTCTACCATGTGATAGAGACAGCCAACAAAATATTCATGGTTCTCGAGGTCAGTAGTAAGTTCCAGAGACCTAAAGTTATTTGTCACTGTCTTAGTCTGTTTGGGCTGCTGTAGCAAGTATCACAGACTGAGTAGCTTATGAACAACAGCAACTTACTTCTTACAGTTCTGGAGGCTGGGAATCCCAAGATCAAGGCACCAGCATGGTCGGGTGAGGGTCCTCTTTCTGGTTCATAGCTGATACCTTATTGCTGTGTGCTTACATGATGGAAAAGGCTAGGGATCTCTCTAGCCTCTTTTATGAGAGCACTGATTTCATTCACGAGGACTCTGCCCTCATGTCCTAATCACCTCCCAAAGGTTCCACCTTCTAAAATCACCATCTTCAGGGCTTAGAGTTTCCACGTAGGAATTTTTTGGGGGACACAAACGTTTATTCAGGCAATTCTCTTTCATTTTATGATAGTTATTGGAGAGGTATTAAATTCGTTTCACTTGCAAGATTAAATGCTAAGTGGCTTACCTGTTTAAGTTCGATCTGTAACAATGTAGACCAAGTAGATGTGTATAATAAACTGGAGACACATTGTAAATATATCCTTTGTAATACCCTCCTCATGTGATGGTGTGCTTTAGTGGACAGAATAGGTTAGAATTTGTTCCTGGAGAAAACCTGTGTGAAGCAACAAAGACCCAGTGCAACTAAAAAATAATAAATAAATAAATTAAAAAAAAAATAGTTCAAGGCCAAAAGTATTCCAAAAGCTGAAATACTGAGAGTGTATTTTTGAATATACCTAAATTAGTTCATTCCTTTGCTTATAAATTGAATTAACACATCTCTAAGTTAAGTATGATTTTTTTATTTTAAACGCCTCTGATTTTTGCAAGTAATAATGATATTTATGTGACTCGGCTGCTCTTGCAGTATTGCCCTGGAGGAGAGCTGTTTGACTACATAATTTCCCATGATCGCCTGTCAGAGGAGGAGACCCGCGTTGTCTTCCGTCAGATAGTGTCTGCAGTTGCTTATGTGCACAGCCAGGGCTACGCTCACAGGGACCTCAAACCAGTAAGTGCCTGCATTACGGGTGCTCACCTGAGAACTTGACATCACTTACCTGTCATCACTCAGTTTCCAAATGTTCTTTCTGTTTAGAATTTATCTGGGCTTTTGCTTATTTTTTTGTCCCATTCCTAATGTATCTTTCTTTTTCCTTTTTGACTTTTGACTCCTGCTGGGCTCTTCTGGATGGACTTGTTATTGGCATTCTATTTCTTTGTCAATTTTGTGTGACATTATAAATGTCTTTGTAATCAGCTGCAGAATATAAACCTCAGGTTTTATTCCTAGGAAAGAAGAGTTTTGAGTGTTTTCTTTGAGAATATTGTCTTTGAGTATCTTCCTCTTGCTACTCTTTTCCTGACATCATCTTCCTTTAATTTTAATTCCATTATGCTTCAGAAGTGAACAGTTCAATGAAATGGGCAGACTGTGCTTTCAAGGGCAGAATAAAAATTTGATACTCTTAAGTATGTAGGCTTTGGCTAATATGCATGCTGGTGAACATGAATTTCAATGTAATTTGGTACTAGGGTTTGAGATCTAGAATTGCCCTAACAAGATATGGAGGTTTCTGTCCTTTTCCCTTTGTTTTTATCCAACTCTTTGATTCGCGTTCACTCTTTCTGTTCAAACTTGCCTTTGGCACATATCAAAGTGCTTGTAGTTGAACCTCAGAGTACCAAGGAGAAATTGGTTTATGCTAATGTGACTTGAGGGGAAGCAGGATAGTTATCAACATTCCTCTCCTCTTCTCTTTCCTTCCATTCTTGTCACTTCATTCTTTTTTTTTTTTTAATTGATTTTTTTACCCTGTACCCAACCTTAAAGTGCTTTTAGGAATAGCTAGAGGTGGGATGTAATATAAGGAAGACTGTATATAGTTATGAAAATGTCTTTTTTTTTTTTTTCAGGAAAATTTGTTGTTTGATGAATATCATAAATTAAAGCTGATTGACTTTGGTCTCTGTGCAAAGCCCAAGGTAAGTGCAGAGATAAAAATGAGTTTATTTCCTTTGCCAGTGCACCTCTTGCCTGTTATCTTACGCTAACTTCCATTTAGTATTTAGTGAGCCTGGTTGCATCCATTGAGAAGAATGCTAAATTTCACGCTTTTTATAAGTTCTCTTGATGATTTTAACATGTAGTCAAGGTTGAAAACCACTGCTCTAGGTCCAGGGTTGGTCCTGCTGAAAACCCCATGGGTATGCTGTGAGGGAATTTGCAGGACTGGAGTGTCAGGAAGCCATCACAGTATGAATGCTGAATTGACCATGTGTTTGCAGTTGGAGTATGTTCCTGTTAGATGATGCCTTTCTTTGTTTAGATATGCATTTCAGGGAATCTAGTGAAAATCTCTTCTTTATTATAAATGGTTATATAACTAACAATTAGTTACATTTTGAGAGACAGTCCCCTTTCCTTATAAAAGAAGAAGGAAGAAGTCCATATGTACTTTAAAATTTATACCGTGAATTATTTCCTTAATTTGCACTCCATAGTTAAGTACTGGTGTTCTCCAGCATTCCTTCTCTTTGAGGTGACTTTGAACCTTCTCCTGTGTGGCTGCTGTTGGAGGCTTCCTCTTGAGTCCTCTAATGATGGTACTTACAGTCTCTAAAATGAACTGTCTACCCTCATTAAGAATGTTGAAATTTCAGACTTGTCTCAGCGCCTTGGAGTCCCATGATTATTTCCTGCCCCAATCAGAATTACCTGGGTGCAGAGGGAGGCAGATTTTGCCCCTTTGGCTGAATGTCTGATTCTTTCTGATTTTCCTGTCCTTCCCTTGGCTCTTCAGAGATTGTCAGTCGAGTCTTGTGTCTGGGAACCAAATGCAAGAAGGCATTTTTCTGATCGACAAGCAATAAAGATAAAGCTTACTTTGAGCCGTTAAGCTGGTTTAAGTCATGTTCATCACAGGAGGCAGTGGAGAATGTTTGTGACAGACTCTGGCAGCCTTTATTTATGGCTGCCACGGATTCAACCCACACAGACTCCATCTCACAAAGCAAAACTTGACTGGGAGAAGGTGGCCTCAGCTTTCTGCTGAGGAGCTAACGTCTGGGTGTGCTGTTACAGTTGTAAATGAAATCTTACAATTTCATAAGTCATTTGCCATTTGTGGAACTCTGTAGAAGTGTTAGGTGGTGATATCATTTGCATTATGTCTCCATATTTCTGTGGGAAACCAGAGGATCCTTATTTGAACAGATCTGGAGGCTGAGGTCATGATCTGTGTTATAACCAAGTCTAGAAAACAGACTCCCAAGGGTTTGTTTTGTGTAGTGTTTGCTCTCTTCCATCTTGGGGAAAAGAAACTTATGTATTTGTAAAGATTTGCTATTGGAGACAGGGTCCTATAGAGAAATAATTCTTTTTTCTTGAGTATTTGGGAGTGGGAGGACTTGAGTGCTTGGATGTATGCTAAACTGATTATTCTGCAAATGGATGCCTAGGGAAGTATGAACTTGACTTGACTGAGCTAAGGGGAGAAGGATTTTTTTCATGCCAGGTCTTGGTGGTGTTGGAAATCCAGAGACGAAGCCACACGTGCACACACGCCCATGTGCAGAGTATTGAGTTGGCGGCAGAATGTCTCTTATCATTTGGGGTAACTCTTATCTAGCATCTCTTTGCTTATATTGGAAGAATATTTATCAGGGTTTTAATTCTCTTAAGGGCTGTAGTTAATAAGTGTTTCATTTTTATCTTATTGGCAGGGTAACAAGGATTATCACCTGCAGACCTGCTGTGGGAGTCTTGCTTATGCAGCACCTGAATTAATACAAGGCAAATCATATCTGGGATCAGAGGTAATTATTCAGTGATTAATTCAATGTATGGTCAATATATGTTTACTGGTGATGTGTAGTGAGTCAGGCACTGTGTGGTGAGGATGTAACGAGGTAAGAAATAAACTTGTTAATCAAAGAGTTGTCTAGTCAGAGAGTGAGATATGTACAGTAATAAGGGAAATGAACAGCTTGCAATAAATAGAATAATACATAGTATTCTTGTGAAACAAAGATGTATTTCTGGTGTTTTGTGTTTAATAGTGCCATAATTTAGACTGATTAGTCCAGGCAGGTAGAGTATGAGGCCAGGATTATAGGCTTAGTTTGCAGAGATGGTGTTTAGCACAGAGAAGACCTCGGATAGCTGGCTGTACTTTATCCACAGCCAGCTATCCGAGGCCTGCAGTCCTGTGTAAGAGGCCCAGGCTCAGAAAGCCCTGGGCATAGCCGCTTAACTACTGGCTACCGCATGCTAGTTAGCCCCTTACACCCTTTGGAGTACTGATTTTGCTGATATTGTCGTAAAATGGAAAAGGTTTAGTTGTCAAAAGCTCTGGAAATACTGGGTTAAACAGTTTTCTTTAGTTCAGGATGTTTCTGAATCTTAATATGTTCCTGCACAATGTCCTCTGGGAAGAGACCATCACAGAGAGCAGCTGGTCTCAGTTTCATGCGCCTACAGAATCCACTTTTTATGTGGAGCATCTTTTGGAACTGGTGTTATGTGGGAGAAACTTTGAGATATGCCAGTTTACTTAATTTGTAACATGAGAAGATGAGGACCAACTTGTTTTTGGTGACCTTTTATTTGGATATATTCTCAAACTTACAGAATAGTTACAAATATGGAATGAGAAACTTCTATATATATTTTGCCAAGTTTACAACTGTTTACATTTTCCCCTATTTTAGTATTCTCTGTGTTTATATACATGTGAATTATGTTTTGAACCAATTGAGAGTAAGTTGGAGATATCATACCCCTTTATCATTAAATGCTATGTATATATTTCCTAAAAGCAAGGGCTCTCTTATTTATTTATTATTTTTTTGGCCATGCTGCGTGGCTTGTGGGATGATCTTAGTTCACTCACCAGGGATTGATTGAACCTGGGCTGCAGTAGTGAAAGCGCTGAATCCTAACCACTGGACTGCTTGGAAATTCCCAGGGTGTCCCTCTTTTAGTTATCAAAATAAATGCACCTTAGTTATCAAAGTCAGAGAGTTTAACATTGGTACAATTTATTTAACCCACGATTCATGTTCAGATGGTGTTGATTGTACCAGTCATGTCTTTTACAGCTGTATTTTCCCTCCAGTCCAGGGTTCCATTCAGGACCATGCGTTGCGCTGTTGCGTTTCTTTGTTCTTTAATCTGGAAGACTTCCTTAGGCTTTCTTCATCTTCATGACCTTGAAATTTGGGGGGAAGCCGGTTATTTTATAAAATGGCCATCAAGTTGAATTTGTTTGATTAGTTTTGGGTTATGCATTTTTGGTAGAAATACCACAGAGGTGATATTGTGGCCTTCTCAGGGCATCATAAGGAAATGGACAGACTATTACTGAAGATTTATCATAGTCCTGGAATCATGCTAGATCTTTTTTTTTTTTTTCCTTTCAATTGTGGTAAAATACACATGACATAATATTTGCCATCTTAACCATTTATAAGGATATAGTTCCTATTGGAACTATTTTTCAATGTGCAGTTCAGTAGTGTTAGGTACATTCATATTATTGTGCAGTCAATCTCCGGAGCTCTTTTAATCTTGCAAAACTAAGACTATACCTATTAAATAGTGACTCCATTCCCCACTCTCTGCTCCCCTGGCAGCTATCCTTTTACTTTCTATCTATGTGAGTTTGACTAGGCTAGGTACCTTGTATTATGGACTCATACAATATTTGTTTTTTTGTGTGACTGCTTTATTTTATTAGTGTAATATCTTCAAGGTTCATCCATATTGTGGAGCATGTATCAGAATTTCTGTCCTTTTTAAGTTGGAGTAATATACCATTGCATGTATATACCATATTTTATTTATGCATTTATCCATAGACACTAGGATTACTTTTATCTTTTGGTTATTGTGAATAATGCTGGTAGACACAAATATCTCTTTGAGACCTTGCTTTCAGTTCTTTCGGATATATACCCTAATGTGGACTTGCTAGATCATATGGTAGTTCTATTTTAATTTTTTGAGGAACTGCCATACCATTTTCCATAGTGGCAGCAGCATTTTACATTCTTGTAATAATGCACAAGGATTCCACATGGTAGATCCTTTTTATAATTTTCATTTAATCTGCACAAAAATCCCTTGGAGTGAATGCTGTTACTCTGTTTCATAAGATAAAGATGATGAAGATACTGGGGCTCAGAAATTAAGTGCCTTTGCAGGATCACAACTAGCAACTGTGGGTCAAGATTTGAACTGAGTGAGGCTTTACCGCACACCTGTACTCTTTCTAGTCTCCTAGGAGTGGTAATCACATGCCTGACGCTCACAAGATTCCTAGAGGTCTGGTGATGAGGCTCTGCTGGTTTGAATGCATCAAGGTTTTCCCATAGGATCTTGTTTTCTTATCCATTTTAATTCAGTTTTCCATCCTTCTAGGATAATTTCTCGGAGAAGGCAATGGCACCCCACTCCAGTACTCTTGCCTAGAAAATCCCATGGATGGTGGAGCCTGGTAGGCTGCAGTCCATGGGGTTGCTAGAGTCGGACACGACTGAGCGGCTTCACTTTCACTTTTCTCTTTCATGCATTGGAGAAGGAAATGGCAACCCACTCCAGTGTTCTTGCCTGGAGAATCCCAGGGATGGCGGAGCCTGGTGGGCTGCCATCTATGGGGTCGCACAGAGTCGGACACAACTGAAGCCATGCAGCAGCAGCAGCAGGATAATTTCTTAAGGACAGTGTACCAAGGCATTGTCTGGGGGCACTTGTTAAAATATGCAGAACTCAGGGCAGTATATTTAGAGATTTTAGTTTTGTTTTCTAAGGTAGGGGTTTAGGAATCTTCTTTCTTAAATAAGTAATTTAGATTATTCTGTTGCTCATAGTTCAGATCATGCTTTATGGAATGTTCCATGATAAACATCTCTAATTCCTTTTGTAATTTCTTAGAGGAAGTCTCTCTGTTGACCTCTTCTTATGGCATTTGACGAGGCCATATTAGCCCACTCTTTCCTGTGTAGCCTCTTTCTTTGTGTTTAGTCTTTGTTAGATTAGTATGTGCCTTGGTGTGTTTCTCCTTGGGTTTATCGTGTATGGGACTCTTTGCACCTCTTGGACTTGACTGACTATTTCCTTTTCCATGCTGGGGAAATTTTCAACTATAATCTGTTCAAAAAATTTCTCATACCCTTTCTTTTTCTCTTCTTCTTCTGGGACCCCTATAATTCAAATGTTGGTGCATTTGATATTGTCACAGAGGTCTCTGAGACTATCCTCAGTTCTTTTCCTTCTTTTTACTTTATTCTGCTCTTCAGAAGTTATTTCCACCATTTTGTCTTCCAGTTCACTGATTCATTCTTTTGCTTCAGATATTCTGCTATTGATTCCTTCTAGGAGAAGGAAATGGCAACCCACTCCAGTGTTCTTGCCTGGAGAATCCCAAGGACGGGGGAGCCTGGTGGGCTGCCGTCTATGGGGTCGCACAGAGTCGGACACGACTGAAGTGACTTAGCATAGTATAGAGTATTTTTAATTATAGTAATTGTGTTGTTTGTCTCTGTATGTTTTTTCTTTAACTCTTTTAGGTCTTGGTTGATTGAGTCTTGCATTTTCTCCATTTTGTTTTCAAGGTTTTTGATCATCTTTACTATCATTCTGAATTCTTTTTCAGGGAATTTGCCTAGTTCCTCTTCATTTATTTGGACTTACATGTTTCTGGTTTGTTCCTTCATTTGTATAGTATTTATCTGCCTTTTCATTATTTATTTGAACCTACTGTGTTTGAGGTCTCCTTTTCCCAGGCTTCGAGGTTGAATTCTTTCTTCCTTTTGGTTTCTGCCCTCCTAAGGTTGGTCCACTGGTTTGTGTAAGCTTTGTATAGGGTGAGATTTGTGCTGAGTTTTTTCATTTGTTTTTTCTCTGATGGGCAAGGCTGAGTGAGGTGGTAATCCTGTCTGCTGATGACTGGGTTTGTATTTTTGTTTTGTTTGTTGTTTAGATGTGCTACTGGCAGTTGGGTGATGCCAAGTTTTGTATTCTTATATTCAAGTGGTTTCCTTTGTGTGAGTTCTCACTATTTGATACTCCCAAGGGTTAGTTCTCTGGTAGTCTAAGGTCTTGGGGTCAGTGCTCCCACTCCAAAGGCTCAGGGCTTGATCTCTTCCTTTCCTTTTTCTTTCTTGCTGGTCACTCTGCTCCAGCCCCACTGGCCTCTGCTGTTCCACCTCTATGCCTGTTGCTCCCTCTGCCACAGGGAAGAATCTTCTTTCCTGTCCTCTTAGCTTGCTTGATTTTTCTCCTTAGCACTGTTACCACCCGGCAGAACAGCTGTCTCTTTCCCACTCCCCATCCCAGTAGAACTTCAGCGCTTTCTCCACTTCTGCTCATAGTATGGTACCTAATACAGTTTTCCCACCCGTGCCTCTCCTGCATAGCCTCTTTACCTTAACTTTAACATCCCAGTCAGGCATGCCATGCCACCAAGACTCAATATATAGATGAAGCATTTGACATCTTTCAGGCATAAATGGTTAATTTTTGACCTCCTACAACTTGGAAGAAGAATCAGTTGTTCACTTGAAAGTACACTGTTCACCCAGGGTTTCCTTGTTGAGTCCTAATAATATGATGTGATTTGGTAGGCAGGACTAGGTGTGAGATTGGTGTTATTTAGTATAAAAATTAAAGTTTTTCCAAGGCTCAAATGAGGGTGGGAGCTGTGACTTCTCAGCCAGTGGTCGAATGGCTATCTTACGTAACGGTTAACTCATTTCTGGGATTTTGAGATTTGTAGGGCTATTTGTACTGGCAGGCTAATTTCTAGCCTTGATCCTTGAAAAGTCACTCGTTGAACTTTACTAAGGTTTCTCTACATAGAGAGGACTTTACAGTGCAGCTTAGTCACATTTGCAGGTTCTCAGTAGTAAATTTTAAAACTTGCTTTGATTTTCTCATGCATGTTTACATAATCCTCATATGTAATAAACCCTCAGTAGCACTATAGTTTTCTCTTTCAGAATCAGAGACTTAGCCTCATCTTCTTCCTTATCATGCCCAATCCAGCCAACTGGAAAAGATTTTCTATTAAGCATTGGCAGGGAGTGCACTGAACTGGAAGTCAAGAGACCTGCCTGGGTGGCCTGCCGTTGGCTGGGTGACTTTGGATGAGCCTTCCTTTTCTGGGCTTCACACTGTAGAATGAGCTGGTTGAACTGGATGATCTCTGAGTTCTTTTCCAGCTCTGTAAAGATTCTGTGTACTGCTATTTTGAAATGTGTTCTGATTTTTTGTCTTTTGATTTTTTTCTCCTCAGGCAGATGTTTGGAGCATGGGCATACTCTTATATGTACTTATGTGTGGCTTTCTACCATTTGATGATGATAATGTCATGGCTTTGTACAAAAAGATTATGGTGAGTATTACAAGGCATAGAATTTCATTGTGAGAGTTTATTATACTGCAAAGTATATGCTTCTATTTATAAAAGTACAGAAACAGGCAGAAGTAATCTATGCTGTTAGAAATAAGGATAGTGGTTATTCTTTGGAGGTGGATAGTGACGGAGAAGGCAATGGCACCCCACTCCAGTACTCTTGCCTGGAAAATCCCATGGACGGAGGAGCCTGGTGGGCTGCTGTCTATGGGATCGCACAGAGTTGGACACAACTGAGTGACTTCACTTTCACTTTTCCCTTTCATGCATTGGAGAAGGAAATGGCAACCCACTCCAGTGTTCTTGCCTGGAGAATCCCAGGGACGGGGGAGCCTGGTGGGCTGCCCTCTATGGGGTCGCACAGAGTCGGACACGACTGAAGCGACTTAGCAGCAGCAGCAGCAGCAGCAGTGACCGAGAGACATGTTTGGTTTTTGATCTGAATGCTGATTATACTTATGTATTCAGTTTTTGAAAACTTATCAAGATATACCCTATGATAGATGTCCTTTTCTATATGTATATTATACTTCTTCAGTAAGAAGCTTAACAAAACAAAAACAAATGGGAAAGTAATCACGTAAGCTGATTTTCCTGGTAAGAATTTTTATTTTGTATCCTGAAATGATGCCTTAGTAAGTTGCTGTGTTAAATCACATTTTTCTTTTGAGTTATGTTAAAACGAGAGAAGCCTTTTTTTTGAAGGTAAAATTGGCTTTAAGGTATAATACAACCACAATGAGAAGTGTTGTTAAGTTTTGTTAAAATCATATATGTTAGAGATAGTAGATCTGAGATTATGGGGCAGTGGAGGGTGACTACTTAAGGGTAAAGGGTTTCTTTTTGGGTTGATGAAAACATTATAGAATTAAACAGTGGTGATGATTACACAACTTGGTGAATTATTAAGGACCACTAAAGTGTATACATTAAAAGTGAATTTTATGTTATATGAACTATATTCAATTAAAAAAATAAGAAATCACATGGAAAGGAAAGTAGTAGAATTCTTTTTTAATGAGTTATATTCAAAGCACGCTAACAAAATAAGACATGTAATGAGGAAGAGCACCACATTGTGTCCATAGCAAACCAAGGTCAGACTAGCAGAGCAGCTTTTCAATGCAGCTGGAATTCCGTCCTGTTTAACAAATATTTCCTGATGGTCTTCTTTGAGATACTGAAAAGCATGAACAAAGATCTATGAAACTTGGTCATTTTCCCCCAGGGCCAGATTTCTTGCTGAGACAGATATATGGCTATCTAAAAAGGGGAAAAGCATACATATACATGTATCCATTTTCCCTTCAAACCCCTTCCATCCAGGCTGCCACATAACATTGAGCAGAATTCCCTGTGCTGTACAGTAGGCCCTTGTTGGTTATCCATTTTAAATATAGCAGGGTGTACATGACCATCCCAAACTCCTTAACATGTGTATGTGTGGCTGAGTCCCTTCACCGTTCACCTGAAACTGTCACAACATTGTTAATCGGCTATACCCCAATGCAAAATAAAACATTCAAAAGAAAAAAGTGAAAATAAAAAGGGGAAAGGGTGAGGGATGCCATTTTATAACAGGTATAAGTGAAGTTAATGCAGGAGTGGATGTGGGATTTGGGAGAACATCTTACAGGAAGTGAGGTTTGAGCTGGGCTTTGAAAGGTAAGAAGCACTTGAGAAAGGCATGTGGGAGAGAGTGTGTCTGGTGGACAGTATCAGCAAAGGCATAATGGGAGTAGCATGGGCAGAAATGATCAGAAGTTTTCTGTGTATGAACCATTAGGTCTGTAACTCCCTTTTGTAGGGAGGCTGCCTACATCAGCTCCTGTGTCTGGGAAGTAGCACACAGCGTTGAAAGTGGCAGAGGCAGTTGGCTCATTGCCTGCTCTATAGAACAACCAAGGCTAAGGGCACAAAGTCCAATCACAGAGTTATTTATTTGACTTAATAGTTTTTCCTGTATCCCACCCTGGAAAACGCTTTAAAAATCAGTGCCAAAACTACAAGAGTAGTTTTGGGAAGTGATGGAGTTGTAGTAGTTCCGGTTTCTTGAAGGCTAAGGAGCTCTGATTCTGCAGGATTAAAGAGAAGCGGTGTTAGCAGTAGCTGCTGCTCATGTTTTGGGGAAGTGTGAGCACGTGTGCTTCTCCCTGGAGAGGGGGTTGGATGGGGCAATGGGCTGGAGCCTGCCAGGGTAGCCAAGACAACACCTGTTTCTCCCCATCCCTTCTCACGAAGCCGCCTCTAAACTTTGCGGGGTAGCAGTTACTGCCTTGTCTCTACTAGCAATGCTGCCTGGGACAGCAGTCCCTGGCCTCACAGAGCCACAGCCCCCTGGTTAACAGCAGGATACAAGGAGAACAGTGTTGAGATCCCTTTGTAGCTTCAGCTTTAGTTAACACATGTGGGAAGGCTTGGTCTTTGGGCAGCTCATGGACACTTTCCCAGTTATACTTTTGAAAAATATTTGGTTGGCCTCTTGAGTTATTCCCATTTTTTGCTACTTTTTATTTAAAGTAGCACTCTGTTTTTTGTTCTGAAAATAACTTTAGTATTATAAGCTGCTAATATGTTTTACCATACTCTTTTTAGGGGTTGGGGGTACTCCATGCTAAAGAAATAAACTGACAGACAAATTTCTCCAAACATGAAGAAAAATGAATCTGTTAGGTGTTAATAGAATGAAATCTTAAACCTTCTAGAACTTTAGAAAGCCAGTGTGGGGACACAGGGTCCTAGAGTTCTCCTCTCTGCTTCTTGTTTCATATTTATTTATTTATTTTACACAAAATTCACATTTTATTTAGGTTGAAATAAACTATACAAAATTGATTTTCTTCACCAAAAATAACAGCAATATTTTTTTGTTTCATATTTAAATTTTCACTAAAACATCTCTCTCTCTGGCTGTGTCCACATAATCACTCCCAGGGTGGGAGAAGCCTTAGCTATGGACTTAGTGTGCTGGTTTACAACCCTGGTAGCATAACAGCATCACTTGGGGTGCTTTAAAAAACATCAGGTCCAACCCCCAGAGAAGTTAAATCAGAATCTCATTGATATTTTAAAAATCTAGGATCTCTACTTTCTGCCTATGGACTTCGGCAAATGACTCAGCCTCTCTGTATGTCAGCTTCTTCATCTGTAAAATAGGGGATAGTATTCACAGCACAGGGTTGTCAGGATTAAATGTGTTAGTTCATTTAGTGTAATGCTCAAAAAATCTTAGCTATTATGACTGACATACATTTCTAAATTTGGTTTGCCAATATTTTGTCTAGGACTTAAAATTTGTTCAGGGGTGAATAGGTAGTTTTCCTTTCTAGAACTCTTTTGGGTTTTTTTGGCTTCAAGATTTTACTAGCCACATAAAGTTAATTGGGGACTATTCTTCTTTTACTGTTTGTGTGTGTGTGTGTGTGAGTGTGGAGAGGCAGTTTAAGCTTGGAATTTTTGGGTGTTACGGAATATGCTTGAAAATCCATCTCCAACAGTGACTTCTTTATGGGAAGATTTTAAAATAGTGAGATCCCATTACTTCACTGAAAGCTCTCCAGTGGCTTCTTTCCTGTTTTACTCAAGCCAGAGTGGAAGCTGTAGGCATCATCCTAGGTGAATTGGCTTTCCATTATCTCAGCATCCTCACTGCTTACTCATCTTAGGATGAAATTCTTAAATCTTAAACAGTTTCTGAACACCTATCTGTGCCAGGCACTTTTCTAGATGTTTGGGATATGTCATTTGGTTCGGTTCAGTCGCTCAGTCATGTCTGACTCTTTGCGACCCCATGAATCACAGCACGCCAGGCCTCCCTGTCCATCACCAACTCCTGGAGTTCACTCAGGCTCACGTCCATGGAGTCAGTGATGCCATCCAGCCATCTCATCCTCTGGTGTCCCCTTCTCCTCCTGCCCCCAATCCCTCCCAGCATCAGAGTCTTTTCCAATGAGTCAGCTCTTCGCATGAGGTGGCCAAAGTACTGGACTTTCAGCTTTAGCATCATTCCTTCCAAAGAAATCCCAGGGCTGGTCTCCTTCAGAATGGACTGGTTGGATCTCCTTGCAGTCCCAGGGACTCTCAAGAGTCTTCTCCAACACCACAGTTCAAAAGCATCAATTCTTCGGCGCTCAGCTTTGGGTATGTCATTATCTGTGAGTAAAACAGATGGAAGGTCCCTGCCCCCATGGAGTTTATAGTACAGTGGCAGGGAAAAAAATACTGATAGTGGTAGAAAGAGATAATAGGTATAATAAATAAATTATATTAAAAGATGATCGACTTCCCTGGTGGCTCAGACAGTAAAAGCGTCTGCCTACAATGCAGGAGACCCAGGTTCAATCCCTGGGGCAAGACGATCCCCTGGAGAAGGAAATAGCAACCCACTCCAGTACTCTTGCCTGGAAAATCCCATGGACGGAGAAGCCTGGTAGGCTACAGTCCATGGGGTAGCAAAGAGTCGGACACGACTGAGCCACTTCACTTTCCCTTTGATGTGCTTTAGAAAAAAGAAAAAATTGAGCAGGGTAAAGAGGAATCAGGAGAATAGATAGAGAGATGTGAAGGGAAAAAGAAGGGCTGGTTGCATTCAGTTCAGTTCAGTTGCTCAGTCGTGTCTGACTCTTTGCGACCCCATGAACCACAGCACGCCAGGCCTCCCTGTCCATCACCAACTGCTGGAGTCTACCCAAACCCATATCCATTGAGTTGGTGATGCCATCCAACCATCTCATCCTCTGTCATCCCCTTTTCCTCCTGCCCTCAATCTTTCCCAGCATCAGGGTCTTTTCAAATGAGTCAGCTCTTTGCATCAGGTGGCCAAAGTATTGGAGTTTCAGCTTCAACATGAGTCCTTCCAATGAACACCCAGGACTGATTTCCTTTAGGATGGACTGGCTGGATCTCCTTGCAGTCCCAGGGACTCTCAAGAGTCTTCTCCAACACCACAGTTCAAAAGCATCAATTCTTTGGCACTCACCTTTCTTTATAGTCCAACTCTCACATCCATCCGTGACTACTGGAAAAACCATAGCCTTGACTAGACGCACTGGTCATAACAAACACCCTCTTCCAACAACACAAGAGAAGACTCTATACATGGACATCACCAGATGGTCAACACCGAAATCAGATTGATTATATTCTTTGCAGCCAAAAATGGAGAAGCTCTATACAGTCAGTAAAAACAAGACCAGGAGCTAACTGTGGCTCAGACCATGAACTTCTTATTGCCAAACTCAGACTTAAATTCAAGAAAGTAGGGAAAACCACTAGACCATTCAGGTATGACCTAAATCAAATCCCTTATGATTATACAGTGGAAGTGAGAAATAGATTTAAGGGCCTAGATCTGATAGATAGAGTGCTGATGAACTATGGAATGAGGTTTGTGACATTGTACAGGAGACAGGGATCAAGACCATCCCATGGAAAAGAAATGCAAAAAAGCAAAATGGCTGTCTGGGGAGGCCTTACAAATAGCTGTGAAAAGAAGAGAAGCGAAAAGCAAAGGCGAAAAGGAAAGATATAAACATCTGCATGCAGAGTTCCAAAGAATAGCCTTCTTCAGTGATCAATGCAAAGAAATAGAGGAAAACAACAGAATGGGAAAGACTAGAGATCTCTTCAAGAAAATCAGAGATACCAAAGGAACATTTCATGCAAAGATGAGCTCGATAAAGGACAGAAATGGTATGGACCTAACAGAAGCAGAAGATATTAAGAAGAGATGGCAAGAATACACAGAAGAACTGTACAAAAAAGATCTTCATGACCCAGATAATCACGATGGTGTGATCACTGACCTAGAGCCAGACATCCTGGAATGTGAAGTCAAGTGGGCCTTAGAAAGCATCACTACGAACAAAGCTAGTGGAGGTGATAGAATTCCAGTTGAGCTATTCCAAATCCTGAAAGATGATGCTGTGAAAGTGCTGCAGTCAATATGCCAGCAAATTTGGAAAACTCAGCAGTGGCCACAGGACTGGAAAAGGTCAGTTTTCATTCCAATCCCAAAGAAAGGCAATGCCAAAGAATGCTCAAACTACCGCACAATTGCACTCATCTCACATGCTAGTAAAGTAATGCTCAAAATTCTCCAAGCCAGGCTTCAGCAATATGTGAACTGTGAACTTCCAGATGTTCAAGCTGGTTTTAGAAAAGGCAGAGGAACCAGAAATCAAATTGCCAAAATATTCTGGATCATGGAAAAAGCAAGAGAGTTCCAGAAAAGCATCGATTTCTGCTTTATTGCCTATGCCAAAGCCTTTGACTGTGTGGATCACAATAAACTGTGGAAAATTCTGAAAGAGATGGGAACACCAGACCACCTGACATGCCTCTTGAGAAATCTGTCTGCAGGTTAGGAAGCAACAGTTAGAACTGGACATGGAACAACAGACTGGTTCCAAATAGGAAAAGGAGTTCGTCAAGGCTGTATATTGTCACCCTGTTTATTTAACTTATATGCAGAGTACATTATAAGAAATGCTGGACTGGAAGAAACACAAGCTGGAATCAAGATTGCCGGGAGAAATATCAATAACCTCAGATATGCAGATGACACCACCCTTATGGCAGAAAGTGAAGAGGAACTCAAAAGCTTCTTGATGAAAGTGAAAGAGGAGAGTGAAAAAGTTGGCTTAAAGCTCAACATTCAGAAAACAAAGATCATGGCATCCGGTCCCATCACTTCATGGGAAATAGATGGGGAAACAGTGGAAACAGTGTCAGACTTTATTTTTCTGGGCTCCAAAAATCACTGCAGATGGTGACTGCAGCCATGAAATTAAAAGACGCTTACTCCTTGGAAGGAAAGTTAATGACCAACCTAGATAGCATATTCAAAAGCAGAGACATTACTTTGCCAACAAAGGTCCGTCTAGTCAAGGCTATGGTTTTTCCTGTGGTCATGTATGGATGTGAGAGTTGGACTGTGAAGAAGGCTGAGTGCCGAAGAATTGATGCTTTTGAACTGTGGTGTTGGAGAAGACTGTTGAGAGTCCCTTGGACTGCAAGGAGATCCAACCAGTCCATTCTGAAGGAGATCAGCCATGGGATTTCTTTGGAAGGAATGATGCTAAAGCTGAAACTCCAGTACTTTGGCCACCTGAAGAGTTGACTCATTGGAAAAGACTCTGATGCTGGGAGGGATTGGGGGCAAGAGGAGAAGGGCACGCCAGAGGATGAGATGGCTGGATGGCATCACTGACTCAGTGCACGTGAGCCTGAGTGAACTCCGGGAGTTCGTGATGGACAGGGAGGCCTGGCGTGCTGCGATTCATGGGATCCCAAAGAGTCGGACACGACTGAGCGACTGATCTGATCTGATCTGATCTGACTACACAGACCTTTGTGGACAAAGTAATGTCTCTGGTTTTTAATATGCTGTCTAGGTTGGTCAGAACTTTCCTTCCAAGGAGTAAGCGTCTTTTAATTTCATGGCTGCAATTACCATCTGCAGTGATTTTGGAACCCCAAAAAATAAAGTCAGCCACTGTTTCCATTGTTTCCCCATCTATTTGCCATGAAGTGATGGGACCGGATGCCATGATCCTGGTTGCATTATTAAATATTAAATAAGGTAGTCAGAGGTGAGATTAATCAAGGTTTGGTTAGAAGGAGGTGAGAATGTTAGTCAAGTGGTCATCAGGCAGAGAATATTTCAGGCGAGAAAGCAGAGCAAAGGCTAGTAGGTAGAAGGATGCCTTGGGGAGTCAAGGGAGAGCAGAGGGCCCGTGCCACGGGAGTGGAGTAAAGTAGGAGAGCCACAGAAACGAAGTCTCAGAGGCTTGGAGCTCCAACTGCCTTGGGTTCTGTAGCTTTCAAAGATTCTGGCTTTTTCTCTTAAGTGAAATAGGGAACCACCAGAGGGTTCTGAGCAGAAAACAGACATGGTCTTGTTCAGATTTTATCAAGACCACAGTGGCTACTGTGTGGAGACAGGCTATAAGGAGCAAAGAGAAGAGCCAGGGAGATGGGTGAGGGGAAATGTGGTAGTGATTTTCAGATGAGATGGTAGCCATTGAGGTAGTGAGAAGTGGTTGGATTCTAGGTGTCTTTTCTTGTTTAATTATTTTTAAATGAACACAGAGTAAAACAAAAGTTTTATGTGTAAGAATTCTACAGATTTTAACACAGAGAGA
Source organism: Bubalus kerabau (assembly GCF_029407905.1). Taxonomy (NCBI): domain Eukaryota; kingdom Metazoa; phylum Chordata; class Mammalia; order Artiodactyla; family Bovidae; genus Bubalus; species Bubalus kerabau. Next base: position 127,363,282 of record NC_073627.1, read on the forward strand.
TTCATGTAGCCACCTCCATAGTCAGGATATATGTTTAAACTAATCTGTTGTCTTTTGAAGGTATTGCTGTGTAATTTGCTGATGGATGGGATGAGGGGAGTAACCTGAGCAACTAGAAAGTTGGAATTGCCATCAACTGAGATGGAGAAGATTCCTGGTAGAGCACGGATGATAAGGAGTTCAGTTTTGAGCATAACGAATGTGTCTATTTTGTCTAAATTTTTTAGTTTATTGGCATAATGTTGTTTATTTAACCCTTTACAAAGTGTATATCAGATTTTTATGTATTTTTTATAGATTATACTATATAAGGAATCTTTTTTTTTATCTCTTTATGCTACCCCTTTCCCAGTTTTGTCATACAGATGGTAGCATACCACAAACACTGTTCTCTATCTTGTCTTCTAATGCTATGTGGTGGAAATCATACCATTTCATACCCAGCTCAGAACTTTTCATAGAATTTTTTTTTTCTTTTTAAAAAAAATTTTAATTGGAGGCTAATTACTTTACAATATTGTGGTGGTTTTTGCCATACATTCACATGAATCAGCCATGGGTGTACATGTGTTCCCCATCCTGACCCACCCTCCCACCTCCCTCCCCATCCCATCTCTCAGAGTCATCCCAGTGCACCAGCCCTGAGCACCCTGTCTCATGCATTGAACCTGGGCTGGCTATCTATTTCACATATGATAATATACATGTTTCAATAATTCATGTTTCAAATCATCCCACCCTCACCTTCTCCCACAGAGTCCAAAATTATGTTCTTTACATCTGTGTCTCTTTTGCTGTCTCTCATATAGGGTCATTGTTACCATATTTCTAAATTCCATATATTCATAGAATTCACTTCATAGAATTTCAGTGTATTGTACTTTATCTAAACCAGCCTTAATTTATGTACCTTAATTTAAATTATGTACTTTAATTTATCTGAAAAATTAAAAAATTTTAAAGATAAATTATATACCTTAATTTATCTAAACAATCTTAGATTAATGGGTATTTAAGTAGTTTCTAAGTAGTCATTTTGTACATTGTGCATATATCTATAAGAAAATTCCTTAAAGAGTTAGGGGTCAGTTGTTGTTCAGTCGCTCAGTCGTGTCTCACTCTTTGCGACCCCATGGACTACAGCATGCCAGGCTTCTCTGTCCTTTACCAACTCCCAAAGTTTGCTCAAACTCATGTCCATTGCAGTCGGTGATGCCATCCAACCATCTCATCCTCTGTCATCCCCTTCTCCTCCTGCCCTCAATCTTTCCCAGCATCAGGGTCTTTTCCAGTGAGTCAGCTCTTTGCATCAGGTGGCCAGAGTATTGCAGTTTCAGCTTCAACATCAGTCCTTCCAATGAATATTCAGGGTTGATTTCCTTTAGGATTGACTGGTTTAATCTCCTTGCAGTCCAAGGGACTCTTAAGAGTCTTCTCCAGCACCACAGTTCGAAGGTATCAGTTCTTTGGTGCTAAGCCTTTTTTGTTGTCCAGCTCTCACATCCGTACATGACTACTGGAAAAACCATAGCTTTGACTATACAGACCTTTGTTGGGGAAGTAATGTCTCTGTTTTTTAATACTCTGTCTAGGTTTGTCATTGCTTTTCTTCCAAGGAGCAGGCTTTTTTTAATTTCATAGGTGCAGTCACCATCCACAGTAATTGTGGAGCCCAAGAAAATAAAAGTCCATCACTGTTTCCATTGTTTCCCCATCTATTTGCCATGAAGTGATGGGCCCAGATCCCATGATCTTAGTTTTTTTGAAGGTTGAGTTTTATTTTAAGCCAGTGTTTTTGCTCTCCTCTTTCACTTTCATCAAGAGGCTCTTTAGTTCCTCTTTGCTTTCTGTCATAAGTGTGGTGTCATCTGCCTATCTGAGGTTATTGAAATATCTCCCTGCAATCTTGATTCCAGCTTGTGCTTCATCCAGCCTGGCATTTCACATGATGTAGTCTGCATATAAGTTAAATAAGTAAAGTGACAATATACAGCCTTTACATACTCCTTTCCCAATTTTGAACCAGTTTGTTGTTCCATATCCAGTTCTAACTGTTGCTTCTTGACCTGCATACAGGTTTTACAGGAGGCAGGTCAGGTGGTCTGATATTCCCATCTCTTTAGGAATTTTCAATAGTTTTTTGTGATCCACACAGTCAAAACTTGGATCTAACACCTACAAATTTAGTACTAACATACAAATTTCAATGTTCTCTACTTTTATTTATTTATTGAATGCAGTAGTGGATTCTGGGTGAATCCTTTGGGAGAGAGGACTTACCTTAAGATAACATAAAATTGTTATATCCTAATAGTAGATGTTAGATCCAAGTTTTGATATTTGGGGTAAATAAAATATTTCTGCCATGCAATGAGTAGAAAATATCTAATTCTTCTTGTTCAGTAGAGATTTAGCCTTCCTAATTAATATTATTTACTAATATTAATATTTAAATTAACACTAATACTAATATTTAAATTAATATTATTTTCTAATACTGTATATTCTTTGTTTCTCTTACTCTGAATTTCATTTTTTAGTTTTTCATGTATTTGCAAGTTGAAAATTGATTCAAATTAGGACTTTTATGCATTATTGTGGAATTTAATTTCACACATTATAGATTTTGAAATTTATTGTAATCTTGGCTCAGAACTATTGTTCCGAGTCACAGTGTAATACAGTCTGCTGGTTGAATCTAATTAAGGTGTCGTATCACTTGCATGCAGTATGTATCTTTGCCTAGAATGTTCTAAAATTCCTCAGTTGGGAATAGCACTTCCCTCAGTCCTTGGTTTGATTGAAAAAACCCAGCAGTATTTGACACACTGTATGTAACTCTTGTTTAAAAGGCAGACTTTGTTTAGCTTTTGTGTTTTTTGACTATTCTAACCAAAATGCTAAACTGCAGTTTCCAGCATGGTTACTAATAGACTGAGTATTAATCTTATTAATGTCACCTCTCTTCATTCCCTATCACTGCATTCAAAGACAAGCATGACTGTACTCCAGGTCTGGGTACACAAACATTAAGGAAATATAACTAATTTAGTAAATGAAAGTTGAGTAGCTTGAAAGTAAAATTGCTTTCTAACAAGTATGGTTTATAATTTTAAAGGAAATGAGCAAGTTATCTCTTTATGAGATAATACTTTAGAATTATAGAGCTGACTCCAGGACTATTATGTGTTGGAGAGATCGCCTGCCTTTCTTAGTACTGTATGGAAAATGAACGATGCCAAGGTCACCGATATTCCCAGGATTATCTTGCTTACTAGCACACAAATCTTTTTTCCTTCCTCCCAATTGGTTTCACCCTCTGTTACCTGTTTCTTGCTCTCATTTGCAAGGTCAGCTCTTCAGTAAACAAGAATTGTCCAAAGACTGGATATAAACCAGGGTTAAGGGGCACAGGCTTGGTTGACACAGGGCCTTTTGTGGAGGTGCTCTTCCCCAGCAAAATTGTTCCTCTAAGGCCTTTGCTGTTTGATCATTTATAGATACATACTTTCAGTACTTAAAGATGGAACCTTTCTCCCTAGATTTCTCCCTTAGATTTTCCAGCACAGTACTGTACAATAAGTATTAAATCTTTCTTTACTATCTCTGCCCCTTTATTGCTCTGTCACAGTGTTTCTCAACTTTGGCACCACTGACATTTTGAACTGTATAATTCTTTGTAGTGGGGGACTGTCCTGTGCATTGTGGGGTGTTTAGCAGTATCCCTGGCCTTTACCCACTAGATGCCAGGAGCGGCCTCCAAATCATGACAATCAAAAATGTCTCCTGACACTGCCAGATGTCCCCTGGGGGACAAAATCACCCTCGGTTGAGAACCAGTGCCTTATAACATTGAATAGGTATTTCATCTCCCTGGCTGAGACATAGTTTCCTCACCTGTGTGATGTGGTTGGTAATCCCTGCCCACTGCACGGAGTCAAATATGTATACAAGTGCTGTGTGTGTTTTTGAGTACTGTGTACAAATGAGTGGTTGGGGTAAGCCTGGGAGCAGAACTCAGCTCTGGACTCTATTTCAGTGTAGAGGATGAAGCTGAGAATGTTAGGTCATGGTGCTGGGGCACCGGCTTCATGCTTCCTTTGTTGATGGTGCTCTACAGAGCTGTTCTGTCCAAATAAGGAAAGTGGGTGGGTGATGTGAGCAGGACTTGAGTAGTTGATTTGTTCTTACCAAGTAATCCTGAGATCCTGAGGCAGCTGTGATGGGGCAAAGCACTATTGAGAGGGCAGGTGCATCCTCAGAATGACTCTAGCCGTTTTTACTGTACTGAATATTTAGCACCCTGGCATGTATGGCTTTGGCCGCCATGCCATCTTTGGTCTGCTCTATTTCTCTGCACTTTGTAGCCCTATCTCCCACTTATTTTTATTTCAGATTGAATAAACATTTATTGCCTCTTGGGCAAGCCACTTTGCCAAGTGCTTTCCCATACATTCTCTTTTATTCCTTTTAGTGGAATAACCCCACATACAGTAATGGCCTGTAAGTAGCATCACTGTACTTGTTTCACAGACAGTAATAGTAGTAGCAGTAATAGTAGGGAAGGCAGCCTTAATAGTACAAGCTAGAAGGCAGTGGCACCCACTCCAGTGCTCTTCCTGGAGAATCCCAGGGACGGGGGAGCCTGGTGGGCCGCAGTCCATGGGGTCGCTGAGAGTCGGACACGACTGAGCGACTTCACTTTCACTTTTCACTTTCATGCATTGGAGAAGGAGATGGCAACCCACTCCAGTGTTCTTGCCTGGAGAATCCCAGGGATGGGGGAGTCTGGTGGGCTGCCGTCTATGGGGTCGCACAGAGTCAGACACGACTGAAGCGACTTAGCAGCAGCAGCAGCAGATACTGAGTTCTTAATTCTGTGCCTAACCCTGTGCTAAGTGCTTTTTATGTATTAAATCATTGAATGCTAGCAGCAGTTTATGGAGTTGATACTATTATTGTATTTCTTTTCCAGATGAGGAAACTGAGGCACAGCGAGGTTACATAGCCCACCCACACAGCTAGTAAGTGGTAGGTCCTACATTTGGATATAGACAGTTTGTCTCCAGAGCTTACTCTTAGGAAACAGGGTCAGAAAAATGACATAACTTGTACAGGTTCAAGGAGCAGATAAGACGCAGACTGGGATTCACATGCAGAGTATGACTCCAGGCTCTGCCTGTTTCCAGTGCACCAAGCACCATACATCTCATTCACTTGTCCTCCCTGCCTACCTGTGGGTAGTATTGCTTCTATAAGTACTAGCTTATAGCACAGCACAGGGGATCTATTAAAAGAGACTTCATGAATTCAAGTTAGGTTGATCAAAGGGATGAGAAATAAGAGGCAAAGGGAAACTTGGAATCAGCCTGGTGGCTCTTGTTATTCAGTTCTTTGGTCTGAAAATTCATTTTTATATCTGATTTATGTAGAATTCTGCTATTTTTAGTTACGAGTACTTGTGTTTTGGATGGTAGTTTTGGGATTTAATGGCATAACATTTATTATCATAGTTCTGGTTAGGAACTGTTATTTGTGTGTTGGAACAGACCAGAAAGTGCTGGAATCTGGAACCAGAATTGTCCTTGGCTGGGTAGGTGATGCTAGGAGAGAGGTGATGCAAGTAAGTTAAACCCTTAGGGGTGGTCTGTTAGTTTTCTACAGTTGTTGTCACAAAGTACTACAAGGTGGTGGCTTAAAATGGCAGATATTTATTCTTTCAGTTCTGGAGACTAGAAGTCTAAAACCAAGGTGTCAGCAGGCCACGGTGTCTCTGAAGGATCTGGGGAAACTCCTCTTTTGCCTCTCGCTGGCTTCTTGTGTTTGCCTGCAATCCTTGGCAGTCCTTGGTTTACAGGCGTGTCACTCCAGTCTCTGCCTCTGTTTTCATGCGGCCTTCTCTCCTGTGTGTTTGTGTCTCTGTGTCTAAGTGCCCCCTTCTTATAAGAATACCCCCCAGTTATTTTGGATTTAGGGCCCAGCCTAGCCCAGTACATCTTAACTTGATTACTTCTGCAAAAGCCCCTCTTTCCAAATAAGGGTGCGTACACAGGTTTCAGGTGGACTTAAGTTTTGGGGGGACACTGTTCAACCCTGTGCAGTTGGTATCCAGAGAGTAAGCAGTAGATGACTCTGCATCCAGTCAGCATGAGCAGAGACCCTCTGGAGTACATGGAGGTTCTGACCCGTGAGCAAGACAAAGGACACTTGAGGCTGTGCAGGTTGTGATTGGAGACTCAGATCATGACTCTGTGATCAGTGTAAGTAGATAGTAGAGTCCTAACCCCAGGCTGTCTCTATTTTCTACGGGACCCTGGTAAGAGCAAGCTATGGTATTTAAGCTACCAGGAAAATGATCAGTTTGCCAAGAAAGAGAACGTGTCAGGTACCCAGGGTTTGAATCATGAGAGACATCTGGATACAGGAATAAGGAAAAGCTGAGATAAGAGAGTGGGGCCAGCCAAGTCACGGCCTGTCCTGCTTGTGACTTGATGCTGAGTCCCAGCAAGGTGGCTGAAGCATCTGCAAATCCCCCCTTCCCAGGAATAAGCCTGAGCCTAGGCAGCACTGAACCTTCAGTGCTTGGTGGATGAAGGGTGGTAAGGAAAAATGAATTAGAGGCTTCTCATTACAATTCAGAAACAAACTGTCAGCACCTGACATTGGCATGTGTTTAGGTGCCCTGGCAAGGCATAAATAGGCATGGGATCTCCGGGTAGTAGTGAGTTCTTTAGATAAAGGAGAATGAAAAATTTAATAACATTAAATGTCATTTGTAAAATGAAAGCTCAATGCCCTTCCTAGGAAACACTTTGTAGGTCAACCTGTCTGTTCTCATCAGAGAGGCTGAGTAAGAGGTTGAGTTGCTTTAACATTAGCACCTTTTCTTTTTAAATAAATTGCTTGATAACATTTCTTTGAAACTTTGACTGTTTCTTTAACATAATCAAAGTCCAGCCTGTCATGTAGGTCTCAGATTCTGAGTGATCTGTACTGTCCATTTCTCCCCTCACCTTTAAGCTGGACTGATTCCTGTGAGAATTGTGTCCTAGACAGTTCATAAGGACAGAGAATGCAGTGCTAATGCTAGTTAATGGCTTCTCCACCTACCTGCCTCTACCGTTCCAGCCTGGTTCAGTTATTGTTGGGTGTGTGTGTGTGTGTGCGCATGTGCATGTACGTACATGCCTGCGCATGTGTGCGCATGCCCTTGTCCGGGGAGTTTGTAATTTCCTTGGTTCTGTCTCACTGCAGCAAAAATTTGAAGCAACGGAGGGACCAGTGTTACAGCTCAGTTTTATTTGGCAAGCAAAGGAAAATACATCCTCGAGGCATGAGGGCTGCTGCTGCTGCTGCTAAGTCGCTTCAGTCGTGTCTGACTCTGTGCGACCCCATAGACGGCAGCCCACCAGGCTCCCCCGTCCCTGGGATTCTCCAGGCAAGAACACTGGAGTGGGTTGTCATTTCCTTCTCCAATGCATGAAAGTGAAACGTGAAAGTGAAATCACTCAGTCGTGCCTGACTCGTAGCGACCCCATGGACTGGAGCCTACGAGGCTCCTCCATCCATGGGATTTTCCAGACATGAGGGTGGGCCGACCCAAAAGATGCGAAGAGAAGAGAGGCCAGCGCGGCTTAATTTTGGCTCCTCTTTTTCAATGTTTTTTCTTCTCCCCCTGAGCCTGCCCTGTGTAAATTGGGCCAGCCTGGAGGGCTCTTTGTTTCACCTGTTTGTTTCTCCCGTCCTTGGACCTTCCTTTGTTCTGTTTTCCCGGGCTTTTCCCTTCTTTGTCCTTTCGCCACCACCGTCCTGGACTACTTTTTCCTATTCTAACTACCTAACACCCGCATCTCCCTGGACCTGTAATAGATTTCTAATTCAGGATCCTTATTCAGGTAATTTTGTCTTTGGTTAGTTTTGGGGACCCTCTGGATTCTCTCAGACTATGTTCCTTAGTCCCCCATAGTTATCACAAACAATTGTGTGATGAATATTACTATTCATAACAGTAATAACTTTTTTATGCCAAATTATTTGCTTAGGATAAATTGCTAGGAGTGTAATTGCTGGATCAAAGATATTTGATCTTGAATGCTTTTTATACGTATTTCCACAGTACTCTTCAGAAATGTTTATACTCACATTGTATATATAAGTACTCTTGCCCCTAAACTCTAACATTGGATAATTTTTTTTGAAGTTTATCCATTTAGATCATATTTTTGTTTAAATTAATTACTTTTTATTACTAGATTAGTTGAACATGTTATCATGTTTATTGACCATTTAAAAGCTCTTGTTTTTGGAATTATGAATATTCTTTGTCCATTTTCTTTTGGAGTATATGCTTTTATCCTATTTCTTCATTTATTCAACAAATATTAATTGAGCACCTTTTATGTTAGGGCGAGACAATGTTCTAGATCAACAGTATAGACAAAATCCCTGTGATTTTTTAAAGAGTTTATATTCTAATGTAAATAGAATACATTAGAATATTTTCTAATGTATAAACAAATGTATGACATATTTATAAACAAATAAATGTGTTTATAAACAAATAAACATGTAGTATGACATATTTAAACAATGAATATGCTGGGTGTGTGTGTGTGTGCACAAAATAAATAAATATGTAGTATGACATATAAACAAATATGTAAAAAATAAGCAAATATGTAGTATGACAAGTGGAGATAAGGACTGTACAGAAGGTGCCTTGAAAGGGCGGTAGAGATGATGGTGCATGAGGATGCTATTTATATAAGGGTGGTTTGGGGAGACCTCATTGATACCACTGGTATTTAAGGGGAGACCTGAAGAAGGTTAAGGTACAAGCTCTGCTGATATTGAGGAAAGCATGATAGTGGCGGGAACAAAGTGTGCAAAGGACCTAAGGCAGGCCTGTGTTTGACTTGTGGCATGATCATAGTTTGATGAGTGAGGGAGAGAGTGAGGAGGTGAATTTGAGAGGTAGCAAGGAGTTGGGCCTGGAGCCAGAGTAAGGAATTTGGATTTCATTCTGAGTGAGATAGAGAGCCTTTGAAGAGTTTTGGATAGTGAAGTGACATGACCTGACCAAATGTTTTGAAAGAACATTGGTGCTGATAAGTAGAAACTAGACTGTGGGGAGCAGTAAAGGGCTCTGGAATACTATCTGGGAGCCTCTAGCAGTATATCAGATGAAAGAGCCTGGAGGTGTGGGGCAGGTAGTCAGGGGTTTCTGGATAAAATAGAGAACCGGTAGATTTGCTGATGGTTTGGATGTGAAGTGTGAAGGAAAGAGGTGCTAAAGATGGTCCAAGGTGTCTTCTTGTTTTTGTAAAATATTTGTTTATTTATTTGTCTGTGCTGGGTCTTAGCTGCCACACTCAGGATCTTTGATCTTCACTGTGGCATTGAAGTTCTTTAGTTGCAGCCAGCAGGATCTTTAGTAGTGGCGTGCAAACTCTTAATTGCAGCCTGTGGGATCTAGTTCCCTGATGGGGATTGAACCCAGGCCTCTTGCATTGGGAGTGTGAAGTCTTAGCCACTGGACCCCCAAGGAAGCCTATGATCCAAGGTTTCTGACCTGAGGAGTTGCCATTTGCTGTGAAGGGGAAATGTTGGAAGAAGAGGATTGGTGGTGATCTGTGAGAGCTCTTTACATGATAAAGTGGGTTAGTCTTTTGTCATTTAGGTGGAAAGGCTTTTTGCCTACTCAATTTGTTGTTAATTAACTTTGTTAGTTGTGTTTTGCTGTACAGAAATGTCAGCTTTTAATTTTGTCATCTGTTGATCTTTATAGTTTTTGGTATTGCTGTCATGTCTAGACAGGTTCTAAAAACGAATCACCGATGCTTTCAGTATTCTCATGGTTTTGTATTTGCATTTAACTCTTTAATCTGGGTGGAATTAATTTTGATGTAGATTGTGAATTACAGTTCAATCTTAATTTTCTCATACAATTAACCTGTTGTCCTAGCATCATTAAACAGTTTGTTCTCTGCTAAGAGAGATGATTCTGTCATTTCCTTTGAATTGGGAAAGGGGGGTGTGTGAAAGGCTGTGTGAAGAGGTACTGTTCTACATGTGTTAGTGTTTAGCAAGCCCCAGTCTTGTTTTGGTTGATGACTTAGTGACTGTAATGTCTAACAGGTTATAAACATTTGTCTCCTGAGTCTCTTCCATTCCCTAAACGGGTGGCTTTATGCAGTGGTAGTTCTTCAGTGATAGTGAATTCTGCCTCGTAGATGATATGTGACCTGTTTGTAACCACAGCCTGTGTCCAATTACCAAATATGCTTTTCTGTGACCTAATTTTGTCAACTGACAATTCTTCTGGGATTATAAACTAAAATTTGCTTTAGCAATATGAACATTGACTACAGTGTATACTTCTGGCCACTAATAATACTGTAGATTCCAAAGGCCTGTAAGATATATGTTTGCCATGTCTTAAAGTTGGGTGAAGTCTTCAAGCTTGGAAGTAAATCTCTAGCATGTTGTTAACTGTAGAAATTTTTGTTAAGGCTGATTGAACCTAAGTCTCTTTAATGCTTTTCTTGTTTTTTGTAGAAAGGGAAATATGACGTTCCAAAGTGGCTCTCTCCCAGTAGTGTTCTACTTCTTCAGCAAATGCTACAGGTAATCTTTGTTATTTATTTTTAAATAATAGAAGTTTATTGCAGCTATTTGATTTTAAGATGTCTGTGGTGCTACTACATTTGTACATCACCTTTAAAAAATTCTATTCATTATATCTATTCTGCAGATATTCTCTACTAGTGCTTTCTTTGCAAATGCAAATTTTTTTTTTTTTTTTTTGGCCATACCACGTGGCATGTGGGATCTTCCCTGATTAGGGATCGAAGCCCCATCCCCTGTAGTAGAAGTGTGGAGTTTTAACCCCTGGACCTCCAGGGAAGACCTGCATTTTTTTTTTAAAGACAGCTAATATATGTCTTTGGTGATTTGGTTTTTTTTCCCTTTTCTTGAGAATTGTCAGTTTAATTAGCTCTTGCTCCACTGTTTTCTGAGTTCTTGCTCCCATTCTTTGTATGCTAGATATATAGTGGATATGGAATAAATGCTTGAATGAGCTGATGTACAACTGAGTGGGCCCTTGATCTAGTGCTGTGGTTCACAAACTTTAGCATGTACCAGAATTGCCAGATGGGCTTATTAAAACCCAGATTGCTGGGCTTCAAATGGAAAGTGTCTGATTCTATAGATCTGGGGTAGGACTAAGAGTTTGCATTTCTAACAAGCTCCCAGATGACACTGATGCTGCTGGTTTGGGGGGGCCACATTTAAGAATCACTGATTTGGTGTAATGATCTCCGAAGGTGAAAGATAGGAGTGCTGAAGGCTAGTTATCCTCCCTACCGATCAATAGGCATGCCACCTAACCTGGTTCTGACCTGAAAATGGGGATTCTGAGCTTGGCCTCACTGCTACATAGTGTTATGTGGATAAAATGAGATTAATAGGAAACACTTTGAAAATATGAGTACCTTATTAGTGCAGTATGTTTTTCATTATTATGTATTTCAGTTTTCCATCTATTAAGCCATCTCTACTTTTTATTCAAAATTTACTTCAAGCTCACCCACCTTGATTAAGTAGGCCAGACCACCAAATCTCCATAATGAGATTGAAAACACCTCATCCTTTCTTCTAAGCTCCCCAAAACTTAATCTGTGTTGATTAATTTTCCTTTCCTCACATTTGAAAATTACAAATGGAAAAGAAAGGTATGCTTTTCAACTTGTTCTATGTGATTGTAAGCTCACCGGAGGTAGAGATTGCATATTCAGTGTGAATGCCCTGCATTGTGGCTGCTTGAATATTAAATTGGTGAATATTTCCTGTGAATAGGTTTTCCAGCAAAAGACTATTACATCATACAATAGATTGACTGAACTTCATGAATAATGTCCATACCAATGAAGTTCATGTTTGTTAAACATTTATCTTCTAAGCCGTGTTGGTTGCTATAGTTCTCTTGCTTCTATTCCCTTTTTAAAAGAATTTATTCCAAGGCCATTTTAAGGTCTTTGACAGCATTTTTGTGATGATAAAAGTTTACATCTGTTTTGATGATTTTTGAGTTCTCAGGAGAAAAAGGTGTTCTATGCTCTCTATTTGAAATGTTAATCTCCAGCTACCTCTCAATGGCCACTAGGTGGACCCAAAGAAACGGATTGCTATGAGAAATCTCTTGAACCACCCCTGGATCATGCACGATTACAACTGTCCTGTTGAGTGGCAAAGCAAGGCTCCTGTAAGTAGAATTAAAAAACAAACAAAAAACTTTGTGTGGATTCAGGATGTACAGTGATGTGTTCTAAGTATAAAAGAAAATATATTTTGTAGACTTATTCGTCAGATTGCTGTTTGGGAGACTGTAACTGAATTATACATTCACCTGTTAATCTCTCGGACGGTGATGCCTAACCAGGCCGGCACATGAGAATCACAAGGACCTTAAAAAGTGCCTGTGCCCCCTCCCACAATGATCAGTGGATATTTGAAAAAGCTCCCGGGTCTCTCTCACATAGTCAGGATTGTGAACAGTGCTCTGAGAATCTTGGGCGGGTTACTTAACTTTTCCAAACCTGTATATTCGTCTGTAAAAAGTAGGTTAAACCTGTTCTTTGTCTACTTCCCAGAGTAGTTAGAAGGTTGCAGTGGTTCTCATACTTTTAAGTCTGAGGCCCCCTTTATGTTCTTAATGTATTAAAATATTTATTTGATTCACTTAAAAGTAACAGTACTATACCTGTTACAGTTTATCACAAATAAATATTTTTATTAAAAATGACTATTTAAAAAATAAATGTGGTGGGAAGAATAGCATTGTTTTACATCTTTGCAAGTTTCTTTAAAGTTTAGCTTAAATGAAGGCACTTGGATCTCACCTGCTTCTGCATTGTCTGTTTTGTTATGTTGTTTTGATTGGAGATCCTCCAGGGTCTGTAGACCACACCACACCCCAAGAACTGGTTTAATATATATATAGGAAAGAGCCTTAACACAGAGTGCTATGCAAGTTTAAGCAATTATATTAACAAATATTCCTACATTACTGTTTTAAAAATATTTTTTAACAAATGGAAGTTTAAACTTGATAACAATGTGAGCTTTACTAAAGAATATGTGTAATTGAAAAAATTATAGTTAATTTAAAATATTGTTAGTTTTAGATATACAGCAAAGTGATTCAGTTATGCATATATATATATTTAAAATTATTTTCCATTATAGGTTATTATAAGATATTGACTGATAGTTCCCTGTATTACAGAGTAAATCTTTACAGTTTATTTTATGTAAGGGATAGCCACATTTTGTATATTAATGAACTATTGCTACATTAAAAAAAAAACAAATTTAGTGATTTAAAACAATAATAATTTACATTTTCTGTGGATCAGTAATTCGGGGCTCAGCTGGGCTGTTCTTGTGTGGGTCTTACCTGAGGTCACTCGTGTGGCTGCAGTCAACTGGCGACTCTAACATGGCTGGATTGTGTAAGATTCACTCAAAAGACCAGCTGTTGGGACTGCCCTGGTGCTTCAGTGGTTAAGACTCCATGCTTCTATTGCAGGAAGCACAGTTTTGATCCCTGGTCAAGGAACTAAGATCCCACATGTGACATAGCGTGGCCAAAAAAACCCCCAGCTGTTTATGCTGGTTATTTGTTGGTCACATTGTGTCCGCAGGCTGCTCTGGGCTTCTTGATATGGTGGCTGGATTCCAAAAGAAGCAAGAAAGTGGGCAAGCCCTAACACTCAAGCATTTTTCAAGCCTCTGCTTTCATTGTACTTACTAATGTCTGGCCAAAGCAAGCCACAAGGCAAAACCCAGAGCCAGTATGGAAGGCGTAGGCATCAAAGTTGGTACAATTCTTATCCCCTTTTCATAGACAAGGAAATCAATAAGTTAAACATAACTATTTAAGAAATATAGTGAGAAGAGCAGCACTGCTTTATGTCTTTGAAAATTTCTTTAAAGTCTAGCTTAATAGAAGATACTTGGGTATTCATCTGCTTCTACACTGTGTTTTGATACATTGTTTTGGTTAAAGCATATGAGGAAAAGGTAGCCTCACACAGGTGTGTGGTTAGAAAAACATTTTAATGCTTTAAGGAGAAGTGTTTTAATAGCCTTATCAGATAATTGGGGATGTTTTTGGTAATCTGAGATGTCTACAGTGAAGTGGAGTTTGTGCCTGGGTCAACAGAATAGTTTGGAGACACGCCACATTGTAGACCTGATACAGCTGTAGGGTATTTGCTTTCTGGAAGAATCACACCAATAAATATAAATACTTGGAAAAATAGGCTGTTTGTTTTTAACCCCTTCTCACTAGTCTATCCCCTATTAGGACCACACAGCCTGATCTGAAATCCCTCCTGATTCTCCTGTGATTGTCAGTCTCTGAAATTTCTCTTCTCCCTTTTTCCTTTCACCCTTTAAGACATCTTCAGTATCTACTGAGCAAACACAATTAGAGCAGCAGCTTAATGCTAATAACTGAGAGCCTACAAACAGCAGAACGTATGCTCTCCTAGCAGTGTGGCAGCAGGGCCGGGGGGCTATGCTGTGCCCCTTGCGGGATGGTGACCATGTGTGGTGCCAATGCCTGTGTTCAGCCATTGGGGGTCATCATTTCTCCATGTGTGGGAGGGCTCTGCATGTCTTCTCAGCCGTGATCCTTAACAGGGGAGGATATGCTACTGTTTGCAATAGAATAGATGCCAAAATGAAGAAAGTCTCTAATTTCAACAGCACGAAGATTATTTTAAATTGGGGCATTGTATAAAGTAAGATACATAGTTTTGAGGTTTTGAGTGTTCTGAAAATGTATATGATTTCCCTTACATATTAGTATAATAATTGCTCATATATATTGAATACTTACTATAATAGAAAAGTGTGCTGTTATAGTACTATAGTATAATAATAGAGCCCTTAGGATACTACCCTTAAGGGCTTTATGTTTTTAACTCTTTTAATTCATTTAACCCTCATACAAACCCTCTGAAGTGGGTACTGTTATTGTCCCCATTTGCAAATGAAGCAGTTGAACACAGAATCATGAGATAACTTGCCCAACGTCAAAGAACTAGTAAGTGTAGAACCAGGATCTTAACCCAAACAGAAGGGCTCCAGAACATAATGGATCTGACAGGTCAACAGTTGAAACTCAGGTCCTGTATTCTGTGTAGCCGTAGCCTCTGTGATGAGCGTTACTTGTCTGGTTTCTGTTGGAATAGCTATTGGAACAGAGTCTCAGAGAGGTGGCATTGTGGTGTGGTAGGAAGAACCCTAGGCTAAGGGTGAAAAATGCCCATCTTGAGCAAATGGCATAAATTTTTCTGAGTCTGCATTTTCTCACCTCTAATGTGGGTATTCTAATGTCAGTCTCTTCTGTATGTTTGGATTATGTTTTGTCATTTATAGAAAGCTTTAAATGTAATGTCATTCATCTGTTACATCTGCCTTACTGAGCTATTGCAGGGATTAAATGAGTTATATACAGGAGAGCTATGAGGGATTATTGCTTTTTGAAGTATTCTCTTGTCTGCCTCAATATTGTCTTTCATCAAGGGTGAGCTATAAAAAATAATTCAGATTTACTTGGATATTTAAGGTAGAGATGCTGTTCTGTAACTGTATGCATGTTCTCCTATCATTTTCACATGTAGCTGTAGTACTCAAGTATTGTATCAAATAGAAGTTATATTCAGTTCCATTTTCTGCCCTACTGAACAGGAAATGTGGTAGGCACGGATAATCCAAAATAATTGGCTAGCTTTTGGTACACATTTTTGTACTTAGTTTAACTGGAGCGTGTGTGGCTGAGAATTCAGAGTACTTAAAGTAGTGAACCTTTTTGAAAAACCCAGCTTGAGAAACCATATTTTTCAGACTTTGGTGTCTTGTCCCACTCTTTTCATTCTTTCCAGTTCAAGAGCCTAGCAAAGAAGATCGCATCTCCTTCCTACTCTTCCTTCCTTTCCTCCACGTACCCTGTGGTAAAAGTACAGAGCAAGAGGCTATGGGGGAGAGGTTTTTGTTTTTATGAGAGTAACTTAAGATCATGGTGGGAACCCCAGAAATCCTGTCTTTCATGCTTGAGCAGTGGTATCAACAAGAAGATACCCAGCTGAGTTGTCAAGTGTCCCAGCTTCTGAGTCTGAGTTCTTCCTGAAGTGGGAATCTACAGTTAGGGGAACTGCTAAGGTCAAAGCATCACAAGGAAAACTTACTTATGGCATTGTTGACTTTCCTAGAACCATCAGTATAAACCCTTGTGGTCTCTGCGTTCTCCATGGCCCGTGAGGTACAGCCAGTCATACAGTCGTTGTTTGTGCCGCCCCTGTAGTTTCATGGTGGCAGCATGGTTTTCCCTTGAGTCTGTTCTGACACCTGTGGTGTCCAGAACAAGGAGGGTCATGATAGTGCTCTGCCTTCTGCTGGGCAAACCTCTCCTGGATCTTGAGGGTCAGTGACAGCCTGAACTATATGATCAAAAGAAAGGACCAAAATGGTTGGGAGGAGTTAATCATTGAAACAGTTGTTAAGGGGACTGGAAAAGAGAATGCTTGGAGAAGAAAGGTTGTTGATAATAGGCATTTTCAAATTTATGAAAGGCTTTTATACCAAAGAGGAAATAAAATTAAGACTGTTAGTAAAAATAGTTAGCCATTTTTTGAGGGCCTCTTCGTGTAGTATTCCACATAGCTTGCATGTGTTACATGGCAGGTGCCATCTCTATTTTACAGGTGATGAAACTGAGACTAAGGGTGGTGTAATAACATGCTCAAGATCACACAGTTCTTTTGTGATATAATGATTAAAACCAAGGTCGTCTACTTCTAAAGCCTGTCAGCTGTTGGACTGTAGCGATTCACAGTGGGTAGGAATCAGAAGGAGACAAATCTTAGGCGAGGAGGAAGAAGCTAACCATCCCAGCTATTCTAGAGATGAAGACTAAGTAGAACGTGAAACCTCACTTACTGGGGCTGTTGTGAAGTGAATTCTTACACTGGAAATGTGACTTTATAATTACATTCCTTATAATTCTCTTCCTGTGTGATTTTCTGAACTCCTGTTGCAGGGACAGGCCAGACCCTACCTGCCTTTTCATTCTCAGTGATCCTTGTTTGGTTCTGAGAACCTATTTCTGGTCCCATCTCTGGTGAGGTCTCATTCTGCAGGGGTCAGACTACTTGGATCATTTCTGTCCTTAATCAAAATAATGTTTAGAGGCAGTATTACTTCTTCCTTTTAACAATTGTGCTTTGCCAGTGCCTTCATCATAATGATGATTGTGCAGCATCTGTGGCACCATCAGAAGGGCTCCTTGGATTGTGCTAAACCCAGACATAACCTGGGAAACTATGTGCTACAAGTCTGACCCACTCTTTACCCAGTCTCTTGTGCAGCCCCTAGTTTTCGATGCCTAGATGACTGCTCTTTGATGCAAATGTCGGTCCCTGTCTTGCAGTAGGGGAGGAGAATAGAGTCCCTGGGCTGCACAGCAGAATTGTAGCAGTCGATCAGATGATGATGGGGACATGAAAAGCTAGGAAAGAGAGCTCATCACCTTCCTGAACTACTTATTGTTATCTGCTTATATCTCTAAAAATTGTGGAGGATGTTTATTCTTACCTAAGAGTTTGACAAACTCATGTTGTTTTTACATGTTGGTGTTTGATTTTATAAGGTAATTATGATAATTTAAAGGTTTCAAAACCATATATATTTTATTAATGTTAATAAAATCGATAAAATTTTTTTCTAGCTTATTCACCTTGATGAAGATTGTGTAACAGAACTTTCTGTACATCACAGAAACAACAGGCAAACTATGGAGGATTTAATTTCACTGGTAAGAAATACAGCATGAATTTGAAAGTATTATCTTTTGTTTCATCTTTTTTTGTTGTTTTATCAGTACATTAAAAATAGTATAGCATTTTTCAGGCCTAAGATTTTATCTTGGGTGAAAATACTGTATTGTACTTAGTTTATGTTTGTGTATATTTTCAACTCTTTTCTGATATCTGCTAGATATCCTCTTTAGAAATGAAGTTGAACAAAGAGAATTACGGTGGGAAAAAAAATTAAGAAACAGATCAAACGAATCCAGAGAATTTTCAGAGTTCCAATTCTGACAACTTTAAATTTTTTAACACAGAAGTGTGATTCTGCTGTAGCAATGAGATAAACACAAAGCAGTTTTCATTTTACCTGAAAGCATCCCATTAGCATGACATCATCCCCAACATTATGGATCAGATACATGTGATTTCTGGTGTTGGGTCATTTTTAGCCATTTTAGATGCTTAATCACTAGATCCTATAAGTAGTTTCTCCTGGAAACAGAGGCTGTCTCTGAGTACAGTCTGACATGATGGGCAGGGATCACACCCAGCTTACCTCCTGGTTCACTACCATGTCTTTCATCACCTATGAGTTGTGTTTGCTTTTTCCTCTTTTCTAACTTGAAAGGTAAAGGCCTTAAGCAGATTTTTTTTTAAAGAACTAACCAAAGCTTTGCTAAGCCACAAGTTTTTTCAGTGAGGAGATACGAAAGAATTCTTTTGAATGACACAGTAAGTCTTTTGAAAGACAATTTCAGACAAATGGAACATATCTGGAAAACAGAGTGATAATTTACTTTTTCAGTGGAATGAAAGGAAATGGCAAGAATTGGGAACTGCTGCTGGGTATGTCAGTTCCTTCTTTTTTTTTAAGTGTGTGTTTATTTGGCTACACCAGGTCTTAGTTGCAGCATGTGGACTCTTAGTTGTGGCATGTGGGATCCAGTTCCCTGACCAGGGATTGAACCCAGGCCCCCTGCATTAGGAGCAGGAGTCCTAGCCACTGGACCACCAGGGAAGTCCCAGGGCCTTCGTCTTTTACAGTGAAAATTTGAAGTTTTCACATAGACGAGTTTCATATAATCATGACTTTTTCTTTGGGATGATCTTTAATAGAAAGCTATATTTTGGATTCAAGAAATTGCTTTTTCAACTGTTATTATAGAAATTTTCAAATATCTATAGAGGGACTAGTATAATAACAATGATTTTCCATGTACTCATCTTCTAGCTTTAATTAACAGGTATTAACATTTTGCCAGTTTTATCTGTATCCCAGCACTGTCCTCCCTCTGTCCTTTTTAGCTAAGACATTTCAAAGCAAATCCCATGTATCCTGTTGTTTTATGCAGAAAAACTTTGGCAGGAGATTCACAAACTTTAAAACCTGAATCTGAAAAGTAACACACTCAAAACTTCAATAATCTTTGGGTAAAAAGTCTTTAAAATAGTGTCCTTTATGTGGTGTATACATATAATTTTCAAACTTGAAACTGAAATGGAAATAGGAATTATGAAACTATAACGAAGCATGATAGAGATGGTTTTCTGGTATTACATCTCTCTAAATATCTCAGTTGTCTTGAAAGCTGGGCATGACAAACATCAAGAATGTGTGAGGAGAGTAATAGTTTTCTTCATGTGTACTTTCCCTTCATTCTTAAATGCCTGTTTGTACTTATTTTCTAGTCCTAGGGATGAGTAGACAACCTCTTCAAAACCTTGGCTGAACATTGGAATCACCTAGGAACTTTGATCCTGATGCCTAAATCCCAGCCCCAGAGATTATTATTTCATTGATCTGGGGTGTGGCCTAAGCATCAGAATTTTTAAAGGCTTCTCAAATGATTGCAGTATGTAGACAGGGGTTGGGAGGTACTACTCTGGGTTCTTGCTCTTCAAAGTGTGAGCTATGACCCGCAGCATCACTTTGTGCTTGTTAGAGATGCAGCATCACTTTGTGTACCTCAGACCTACTGAATCAGAATCTGCATCTTAGTAGAACCCAAGTGATTCATTGTGAAGCATTGGTCTGAGTCAGTGGTTCTCAACTGGGAGTGATTTTGCCCCTCCAGGGACATTTTTGGTTGTCACAACTAGGGTGTGTGTATATGCCAATATTACCTGGTGGGTAGAGGCCAGGGATGTTGCTAAATATCCTATAGTACACAAAATAGGCCCTGGCCACAAATTACCCAGGTCAATTATCAATAGTGTTGAAGTTGAGAAATCCTGGTCTGGGAAGTCTCAGAGAATTCACATTGATTCTAGGTACTTTCCAGTTTAAAGAGCCTTGGGAAAACCAGGTTTGAGATCAGCCATGGTTTGTTAACATTTTTTTTTTCCTGGTGTCTTGGGCACTCTGCTGTTGCATTTCAGGCTGGCTAGACAGGACAGAGATCAGTTTAATGTGATCCATGCTGATCTTTGTGTAAAGAGAGAGAAACAATATTATTCACAAACATTCAACTTTTGGAACTACCACTTATATATTATATACCTGAGCATTCTTAAACTGCTTTTTGTATTGGAAGTGAGAATCTCTCATGTGTCATGATTTTTAGCCATCTTGTTTTAACCCTCTTGAGATTTCCTCCAGTGGTGCTAGAGCTTCCTCTTCATTGCTTTCCTCACTTTCCCCCTTGTCTTCCAGCTGTGAGTGGCTCTGGATTGTGGAGCAGCCAGTTATCTGGTTGGGGAACTTCACTGAAGGTCCCATGTGCACACAAGAACCTCCAGACCAAGACAGATCCTTTCCCCTCACCCCTGTGGTGTAAACTCTCATGTGTTCTGGTGATGGAGATTTCAAGATTGAGGGCCCCATTGTGGGAATATAAATGTTGTTCCTTTCTCAAGACCCTGTTTTCTGGACACTGTTCTGTCTTACCCTTTCCTTACATGCCCTTTCTCATGCCCTTAAGACAGATGTCTTGGCTGACACGTCAGCCTCAGCAGGTGTTGTTCTGCACGTAGAACAAACTTCCTTATCTTCAAAGCCTTACTACATGACTTCCTTGTCCAAGAAGGAGACTCAATAAATATGCACTCAGGATTTTCTCGGACAGTTGCTCTTTCGTGAGCTCTCCCTGCACTGTCTCTCATAATCCTGTGTGGTTGTGAGAATTAATTCAGGACGACACCGCTATACCCCAGGAGCAAGGTCAGGGAAAGGAGACTGGGCCGCTCCTCAGTTTATCAACCCTGTGATCCAGTAGCTGCCTGTCCTCAGCCCAGGCGCCCAGGCAGTCCTTTAACATTTGGTTTGCGTGAACAATAATTGGGGATTTTAAAATGTTTTTCATTTCCTGGAAGTAGAACCTTCTTTATAACACGTAAACCTTTTGCTTTACTCTCAGACATTTGACTTTCTAAAGAGGGAGCTGCTTAAAAGATAAGAGAGACATTGGTTGTGTTAGACTTCAGGATTGACATCACCTGGAAAGCATAACTAATGCATTGATTTATCTGTTATTAAACACAGAACTCCCCTGTGCATATTATCATAATAAATAGTATGCCAGTAGCTATGGCAAAAAAGTTATTAAAAGGATGCTTTTTTTGCCTAGGGAAATAGAGAGTTTCCAGGATGATTATTAAGCTCTGAGGTATGTTTAGAAACCTCCACCTAAAACTCAGCATTTTCCCAGTGTTGTTTACAATGCCTGGGTTATGCCATCGTTGACAAGCAAGTGGCAACTTATTTCTGAAACCTTGTCTCTAATCAGTTTATGGCATCCCTTTCAAAAAGGCATTTATCACACATGAGACCATAGATGTGGAAGGTGCAAAAAAAACCTTTAACATGGGAATTATCTGGCAGTCCAGTGATTATGACTTGGTACTTCATTCCTGGGGTGTAGAATTCAGTACCTGGTCAGGGAACTAAGATCCTACAAGCTATGCCTCACGGCCAAATAAATAAATGAATAAACGTTAAATAAATGTTAAATAAATAAAATCTTTAACATGACTTTTGGAGAGTAGAAAGTTTTCACCCAGTTTCCAAGTACCGTCTCCATGAAACCTTTCCCATCCTTCTTCTCCCCAACCTATCTGAATGAAAGGCAACATTCCATGATAATTTATCACAGTGTTACACCTCTTCCACTAGATTGATATGTCCATTATGTGAATTTCAAAGTATATACTACAATTGTGGTTATCTAAAATGTTAACAGATAAAACTTATAAAATCAGAGGTGATAGTAGACCTCTTTGGGTCATGTGAGAGATGACATGTGAGACATGACCCCTTTGTGAGAGATACATAGCATAAAATACTATTTAGTTTTGAATTTTAACACTTTTGTAGGGCAGAGAGTTTCATAGTCTTGAGTACATTATTTAGAAATTTTTAGTTTTTCGTGAGGATTGAACAGACATGTTTATATTCAACACCTCCTAAAACCTCACTAAAATAATAATAAAGGACTAAAAAGGCAAACATTTCACAATGAAAAGAATGAAAGAGGAGATAAAAGGAATGTCAATAAAATTTTAGAAGTTATAAAATAGCTAAGTGGCAGCTGACCTAGCATTTTGGAGAAAACTGAAAGCAGAGTGCATGGAGTGGGAAAAGGCAGTAAGCAAATTGTTAGGGCCCTGGACCTCCAGAAAGGCTCAGGAACCAGAGGTCCTAGGAACCTCTGGGTCAGGGAAGTGAGCAGGTTGGCAACCAGGAAGATTGGTTGGAAGTCTCTGTTAGGAGCAGTTAGACTGCTAGGTCCCTTTCTTTACCTTGTGCTGCATGATAACCTTTCCCCCGCTCCAGCAGAAGACTGGAGAGACACTGAACAAGACATGCTCTTGTACCAGATGCAGCTCAGGTGGGGGTAATGAGCCATTCTGAAATGGATGCATTGACACACACAATCCCCTTCCTGAACAGTGAACCACCATCTCTAACTCCCTTCCCTATTCAACTCTGAGAATGCTGGGATCAGGATTTTATCCTAACTGCAGTGGGGTTGGGGAAAATACTGGGAGACTCATCTCTAGGGAAAAGCCAAGAGAAAAGACCTATTAAACCAATGGTTGGGAGTTCATCTTCCTGCCTGTTAACCTTAAAGCAGGGCTTCCCAATCCCTGGGCCATAGACTGGTATGGTCCATAGCCTGTTAGCAACCAGCCCACACAGCAGGAGGTGAGCAGCGGGCTGGAAAGTAAGCAAGTGAAGCTTCATCTGTATTTACAGCTGCTCCCCATCGCTTGCATTACCGCCCGAGCTCCTCCTGTCAGATCAGCAGCAGCATTAGATTCTCATGGGGGTGTGAACTCTACTGTGAACTGCATATGTGAGGAATCTAGGTTGTGTACCTATTAGAATCTAATACCTGATAATCTGATTCTGCATTATGGTGAGTTGTAATTATTTCATTATGTATCACAATGTAATAATAGAAATAAAGTGCACAATAAATGTAATGTCCTTGAATCATCCAGAAACCATCCTCCCCTCACCCCCCCATCTGGGGAAAAATTGCCTTCCGCAAAACCAGTCCCTGGGGTGAGAAAGGTTGGGGACTGCTGTGTTAGAGAGAAACCCCCAAGGTAATGAACTGCCCCAAACTACACATAGAGTCTTTTAGCTGTGTAGTATGCTCTTTGCTTCTAAATAGAGACATATCAGCCAGCGATCACCAGACCTTTGAGGACAGCCTCTAACATGAAAGTCAAAGATCAAAACAATGGGGTCGGGGAGAGAGTAAAGCAAAAGTGTAGATACTCAGAAAAAATCAGATAATGCAGGGAGTGGGAGAAAATGGCTAAGAAACAATAATTACTATTCTTTGAGATAAGAGAAGCTATTTCTTTTTCGAAATAGGAATAAGATGACTTAACAAGAACATTTTAAGAGATAGCTCTTGAAGATTTAAAATATGACCAGAGAAATGAAAAGCTCAGTAGACATATTTCAAAATGAAGTTAATGTGAAATCTTTCAAAGGTAGAACCTAAAGACAAATATATGCACAAAGAGAAGAGAAGGTAAGAAAGGTCCAACATACACATAATAGAAGCTGCAGGAAAATAAAAAACAGAGGAGGGGAAGGAACCATCAAAGAAACAGTATGAGAAAAAATATTCCAGAAGTGAAAGTATAAGTAACTAGAGCTTGGCAAAATGGATGAAAATAAATCTGCACAAAAGTCTATTTTAGTAAACTTCCAGAAAACTAGGGGTGAAAAAGGAGATCCAGATTTTCTAGAGACAGGAAGCAAAAGGTCATACACAAAGGTTTGGGAATCAGAAAGACTTGATTTTTTGATAACTGTACTAAAAGCGAGAAGACCATGGGACAGTGCCTTCAAAGCTGTGAAAATTATTGTCAACCTAGAATCCCATACTCAGCCAAACCAGAATCAAGTGTGTGAACAGCATAGTCATTTACCAGACATGCAAAATCTCAAAAAATTTACCTCCCATTCATCCAATAATTAAAAAGTTTAATAATTGGCATGGCAGGGATTCCCCGGGACTCTACTCACCTTTTGGCCTTTTCTGATAGATGTCAGGGTACCAACTAAATATTTTGGACATTACCTTTACTTAGTTGTAAGGACTATTTACATGATTTTAATAACATAAATGTGATTTAACTGAAAATTGTGATAAAATTATAGTAGGAGGATATAGGAAGGAGATGTGTTGGGGGAAAAGGAAGGAACTGAAATAGAGCTAATTTCTTTTTTCCATAGTAAGAAAGCTAGAGACAATATCTGACACTAAACCAAAATTTAAAGCTGTATAATCAATTGATTTAGAAATACAGAGGAAATAACTGAAAGTGTTAAAAAGTGGTACCTTTTAGGGAGTGGAAATTGTGTGTGGGTATGGTGTAGGGGATTGCTGTTTTTCATTGTATGCTTTGTAAAGCTTAAAAAAAAATTCTAAACTCTGAATGTCATGACACTGGGGAAAAATATTAATTTAAAATAAAGATGATGTCAAAAGCAAGTTTAGTCTTCTAAACAACTTGATTTTCTTTTCTCCAGTGGCAGTATGATCACCTCACAGCTACTTACCTTCTGCTCCTAGCCAAGAAGGCTCGGGGGAGACCGGTTCGTTTAAGGCTTCTTTCTTCCTATGGACAGGCCAGCTCAACGCCAGTCACAAACATAAAGGTGAATGTTAGAACCTTTTGTGTGAGTGCCATCCACTCTTGCCATGTGCTTTCTCTGTTCATGAGTGAATACACGCCAGGAAGGTTAACTTTGCTGATGTCAAGGACCCGGAGGCAAGGCATTTTATGATTTAAATATTTTTGTTAAGGGAAATGAGAAATTCTGAGCTTGAATGCTAAAATTTTGAATGTCTGCCTGGCATTAAAAGAAAAATTTCTCCCTTCCTCCTTTTTTCCCATGAAAGTAACTCCTGATTGTTGTAGAATAATTTTAAGCCACAGATAAGCTAAAGGAGAATATAATTTATCTACAAAGCTACTACCATCTATAGATAAAATAGTTTATATTTTACTGTCTTTCCAGTCTTTTTTAGTGTGCTTGTTTATATCTTATGTAAATTATAGGACAAATTATATATGCTTTGTGTAAATGAAGTGTTTCAGTGAATATTTTGATACTCATTTATGTTAGGGGTTTAGGATGTTTTGAATGGTAGGTATAGCTCACGCAACTCAAATTTCTTGTATGACTTGTAACAATTTTTTTCTATTTTGTCATCTTTATCTCATTTTCCTTCGTCATGAATTTGTAGAATGGTGGAAAAGCCTTAACCTATTTGGAAGCACTGTGTCATTCCTAAGTGCTCACATCAGTCTCTGTTTTCTATGCGATTCTCTGTATTTCCCATGGCTTAAAATTCTGCCTTCCAAATACTTTGCTGAATGGAAAGTGGAGCTTTGTAATATAATCGTCCTTCCATTAGTTCAGGTTGCAGTTTAAATGATTTTAGCACTAGAAAACTGTACTTTTGTTATTCTCAGAGAGAGGGAGTGTGCCCTCTTTGTGGAATCCAGGATGTTTGCTCAGTCTCTCAGTTGCGTTTGAGTCTTTGCGACCCTGTAGACCGGAGCCCACCAGGCTCCTTTGTCCATGGGATTTCCCTGGGCGAGAATACTGGAGTGGGTTGCCATTGCCTCTTCCAAGGGATCTTCTTTTCCCCGGGATTGAACCTGCATCTCTCGCATCTCCTGCATTGGCAGGTGAATTCTTTACCACTGTGCCACCTGGGAAGCCTGGAATCCAGTATAGCCCAAATGATTATGTGAGTGCAGTGATTTTTTTTAAATTGGAGGATAATTGCTTTACAATGTTGTGTTGGTTTCTGCCATACAACAATGTGAGTCAGCCGTCAGTGTACCTATGTCCCCTCCCTCTTGAATCTCCCTCCTACGCCCCAGATATTTTTTTCTTTAGGTCTCAAAGCTGTGTTTTAAATATCTTCAAATGCTACCCCTTTCATAATCTTTTGTTGAATCCACCCGTATCCCCACCCCTGGCAATTCCTTTAACAATTCACAGAGATCTCTTTTTTGGCACTTGTCAATCATGTACTGTACGTTTAGTGGTTCTTCTGTCCCTGAGAGGCCTAACTTGTCTCCCTTCTCTCCCTAGTTGGTCTTTTGACCAAACTAAAAACTGAAAGTGTTAGTATAAGGGGCTGTTGTGTGAAGAAATCTCTGAAGTGAGATAATCTTACTGCTGGGCTGTTTTTCTTTTTAAAGAATTTTTAGTTTTGTATTGGAGTATAGCCTGTTTACAGTGTTGTGACAGTTTCAGGTGGACAGCAAAGGATGAGCTGTTTTTCTAGTCTGTTCTCAGAGTTATACTGGGTTGGCGAATATCCCATGCCCAGGCAGATCTTTCACCTGCTGACTCCATGAACCATCCCATCCCTCATCCTGCTCACAGAGCAAACTCTGTCAAGTCTGATACTCAAGTTGGTACCTTTGGGTTCAGGAGGACGCAAAAACCTAAACTTTGGTTCTGATCAAAGTAATTTCAGAGAGATGTTAGATACCTCCATACTTAGAATAAACCTCAGCTTAATTTTATTTATTTTTAATTTTTTGGCTATACTGTGTGGCATGCGGGATCCTAGCTCCCTGACCAGGGATTGAACCCAGGCCCTCAGCAGTGAAAGTGCAGAATCCTAACCACACTGGACTGCCAGGGAACTCCCTAAGTTTTTGAGTTTATGATACCCTAGTTAAAAGCTCTTAGACATTTTCCTGAGCCATTAGATTTTCTTATATCTGGATTGGCCTGGTCTCAATTGATGTGCTTACATGAGTCGAGTATCTAAGTAAAAATGATCTGGGAAGGTATTTAATCTTCCATCTAATGAGCAGTTACCCAATAATTTAATTATTTGGGCATTTATATTATTGAGTCAATTTTTATAGCCAATAAAGAGAGTTTTTAATGACAAGAAATGAAGTAGAAATCAAATTTTTTTTTTTTCTCCCTGATCTTTATGCAACTCACTAAGGCTTGAAGCAAGCTATATAGTCTTTCTGCTATTCTCCTCCTTGATAGAATCACTCTTTTTTTCTCTAGAGTGTTCTTTATAAAAAAGTAAGTAATTCTGAACTATTAATCAATGGATGACACTTTCAGTGAAATGATAATACAATCTGATCTGAGAACCACAAAAAGACCACATATTTTCAGCATCATTAGCATTTTCAGGCCCTGTGCTAGCTCTTAGAAAACAGTCTGTATGAAGGAGAGTGCTTGCTGTCTAACAGATAAGATAAGGCAAGACACGTATAAATGACACAATATCATAGTAGATGGTGGGTGCCAGGTAAGCACTAGAGATGTGTGATAGAGGCTTTATGGAGCATGGGAGTGATCACTATGGGTGATTCAAACTGGATCCGTTGTTAAGTTTAGGAAAGTGGAAAAGAAGAGGCACAGAATTTAGGGCAAGGTGAATGGAATTAGCAAAAACTCAGTCTCCTAAATGTGCTTGATGTATTCATTTGACAATGATTAGATTTGTTTGGTTAAAATAGAATTCAAGGGGGAAAAGTAAGAGAGGGAGAGAGAATGGGTGATCTGGAAGGGTAGCTGAAAGCTAGATTGTAGAGAACCTTGAAATGCCAGATCAGAGGGTTAGACTTGATGCTATAGGTAATGGGAAACTGGATTTTTGAGCAAGCCATGACAATGACAAATCACCAACTTGACTGATTTTCAGAATTCATCCATTTGTATATAGGAGTATTCAATCAGGGATATGTATGTGCTTTTACTCCCTACTGTAGCCCTCATTCATACAATACTGTGCTTCTCCCCACTGAGCCTAGACTTAGTATTTTTCTCAGCCTAGCACTCCATGTAACTAGTTCTAGTTGATGGTAATTGACAACCCTGGAAAACTCTGTCATCCCTGGTTGAGAGGGTGGAAAGACTAGTGGTGGGGATTGTGTTGTCTGCCTAAATGGTTTAGATATGAGAAGATTTGTCCTTGAATTAGAAAATTAGAAAAGAAGGGATTTTGGGGGTGTAAGAAATTCAAGTACAGTTGCCTGACCAGGCTAAATAGATGTTGAAGGAAATAAAAAATCCAGCTATACTGCATAGTCTTAGAATTTAGGTTATATCTAATGTATTCCTAGTTTATTTAGCTTCCCAGATGGCTCAGTGGTAAAGAATCTGCCTACCACTGCAGAAGATGCAGGTTCAATCCCCACTTTACTCTTCTTGCCTGGGGAATGCCATGGACAGAGGAACCGGGCAGGCTACAGTCCATGGGGTTGCAAAGAGTCAGACATGCCTGAGCAACTGAGCACAGACAGTTTATTGAGGAGGAAGAATGAAGGAAAATAAGTGACTCTGTTGGTATTATTAGCATAGGATCCCAAATATCTTGTCTCCAGGAGATGTTTCATAAGGCTAATTTATTCCTAGTAGAAATTGCTAACTACTCAGTATGTTCTTCCAACCAAGAAACCCCTATTTCAGAGTCCCTTCCATTTTCTACTTTGTCAGAGAGCTTCTTATTTGTGGATTTGCAAAGGAGTCATTTGTCTGGTGTTGTAGTCATTATCTGATAATGATAAGCTACTTAGCCGTATAACATAAGAACATTCCAAGGCATCTTGTTTGAGAGTCAGAGATTCTCCTATCTAATAATTTGAATTAAAGACTTTTGACTTCTTGTTTTCAGTTTTGGATGTGAGCTCCTTGTATATACTGTCTCTCATTTGTTTCTGCTTCCAGGGCCTTGCCCTGTGCCTGTAATATACCGTTAAAAACTGAATCATGGTGGCATTGTTTTCTGAGTTCTTCTGTTTTTGAATAGTCAAAGAATCTGAGTCTAGAAGATATGATCACGAGTGATGAAAATTATGTGACCGGATTAATGACCTATGAATGGTGTGAAGACATTTCATCAAGAGGTGTGGCTACTCCACAAACACCACAGGTTGGTTATTTTTATTATTTAAAGTAAAATATGTTATCTCAGTTATAAAAAATGTCTAGACTATATAACATGAGATCTAATTTGTGCTTGCAAATTTCATGAATTCCTAAACCATTGAAAATATTAACAGATTGTTGGGATATAAATGAAAGGAAGCCAATCATTTCCAAGTTGAATTCTTTTCATTTTGGAGCACTTTACTGCTCTTTTTTTTCCCCTTTCCTCCCCTCCCCTCCTGTTTACAAAATGAGGTATAATTTAAATGTCCCTGTTCCACAGACTTATCAATACTTGTTACTTTTTGTGTTTAATATTTTCTAATCTGATGAGTGTGAAGTGATATCTCAGTGTGGTTTTAATTTGTACTTTTTTTGATTAGATTTGTATCTTTTCATATGTTGATCAGCCAATCTTTTTTCCTGTTTTATGAAATGTCTTTTTGTGTCTTTTGCCTATTTTTCTATTGGATTGTTTCTTTTCTCTTGTGGTATTGAGGAAATTCTAAGTTTAATTCTAACCCTTTGTTGGTTGTGTATTGCAGGTGTACAGGTATATTATCTGAGTTTGTCACTTGTCTTTTTGCTTTGATGGCAGGAGTCATTAATTTTAATGCGTTGTCAGTATTTTTCTTTATGGTTTGTAACTTTTGTATCTTTTAAAAGAAATCATTCTCCAAAAGTTATAAACGCATTCACACATATTGCTTCTCAAGTTTTAAAGCTCTTTCTTTCACATGTAAGTCTTTATTCTATGGAGAATGAATTCTCTTGTATGGTGTGAGGTAGGGAATCAGTTCTTCCTCTTATAACCAGTTGTGCCAGCGCCATTATGAAGTCCAGTCTTTCTGCACTGATCTACAGTGGCACTTTTGTCAGATATCAAGTTCTTATATGTATGTCTGCTTCTGAGAAATATTTTGTTTCATTGGTTTATTTGCACCAATACCATCTATCTTACCTCTTCAGTTTTATAATATTTCTTTTATCTGGATGGCCAGTTTACTCCCATCTTAGGCTTCTATAGGGATATCTTGGCTGTTTCTTGTTCCTTTTCATTTCCATGTACATTTTAGAGTCATTTTGATAAATTTTTGATAAACTGATAACTTTACATACACTTAAAAATTGAAATTACATTGGTTCTACGATTCAATTTGGGAAAAAATCTCAAACCCCTCATCTGTAGACATAGTATACCTTGCTATTTATTAGGTTTTAGTTAATTGCTTTCGATAAAATTTTATAAATTTCTCCCAAAAGATCTTATATATCTTTTACTAGATTTATTCCTGAGTACTTTTATTTTTTATTGCTATTGGGAATGTTAGGCTTTTTAAAGTCACATGTTCTAACTGTCTAATACTGGTGTATAGATATGAAATTGATTTTTGTGTATTGATCTTAAATTCAACCGCTTTCATAAACTCTTAAATTCTTATACTTTATATATTCTTTCACATATTATAAAAAACCAGCTGTGAGTGATAGTTTGGTTACTTCCTTTCCAATTCTCATGCCTTTAGTGTCATTGTATTACTGTACTTAGTAGTCCTGACAGTATAGCAGACATCCTGTGTTCCTCCCAACTGTAGAATGATGCTTCTAATATTTTACCATTAAGTATGGTGCTTGTTTTTTCTTTTTCATTCCCCTTCACCCTCCCTTTCTCTGTTCTTCTTTCCCTTTTCTTGTTATCCCCCTTTTCCCTCTCTCTTCTCTGTGCCTCCCACCCCATATTTTTCAGACTAAGAACATTTTCTCATCTATCCTGGTTTGCTTAAAAATTATGAATCTCAGTTGCAGAAAAAAAGATTAGATAGAATTCATCTGTTGAGATAATCATCTGGCTTTGTTCTTTCCATTTGTTAATGTAGTATATATTATATTAATAGATTTTATTTTAAAACAATTTTGCATCCTTTAGATAAGCCCAGTTTGTCATGATGTATTGCTTTCTTTTTTACATGTTGCTGGGTTTAGTTTACTAATAATTTTCATTTAGAATTTTTGCTTCTATGTTCTTAAGTGAGATTGGCCAATTCTTTCTTAAATGACTTTTTTTTTCTTTTGAAAATTTTAGTTTTGTTATGCATAAGTAATACATGGGTATATTCATCTTGTAAAAAAATTCAAACATTATGGAATTATGTTGAATAAAGAGTGAAAGGCTTTCTTCCCCTGTTCTTGCATCCCATCCCATCTTATATTAATCATATCTGATTGATATTAAGATTATAATTTGTCTTTTAAAATGATTTGGAACATAGTCTTTTTTATTCCCTGATGGTATTTAAGAGCTATTAATTATATTTTCCTTGAGTGTACGATGGAGCTTATGTAACTATCTGGGCCTGGAATTTTTCTGTGAGAAGCTAGTCAACTACTGATTCAATTTCTTTTGTGTTTATAGGACTACATAGTATTTCAATTTCTTCCTGTCAGCTTGGTGAATGTTGTTTTTCTCGTGTCCCTTTCATTTAAGTTTTAAAATGTTTTGGCATAAAATCAATGGATACTATGGTCCCATGGACTTTTCACTCATTTTCCTCCAGTAGTTAATTTTGCATAACTGTTGTACAATTTTTTTTGGCTCCATACATTTTCAACTTCATAAATTACATTTTTAGAATGTAATGCTATTGATATTTGTTTTGATTGACTCACATTTCCCTTCATTTACTTACCCTTCTTATCTCTCAAATCCTTCATTCTAAAATTATTTTTTTCTTCCTGAAGTGTATCCTTTAAAATTTCCTTTAGTGGAAGTCAGAACTGATGGCAAACACTCTTTCTAAATTAGCTAAAATTGTCTTTTTCACTTTCATTTTTGGAATGTAGTTTCTCTATATATTGATTTCTAGTTTATCAGTTATTTTACACTCTTCATTTTGAACATATTATTCCACTCTCTTTTTTTTCCCCCCTCTGTTCTCCTAGAGATAGTTTTTTTTTTTTTAATTAATGAAGAATTGTTTAATTGCTAAGTCATGTCCAACCCCATGAACTGTCGCCCACCAGGCTCCTCTGTCCATGGGATTTCTCAGGCAAGAATATTGGAGTGGGTTGCTATTTCCTTCTCCTCCACTGTCTTCTTGCTTCTGTGGTTACCATTGAGTAATCGGTGTCAGCAAATTTGGAAAACTCAGCAGTGGCCACAGAACTGGAAAAGGTCAGTTTCATTCCAATCCCAAAGAAGAGCAATGACAAAGAATACTCAAACTACCACACAATTGCACTCATCTCACACACTAGCAAAGTAATGCTCAAAATTCTCCAAGCCACGCTTGGAGAACCACGAAATTCCAGATGTTCAAGCTGGATTTAGAAAAGGCAGAGGAACCAGAGATCAAATTGCTAACATCCGTTGGATCATTGAAAAAGCAAGAGAGTTCCAGAAAAACATCTACTTCTGCTTTATTAACTATGCCAAAGCCTTTGACTATGTGGATCACAACAAACTGGAAAATACCAGACCACCTGACCTGCCTCTTGAGAAATCTGTACGCATGTCAAGAAGCAACAGTTAGAACTGGACATGGAACAACAGACTGGTTCAAATAGGGAAAGGAGTATGTCAAGGCTGTATATTGTCACCCTGCTTATTTAACTTATATGCAGAGTACATCATGAGAAATGCTGGACTGGATGAAGCACAAGCTGGAATCAAGATTGCCAGGAGAAATATCAGTAACCTCAGATACGCAGACGACACCACCTTTATGGCAGAAAGTGAAGAACTAAAGAGCCTCTTGATGAAAGTGAAAGAGGAGAGCGAAAAAGTTGGCTTACAACTCAACATTCAGAAAACTGAGATCATGACATCTGGTCCCATCACTTCATGGCAGATAGATAGGGAAACAATGGAAACAATGACAGACTTTATTTTTGGGGACTCCAAAATCACTGCAGATTGTGACTGCAGCCATGAAATTAAAAGACGCTTGCTCCTTGGAAGAAAAGCTATGACCAACCTAGATAGCATATTAAAAAGCAGAGACATTACTTTGCCGACAAAGGTCTGTCTAGTCAAAGCTATGGTTTTCCAGTAATCATGGATGTGAGAGTTGGACTATAAAGAAAGCTGAGCACTGAAGAATTGATGCTTTTGAACTGTGGTGTTGGAGAAGTCTCTTGAGAGTCCCTTGGACTGCAGGGAGATCCAACCAGTCCATCCTAAAGGAAATCAGTCCTGAATATTCATTGGAAGGACTGATGCTGAAGCTGAAACTCCAATACTTTGGTCACCTGATGTGAAGAACTGACTCATTGGAAAAGGCCCTGATGCTAGGAGAGATTGAAAGCAGGAGGAGAAGGGGATGACAGAGGATGAGGTGGTTGGATGGCATCACCGACTAGCATGCCATCACATGGCATCACATGAGTTTGAGTAAACTCTGGGAGTTGGTAAGGGACAGGGAGGCCTGGCGTACTGCAGTCCATGGGGATCACAAAGAGTCGGACACGACTGAGCTACTGAACTGAATCAGTGTCAGTCAGGTTGCTTTCTAGTTAGTCTTTTCCCTGTCTCTTTTTAGGATTTTCTCTTTGCTTTTGGTGTTCTGCAGTCTCATTGTTAGGTGTACTGTCTGGGTGAGTAGTGTCTTCTAGAGTTGTACAACCTGGTAAATATAGATATGGATTTCTTTTTGTTTGCGATTCATTGTGTTTCCTGCATTTGAGGATTTGTATCTTTAATTAATTTTAGAAAATACCTTGAGTAATTACTGCTTTTTCATTGTCTCTATCTCTGGAACGTGTAATAGATATATGTTAGACCATAGAAGGAAATGGCAACCCACTCCAGTATTCTTGCCTGGAGAATCCCAGGGACGGAGGAGCCTGGTGGGCTGCCGTCCAAGGGTTCGCACAGAGTTGGACACGACTGAAGCGAGTTAGCAGCAGCAGACCATAGAGCTTCGTCTTCCATTTATTTTAAACTCTCATATATCCCATATCTCTCTCTCTAAGCTGCATTCTAGATCGTTTCAGACTTATTTCACATTCACGTTCTTTTTTCATTTCTATCTATCTGCTGTTTGACATGTCCATTGAATTTTTCATTTTTATCATTGCATTATTTCTAGGGATTTTTATTCGTTTTCAAAATTGCTTTACCTTTTTTCTTTTCATGTTTTAAATTTTTTATTTTGAGCATATGAACATGTTTATGTTCTATACTTGATAATTTTAATATCTTACATCTTTTTGAGTCTGTTTCTTTTGTTTATTTTTACTCCTGACTTTTGCTCATGGTGTTTGTATTATTTGTGATTTTTTTTTAAATAGGCTTATTTTTCTTGGAACTCTTTGGGAATGCTTTGAGGCTTGGATTAAAGGTTGAGGGCTTGGGTTGTGCTGGATTGAAGCTTTTCTTTCAGATAGGAATTGTGTTTCCTTTTGTTATGTTCCTGGAATACAACCATTTAGGACTAGAACTATTTTAAATCAAATTCTAAGGCTGAAATTTCTGGGATATGAATTTGAGCTCCAAACCTGTGTGAAGACTGTCCTGTGGTTACTTAACAATTGTTAAAGGAAACTCTTTTCTTCTTCAGAGCCATAACCAGGACAGACAGGTTTTTTTGCCAACTCCTTTACAGGGCAGGTTTAAATTTATTCACCCTTTCATTTTCCTTTGGCCCCTCCTGGCTTTACCTGGAAGCTTTGGCTCTAATTTAGCACCTTGCATAGGTCTCATCTCCTGCTGTAGATTATGCGAGAGAGTGGGTGGATGCCCTTAGGGCAGCAGGCAGTTTCAGCCTTGATTACATTTCTGCATTCATGCTCCTGTTTTTCGTTTGACCTCTGAGGATTTTCCTATCTTTTTTGCAAGCTCAACCATAAATTTAAAAGGATTTAGACATATTTTCTATGTAACATTTCTGTTAGAACATTTTAACATAGTTTTTCTGGGCTGGTCATTGACTAAACTTTATTTCTTGGTACATAGTAGAAGCAAACTGGCAGTCTAGATATGGGAAGCAATTCTTAGGGATTTATTTGTGGCCATCCTCAATTGCCTAGAATCTGGGTGTGTTTGATTAAATACAGTTTGAAACATGTTGAAAATTACCTGTCAATAGAACAGCCTAAAGTGATCTACATGTACTAACTAAAGAGAACTGAATATACATTTTCAAATTTCCTGGTATCACCCATAATATGCTCTTGATAGTGTTGCATTTTAATAAAAATGGTGCAAGGTAATTTGCAAATGATTAAGGCATGTTGTAAAGAAATTGACTTTTCTTCTTCAGTGTGCTTTATCCAGTAACTTTTTTTTTTCCAGTTTGCCAAGCATTGGACAGAATCAAATGGCCTGGAATCTACATCATTAACTCCAGTATTATGCAGGGCATCTGCCAATAAATTAAAGAACAAAGAAAATGTATGTACTCCTAAGTCTGCTGTAAAGAATGAAGAGTGCTTTGTATTTCCTGAGCCAAAGACTCCAGTTAATAAGAACCAGTATAAAAGAGAAATACTCACTACACCAAATCATTACAGTACACCCTCAAAAGGTATTTGCTGTTTAGATTAAACAGTAGCAAAATATCTCGAAATTCCTTCTTCTTACCGTGCTAAATAAACATATAGCAGATCAGAAATGGGTAGCATTGCCCTCAGGAATTATATAGGAGAAGCCAGGCTGTTTTTTAAGCATATGTTATTTGCATTAGTTGGAATGAAAGCATATTAATCAACTTCAGATTTTTCTCAAATGTTATTAAGTTTTTGTCTTTTCCACATTTATAGAGTTGAATCATAGCATCATAGAATATCAAAGGTGAAAGGCAAGTTATAGCTGATTTAATCCCCCTACCCTTTTCATAACGGAGGAACCTGAGACTCAGATGAGTGAAGGGATCTGCCCAAGGTTGTACATGTAGCCTGAGACCTTGCTTGCCCCTCTGCCCCCACATAGAATGACTCCATTCAAGTCTTTGCTGAGCCCTTCTTACTGGTCTGGAGCTCCAGTTCTGGTGTCTGATCCTGTTCTGCCTGTTCTATTACTGATGCCCTTCTGGATACCTAGAGCTGTGTCTATATTACAGCTCTCTCTCATTTACCTTGATTTCCTCTTCATTGGGTGACATCTCAGAGTTTTCATAGCTGATGTTATCTGGGCACATTCTGTTTTGTCACTCTGTTTAAAACATAGTGCCTAGAACTGAATCCAGTTTTCCAGTACTAGGTCTCACCAGGATGAGACAGTGTCATGAGAGGAGGCGCTGTCTTACTTTACTGTGACATGGCATAGTACCTAGCTGGAGCCATACTTGGTATCTTGTGCCTACTAGGTGCCTGCATGCATGCCAGGTTGCTTCGGTCTGCCTGACTTTTTGCAACCCCATGGTCCGTAGCCCTCCAGGCTCCTCTGTCTATGGGATTCTCCAGGCAAGAATACTGGAGTGGGTTGCCATGCCCTCCTCCAGGGGATCTTCCCAACCCAGGGATCAAACCTGTGTCTTTCATGTCTCCGCATTGGCAGGCAGGTTCTTTACCACTAGTGCCTGGTATATAATGGGGGCCATTTCTGTTGAATGAAGAAATGGATAAATTAGAGAGAGCCTGAAGGGATTTTATTTACTGTGATCTAGTCTTTGTCACTTTAAAGAAATGACACCTAAACTTTATTAGTTGTCTTTCCAGCAATTGTGACCTACTCATGTGTTATGTTAAAATCTTAATGAACCTACACTGTGAAGCATTGCCTTGTGAATGGCTGCCCACATCCTGCCATTGTGTTTCCAGTTTGCTAACTGACTAACTGATAGCCAGTTCTAGAGTCTACTTCTTATACATAAAGATATTATGAAACACTTGGTGAGAATATTTGCTGGAAGTTCTGTTGATAACATTATCCAGTTG
This sequence comes from Bubalus kerabau, assembly GCF_029407905.1. Lineage (NCBI taxonomy): Eukaryota > Metazoa > Chordata > Mammalia > Artiodactyla > Bovidae > Bubalus > Bubalus kerabau. The sequence continues at coordinate 127,400,428 of NC_073627.1, forward strand.
AATCAACACTGTCCCTAAAATCATGAGGCTGGTTTGGTGTGATGTGTGAAAGCCTGTGGTTATTTATGAGTGTTAATGAGATAATATTTGCATATAGTAGGATCTCAGTAATTGCTACTCTTGCATCGTATCTCTTTCTCTTCTCTTATTTCTCTTAATATACCTGCAAGGTCCGTTGTGAGTTGTGAGTTGGGCAGGGAACTAGAATGGACCTTTAACTCAACCCATTCAGGGCTTTTTTTTTTAATTATTTTTTAAAAATAGTCCCTTCTATTATTGACTTTCAATAAAAAAATGTATGTAATTCTGAAAGTTTTGAAAATATAGGTAGTTTGGAATTTATAATCTTAAAGTGTCATTAATTTACATATCTTGTCCCTGTGAGAGATTACATTGGTCAGAAGCTATTTTTGGCCATTTTTCTTTAAACATAAGGGCTGCCAAGAGAAGCAGTGGCCGAAGCCCCAATTGATAGCCTCCATCAGCACTTTGCATTTTACTTTTGCTCTGAGTCATATTTTTAATATTTATTTTTTATTATTTTGCTGCTCTGGGTCCTCATTGCAGCATGGGGGATCTAATTCCCTGACCAGGGATCAAATCTGAGCCACCTGCTTTGGAAGCATGGAGTCTTAGCGACTGGATCAAAAGGGCAGTCCCTCTGAGTCATTTTTTGACCTAAGAATTAGTTTTATTTTTCTGAATCCTGTCTAATCCATTTAATGAGAGTTTGTTGAAGGTAACTATGTATGGTAGTAGATACCCTCAGTACACAAAGATGAAAACTGTTTTCATAGGTATTGTTGATTAATCTTATTTTATTGTTCTTGGGGAACCAGTGAGAGTAATGCTATATAGTCATAAATAAAACCTCTGATCTCTTTTTAAAACCTTGATATCTTATATTTCTAAGCAGTATACAACTTTTAGATCATGAACAAAAAGTTAATTAGCAGTAACCAGATTGTTAACACAGATTTGTCACAAACTATATCAGTTACAAATACACTGCTAGAATAAAACCCCAAATTCTGGAATATGGACTATAAAAATAACTAAAGCTCACAACCTCTTTAATAATTTTGTCAGCTTTCACAGGGAACTGTTCTCTTTGCCTGACAGGAGTTGAAAGGGCTATGAATTGAGTTAACGCCTCTCAGTAATATATCAATTAAAGGTATAAATACACACTGACTTTTATTTATAGAAAGGAGAATCAGTAATCATGAAGTCTTATTTATATGTTCTATTTAGATTTGTCATGTGATATTTATAACAAAATCTTAAGCATGGCCTCAGTTTTACAGTGAAGACAAAGCAGAGTCACACTTGTAAAGCAAAATGATTTTGTTTTTATTATAAATCACATGGAAACATTTCTTTAAAGAATTAGAGCGTTAACATCACTGGGCAAGTGATTACAGTATTTCTGAGCCAGTGAATGAGGTGATACATGCATTATTGATAAAAATTTTGAAACCATAGCATGTAAGCTACATATGGTTTGTATTTGTTGTTTTTCTAATAGCTGGAAACCAGTTCCTGAAAGAAACCCCAATTAAAATGCCGGTAAATTCAACAGGAACAGAGAAGTTAATAACAGGAGTCATTAGCCCTGAGAGGCGGTAAGTGTTCAGTTTTTAAGACTCGTTTGCTCTTCAGTATATGTAACCAGATTTCCTTTTTTCATATATGATAAACCCAATTAAGGTAAACCAGCATGTGAATTCTGTCAGGGACTGTAGGAATGTCTGTATAACCATAGTCTGTGGTCGTTACTGAAGATGTTGACACTGCCTTCCTCAGGGGGCAGTTGTGGGACTCATCAGCAGGAGGATTGACACCTTAACTTAAAATACAGCAGGGGCTTCTTTGGTGACTCAGTGGTAAAGCATCCCCCTGCCGGTGCAGGGGACATGGATTTGATCCCTCATCTGGGATGATCCCACAAGCTGCAAAGCAGCTAAGCCTGTGAACCACAACCATTGAGCTTGTGCTCCAGATCCTGGGAACTGCAAGTACTGAAGCCTGTGTGTCCTAGAGCCTGTGCTCCCCCCAAGAGAAGCCACCTCAGTGAGGAGACCATACACTGCAGCTGTAGGGTAGCCCCTGCTCACCACAACCAGAGAAAAGCCCGTGTTGCAGTGCGGACCCAGCACAGCCAAAAATAAATAAATAAAAAAATACAGCCGGCTGGGAGGCTGGGGCCAGGGTTCCTGTGCTGAGGCCCATCTTTCCCTACACTTCTGCCAATGGAGTACAGATGTCTACTAACAGAAGCAAAGAGTCAGACACGATTGAGCATGCATGCATGGCATTATTACTCATTTTCTTGATATAATGAGATTGTGGTTATGTAGGAAAATATTGATACATTGATGTGTACTGAAGTGTTTTAGAATAAAGGGTTGTGATATCTTCATATGGGTTACTTTGATGGCTTATTTTTAATATATTTATTATATATACATAAAGCAAATGTGACAAAATATTAATATAATATTAATCTAGAAGGATATGTGGGTGGTCGTTATATATTTTGCTCAACTCTTCTACAGATTTGACATTAAAAATAAAAAAGGTATGGGAAAAAATAATTTTGGCATTTGGCTCGGTGGACAGGTGATGGCTGCTTTGGGTGGGAGATGGCTTTCATGCTCCCTGAAGAAGAATAAGATGGCCTGGCCTGGGCATACCTGGCACCTATCAGGCAGGACAAAAGCATCTCTGTGAGGGGCCAACAGGAGGAAGTCCAGCTCCTACTCATGAGGTTTTTTGCTTTTTTCCCCTCAGGTGTCACTCAGTAGAACTCAATCTCAACCAAGTACATGTAGAGGAAACTCCAAAAAGAAAAGGAACCAAAGTGTTTGGGAGCCTTGAGAAGGGGTTGGATAAGGTTATCACAGTGCTTACCAGGAGCAAAAGGAAAGGCTCTGTCAAAGATGGGCCAAGAAGACTAAAAGTGGGTGGACTGAAGTTCTTTAACATGGATTTTAGAAGCTGACTGCTAATTGTACTATTTTTTTTCCAAAGAAAAGTACTGAATGCATGAATTGATTAGTATTTTTAATTTACTTATTCATCTGTTTAGCTAATATGTATATATTTTTTGAGCACCTAAAGTATACATGTTACTGTGCAGTAGGCTTAATGCAGAGGTAAATTACATACAGTTTATCTTTTAGGGGGACAAATAACTAAAATTTAAATATTCAAGTTCAGGTAGGGGGATTAATCTCAGAGGCAACATGGAGATGAGGAAGCGTGGGGCATGTTTGAGGAACTGTCTTAAGGGTGGGAACTTGTGCTCAGTTGTCCTATTTCTGGTACATAGAGGAGTCCCTGACACATGGGTGCATTTGTAGGCCCTCACAAAATATTTGAATGCAGAGGAAGTTAATTTGAACTTTGAGTGTGGTGTGTGTGAGGAGAATAGCAACAGGCCCAGAAGGGAGGCTGGGCGCTTCGGGGGAGAAATGTTCTGAGATCCCATTTATGTTCTATCTTAAAGTGAGAGAAGATAGGACTTCTCCATTAGTGTCTGTTGCCTTGTAGAACTTATGTAATTCACTGGAGTTTTATGTTTCATATGACTGTTTATTAGGCATATTTTATCCTTTTATTCTGAGATTTCTCTAGTTGGAGACAGTTGTGAGGTATTTCAAACCCTGACACTGGGATTATGAAAATCATATGTCATTTCTATGAGAATAGTAAATAAAGAAGATGAAGGAAACTTGTCCAATTATATACGTTATTGAGATGCTAAGCATTTATCAAATACTAATGGATAACATCATTGAAATGTTCACCTATGTAAATTGTTTGGAACTCGAATGCATTTTTCAGTAGGAACTGCTATGATATTGGCTTTCTAGGTTTTTTCCAGTGCTTCCAGAATGTAGGAGAGAACTGACAAGATGGGAATGAGAAGCCTGAGTTGTAGCCTCAGCTTCATACAGTGTAGCTTGGCTAAGACATTTTATCTCTGACTTTCTCAATGTCTTTATTTGTAAAAACTGGAGAGAATGTCTCTGGCAGCTTCACAGAGTTGGGATATGTAAACAAGACTGTGTGAAATGCTACATTGCATATGAAATGCTTTATTGATATAAGGTGTTCCAGTGTCAAGTATTATTTTCGTCAGTGTTGAGCATTTTAACCCCAGTGTAGCAGAAGCACAGTTCTAATTAGCACATCTGAGCATCTGAAACTTTATCTAACTTTGGATCTTTAACCCTTTCTAATGTTTAAAGTGTTTCAGAACTGAAGGACTTGCTTTCGGAGATTAGCCTCATGTTTCCACACGGTTGTTAAGTTAAAAATTATAAACTTACAGAAAATTAAAAGGATGGTACAAAGGGATTTTCCTGGTGCTCCAGTGCTACCACTGCAGGGAACGTAGGTTTGATCCCTTGGGGATCTAAGATCCCACAAGCTGTGAGATGGGGCAAAAAAAAGATGAAAGATGGTACGAAGAACACCTTAGTTTTTTAAGATAGCAAGTCGTATGTAGTTCAGCCCTCTTTTAGGAAGCAGTCTTTAAAAATCTTATTTTTAAATAGATAAAATAAGATCACTTCTTTATTTTACAAAAGGAATCACTTGAATTGTGATTTGAGTGTGTAGTTTGTTATTATCTTGAAAAGACCAAGTTAATTTGGTGAAAAAAGTCCTGAGTTGGAAGCCAAGAGACAGAGGAGCTTGTCACAGCTGTGCCTCTTGTTCCTTTTATAACCTGAAACTGAGGTTCCTGAACGCCAGTCATTTGACAGTCACCTTCATATAGGCATATCAGTGTATAATCTACACTGTTATTTTTCTGATACTTTCTTTATATGATGCATTGTAGTATATGTGCTGCCAAAGTGAGCATTATGTAATGCAGAATTAAAATAGATTTAGAGGTATAATTGACATGCAATAATCTGCATGTATTAAAAATGTACAATTCATATACTTTGGCATGCATAATGCACTTGTGAAACCACCACAATCAAGATGACTAACTTTTTAAAATCTTGTGTTTATTTAAAAGGAAACCATATATTATTAGTTTTTGCTAATTATATTTTTCTAAATCAGATTGAAACAAATACATAAAAGTATTTATCTGGGACTTCCCTGGTGGTCTAGTGGTTCAGACTCCATGCTTCTGTGGCACTGGGTACAGTCTTGAACTCTTGTCAGGGAACTAAGATCCTGCATGCTATGCAGTGTGACCCAAAAAAAGTATACATGTGCCACTTAGGTTATAAGTCCAGTTATAATTTTTTATCACATTTTGGGAAACCCCATCTTAAGAAACTTGTATTTCTTCTTTGGGTCATAGGTTCTTCATTTGAAAAGTAAGGTAGTGGGGTCGTTTCCAACCTCAGCATTTTGTTATTTATAAAAAGAACTGAAATCTTAAAGACATAGAAGGTATAATTTTGTTTGACAATAAAGGTAGTACTAGGAAGGCAGGGATTCTTGTCTGTCTCTGGGACCTATTAAAACAGTGCCTGGGACCTAGTAAGCCTTCAATAAATAGTTGTTGGATGAATGGATAGACAGTTACGAATTAGGAATGAAATTATTTCTGAGAAATATGCTGTGAGTGAATGAGAAAAACCTGTTATATTCATTCCTTCATAAAATTGTCATAGAATCAGCTCCTGGGATTCTATAAAATTCCTTAAGTAATCAAGAAAGAATTAAGGAAACACATCCAACTATATACAAGTGAAATTTTCTAGGGCATTTGTTTTCTCACAGTTTACACTGCAGGAATCTTTTATCACAATAGAAGAAGGGGGAAATAGGTAGAGCTCAGAGAGATAGACATTATTTTCATATTTATTTACTTATTTAAAAAGCTGGTAGGAGAGGAAGATGCAAGTATAAAAATGATGATATGGAGGTGATTACTAATAAACATGATTTCTGTAGGCTCTCCCAGTACCATCTCAGTCCAACTTGCTAAGAGTTGATTGTAAATTCTGTTTGTCTTGAAATATTTCCACTTGAAATGGTACTATATTGAGGAGTTGGGGATCTCTAAATCAGGTAGGATGGTCTTTGTATTGATGTAAGGATTTACTTCTCACCCCTCCTTTTTCTTTTTTAAGCCTCACTATAATGTGACTACAACCAGATTAGTGAATCCAGATCAACTCTTGAATGAAATAATGTCTGTTCTTCCAAAGAAGCACGTTGACTTTGTACAGAAGGGGTAAGAAGCATGTTTTTATCCATTACTTGATGTCTTTTGAACTTTGAGAAAATATAGGTTGAGTCCCTTCTCTTATTAAAAATACGTATTTCTTCCATTTCATTTTTTCCAAAAAAGCTTTTATGATAGTGTCTGTGTTTATAATTTATTCTTTTTGTTTTATATGGGCTTTCGAAGTTTTTTAAGTGACCATATTGTCACCACTTTCAAAGTTAGACTTTTCAAAATAGAAAAATCTGAATTTTTTCCAGTTTTCTTTTGCTTTTTCTATTTTTCTTTAATGTTCTGCTTAATAATAGTATTTCTAAGTTGTAATCTAAATTTATGAGATACCTCAAATCAAGGAGATATATATAGATATATATATACACACATACTCCTCTTTATGATGTCTATGTGATAGGATTGGTTTTCCGTTCTTTAGAAAGTATGTCACTTTATCTCTTTCCCACTGTTGAAAGAACTGCCATCAAAACCTCCTGGGTCATGATCTCATGGTTTGGACAGTCAGAACTCTTCTGGTTACCTAAGATGTTCATATTTCTAAGCATTTCCACTTAGTTGTGTCTCTCTAAAATTTCATTATTAAAGCACTAATAGAAGAATAAAAGCACTAAACTAGAAGAATGAAAAAACTGACTTAAAACTCAGCATTCAAAATACTAAAATCATGGCATCCAGTCCCCATCACTTCATGGCAAATAGAAGGGGAAAAAATTGGAAACTGACAGATTTTATTTTCCTGAGCTCCAGAATCACTGCGGACATGACTGCAGCCATGAAATTAAAAGACTCTTTGCTCCTTGGAAGAAAAGCTATGATAAACCTAGACAGCGTATTGAAAAGCAGAGATATCACTTTGCCAACAGAGGTCTGTATAGTCAGAGCTATGGTTTTTCCAGTAGTCATGTACAGATGTGAGAGTTGGACCCTAAAGAAGGCTGAGTGCCTAAGAATTGATGCATTCGAATTGTGGTGCTAGAGAAGACTCTTGAGAGTCCCTTGGACTGCAAGGAGATCAAACCAGTCAATCCTAAAGGAAATCAACCCTGAATATTCATTGGAAGAACTGATGCTGAAGCTCCAATACTTCGGCTACCTGATGCAAAGAGCTGACCTATTGGAAAAGGCTCCAATGCTGGGAAAGATTGAAGGCAAAAGGAGAAGGGGGCAACAGATGATGAGATAGTTGGATAGCATCACTGACTCAATGGACATGAATTTTAGCAAACTCTGGGAGATAGCGATGGACAGGGAAGGCTGGTGTGCTGTAGTCCATGAGGTTGCAAAGAGTTGGACATGACTTAGTGATTGAACAATGACAAAGAAGAGCCACTAATAAACAAAAATATTTAAACGGAACAGTCAATAGAGAGAAGATTTTAAGAAAGAATCTTTTGCAACAGTAATTTTACTTTTCATTATCTCTAAGTGTTGGCAAGCACTAATGTGAATCCTGGCTTTCTTCTTCAAATGTCATTAAAACACATCTAACCCTGACTTGCTCTTCATGCTTGGGGTTTATTCACAGTTGCAGAACCTCTCACCAAATCTATATGAGAAAGCTTTCAATTATTTTTCCTTTAGCATATAATCTGTCAGATCACTAACTGGCTATTAACTAATAATCTGTTCCTTGAACTTCCTGATCCACCCAAAGGTCTGCCTTGATCCCTTATTTTTCTTTTTATCTTACTTTCTTTGTGACAAAGCAGAATAATGAACTTTTCAGTGGAGTGGTGTCACTAATCTCTGTCATATTCCATTGCTATCTTTTTCCAATGAGGAAGAATCACGTTTTATCTTTGATGTGACTACATTGCTCTGTGCTTCATCTTCCCATCAGGAACCTTAACTACAGGGTATGCTGCTGCTGCTGCTGCTAAGTCGCTTCAGTCATGTCCGACTCTGTGCGACCCCATAGACAACAGCCCATTAGGCTCCTCTGTCCCTGGGATTCTCCAGGCAAGAATACTGGAGTGGGTTGCCATTTCCTTCTCCAATGCATGAAAGTGAAAAGTGAAAGTGAAGTCACTCAGTCATGTCCGACTCTTAGCGACCCCATGGACTGCAGCCTACCAGGCTCCTCCGTCCATGGATTTTCCAGGCAAGAGTACTGGAGTGGGGTGCCATTGCCTTCTCCGACTACAGGGTATACCTTATGGCATTTCTGTTATCGACTGCTTATTTTTAATAGATCAAGCCCCAAAGTAAGAAAGAGCGATATATTTTATAACTCTGCCCTAAAGTGTTATAATGATCATAACCTCTTATTACTGTTAAAAAATAGGGCTTCCCTTGTGGCTCAGCTGGTGAAGAATCTGCCTGCAAAGTGGGAGACCTGGGTTCGACCCACTGGAGAAGGGAAAGGCTACCCACTCCGGTATTCTGGCCTAGAGAATTCCATGGACTATATAGTCCATGGGGTTGCAAAGAGTTGGACACAACTGAACAACTGTCACATTCACTATTAGAAAAACCTCAAAAACGTGTTTCTTACTAACAGGTTGGTGGCTTCAGCTTAATTTATATGAAAGACAGAAGTTCTGATGAAATGCACAAAATAAAATATTCTTCATCTTCCCTCTGCTTTCTTTTGTTGTGAACATTGTGGAAATGGCCTGATGTTCACAGGTTACACCATTGAAAGATTTGCCTAAAGGATGCCAAAAGATTTCTTAAGCATGAATGGCTTGTATAGCTATGAATAAAGCACTTTTCTTTGGAGCAAGGGAGAATTCTGATAAAGCCTTTTCAGCTTTTTTTTTTTTTTTTTTAAAGATTCTGGTTCAGCTTTTGGGAAAACACTAGTCATACTCCATCACTAATGCATAGCTAGGTCATCTGGAAACTGTAAGCAGTACTACATTGCTTAATATGAAATCATGGTTCATTTTCCCCACTGGCCTCCTAGAGGCTTAGAAATCTCTTGTATTATACAGAATATTCATGATTCTCCTACTAACTGGCTTCTTATCTTGTTTTTCACAGCTATACACTGAAGTGTCAAACACAGTCAGATTTTGGCAAAGTGACAATGCAGTTTGAACTAGAAGTGTGCCAGCTTCAAAAACCCGACGTGGTGGGTATCAGGAGGCAGCGGCTTAAGGGTGATGCCTGGGTTTACAAGAGATTAGTGGAAGACATCCTATCTAGCTGCAAGGTTTAATTGATGGATGGTTTCCATCCTGCTTGATGAGTATGGGTGTGATACAGCCTATGTGGAGCCTGGTGTGATTGGTTTGATTTTTCAAGTCCACTGGAAGTACAAACTCATGTCTAAAGAGCTGTCTCAAAGACCAATATCTTTTTGTTTTTAGACAAAAGATACTATTTTGTGGGTGAACCTAAGGCAAGCCCATCTGTCATTAACTATTACTGTCTTTTTAAATCATGCGCTTTATATATTTAATAACTGTTTACTTTCTTGGAATCACTTCCATACATGATTGTAAGCTCTTAACTATGTCTTCTTTTTAATGTGTAATTTCTTTCTGAAATAAAATCATTTGTGAACATAGCAGGCTTCTCCTCTTCTTTGTATTTGATTTTGATCCAAATAAAACCTCAAATGGCTTCTTGACTATTAAGTAGAGACTATTTGGAGTATGTTTTATCTGTTATCAAATATGCCTTGGGCAGAAAAACAGATAAGAATTCATTTGCATAATTTTTTCCTGTCTCCGATTTAAGTAGGATTTATTGAGATCGTTAACTAAGTCACAGCTGTGGTTACCAGAGTTAAACAACACATTTAATATGTTGAATAAAAGAGTGTTGACTTCAGTAAGTGTTTTCAGTCAACAATGATAAGTATCTGAACTATGAACCCCTATGAAATGTTACTTTATAGTAATTTTCCAAAAGTCTCAAGGGTGGCCTCAAATTTGTCTTTTTATTTCATTTTACTGGTCTCTAAAGGTCAGCACTAAAGTTATATTTGTATGGATTTTACGAGTTAAACTAGTTGGAGAAAAAAATAGTGTTTCTAGTCAATAGTGAGGAAATGTTTTATCATTCATTTGTTCAGTAAACATTTACTAAGTGCTTATAAGCATTAGGTTCTAGGACTGAATATCAAACTGTCTAATAAACTCAAGTTCAGTCTCTTAGCAGGTTGTGTATGTGTAAGTCACTTCAGTCATGTCCATCTCTTTGTGACCCTATGGACTATAACTCGGCAGGTTTCTCTGTCCATGGAATTCTCTAGGCAAGAATACTAGAGTGGGTTGCCCTTCCCTGGTCCAGGGGATCTTTCTGACCCAGGGATCGAACCCCCATCTCTTACGTCCCTGCATTGGCAGGTGGGTTCTTTACCACTAGGGCCACCTGGGAAGCCCATTAAAAGGGCTGCTGCTGCTAAGTCGCTTCAGTCGTGTCTGACTGTGCAACCCCATAGATGACAGCCCACCAGGCTCCCCAGTCCTTGGGGTTCTCCAGGGAAGAACACTGGAGTGGGTTGCCATTTCCTTCTCCAATGCATGAAAGTGAAAAGTGAAAGTGAAGTCGCTCAGTCGTGTCCAACTCCTAGCGACCCCATGGACTGCAGCCTACCAGGCTCCTCCGTCCATGGATTTTCCAGGCAAGAGTACTGGAGTGGGGTGCTATTGCCTTCTCCAATTAAAAGGGCAGATGCATATAAATCAACCAGTACTTAAATCTACCAGTACTTGTAGTATAGAGGGCATGATCAACTTTGTCTGGAGGAGTAAGGAAACTTTCCTTCCTTCTTAAAGGAAACTGTATTTGGTCTTAAAAGATACATGAGTTCAATAGAAAGAGAAAACAGTATGACATTCTTGGCAGCATGAATAGTATGTACAAAGGCATGGAATGATAAAATGGCTTGTGTGTTTAGGGTACAGGTGGAAGGTGCTACAGGGAGGATAGCAGGGGATGAGGATTCAAAAGTTTAGCTGGAAATGTGATGAAAACTTGAAGGAACTTGAAGCCTCCACTAAACTGTTTTGATAAAGGAGTGCTATCAAGGAGTTTAAAATTTTTTTATAGCAGCTTTACTGAAATACAGTTCACATCCTATAAAATAACCCCTTTAAAGTGTACAGTTCAGTGGTTCTTAGTATATTCCTATTTGTGCAACCATCACCACAATCTAATTTTAGAACTTTTTCACCACCTGAAAGAGAACGCTTGTAACCATTAGTGGTAACTCCCAATTCCTGAACCTCCCCTGCCTCCGCCCCGCACCCCCCACAGCCCCTGGCAACTGCTAATCTACTTTCTGCCTCTATGGACTTGACTACTATGGACATTTGATATAAATGAAATCTTATATGTGGCCTCTGGGGTCTAGCTTCCTTCAGCTTAGCATCATAGTATTTTTAAGATTCATCATGTTGTAGCATATTTTAGGACTTCTTTCTGTTTTACTGCTGAAAAATATTCCATTGTATGGATATATCACATTATATTTATCCATTTATCAGTTGATGGATATTTGGGTTGTTTCTGCTTCATAGCTATTATAAATAATGCTGCTCTGGATATTTGTGTACAAGTTTTTGTGTGGACATAGGTGTTCAATTCTCTTGTGTGTATACCTAAGATTGGAATTGCTGAGTCATCTAACATTTTGTAAAACTGACAAATTGCTAATCATTTTATGATTCCACCAGCAATGTATGAGGGTTCTAATTTTTTCACATTTATAGTCTAGCATTTCTTATTGTCTTTTTTATTTTAGCCCTGCAAAGAGATATGAAGTGGTATCTAGTGCGGTTTTCATTTACTTTTCCCTAATGACTAATGATATTGAGCATTTTTTTTCATGTGCCTGTTGGCCATTTATACATCTTTTTTTTGAGAAATATTTATTTAGATCCTTTGCCCATTTTTAATTGGGCTGTTTTTCTTTTTACTGTTGAGTTGTAAGAATTCTATAGTTCTAGATATAAGTCCCCTTTCAAATACATGATTTGTAATTTTTTTATTTTTGTGTAGGTTGTCTTTGTACTTCTTGATGGTGTCTTTTGAAGAACGGAAGTTTTAATTTTCTAAAACCCAATTTATATATTTTTGTAAGACAGAAGGATTACTCTTCTGTTTCTATAGCAGATGGCAGGTCTAGAACAGTGATTCTGAAAAACTTCTGACCATGAACCATAGTAAGAAGCACATTTTGCTTTAGGATCCATCACATGAACACATTTTAAAAACACTGCTTAACCTTAATATAAGAAATAATATTTTATATTTTATTTTCTTTTTTAAACACCTGGTCTAACAATTGAAATCCTTAAATTGGAGTTTTTAGTATATTTACCTTTAAAATTTTTTAAAAATTAAAAAAATTTTTTGGGGGATCAATTTAGTCTAGAAATGCTATTATTAGTTCTGCTACCCATCAGACTGGATCAAGTTAAAATAGGTTCCCTGATTGCTATTTAGGCTAAAATCTTCCTTTTCTTTAAGAAAAAATGTTAATAGTTGCCATATCATCTAAAAATCTGTCACTTAGCTCTAATTCTATAGAACCATTTGGAGAATTAAAGGGATATAGGTGTAGTTAAGTAAATGAGGCTGGGTTAGTTCTCAAGAGGCAAATACGGTTTAGATTGTTGACACTAAACTAAATCTACATAGTTGTCGGTTGGCTTTGTTCTCCATCGTCCAGCCATAGCTGGGCTTCTTGTAAGGCCTGTGTGATTTTATGTCCAGAGGAAGGCAGTGTAAAGGAGGATGAGGGAATTTGTAAAGGATTGTTGAAGGAATTGGGAGTTTGAAAACTGGAGGACTCACAAGGGGAGAGGATATGTGTCTTGTTTTAGTGAGAATAACAGGCAAAGTCCAGTGAAGAGTTGGAGGTAGAGGTTATATTTTATTCATCTTTGTGTCTCCAGCATGTAGTAGTCTCTGGAATATAGTAGGGACTCAATATATGCTTATCAAGTTCAACCACAAGTTGAACTCCTTTTTTTGGCCACACTGCATGGCATGTGGGATCTTAGTTCTTGGACCAAAGCTTGAACCCATTCCCTGTGCGGTGGAAGTGTGGAGTCTTCACCACTGGACACCAGGGAAGTCCCTGAACCATATTGAACTTAAACTCACAATAAAGAGCTTTCAGAAAAACTCCAAGCTACCAGACAAGAGAAAAGACACTTAGACTATTGCCCTTTCATTGGAAGTATTCAGACATGTTGGACAGCTATTTGTGAGATGGGTCATAGAAGGGGTTTAAGTATGAGCTGAACCAACAGTCCTGAAGTTCCTGTCTACCTTAGCATCTGCAGTCCAGTAACATCATGGAAGATAATCAGTTGTTTGGATGTTGGCAGCAGAGAGAGACCCCCCAGAAGCTTTTGCAGCATCATTATAGGTAGTTTTGAATATTTTGGAAGTTAGGAATGATAGAATGGTGACTGAATCTCAGGAGCAGTAAAAGATTGTGTTTGTTGACTGTGATAGAAACAAAGTGAAGGTTATAGAGCTGTCCAGTATTGAGTGCCCACTGTGTGCCAGATACCATGCCAGATGATTTGTGTGAGGGGTCAGCAAACAGGCTTGTGGGCCACCCTGCAGTCTTTTTTGGCAAAGTTTTATGGGAGCATGGCCAATATAAAATAGCTCATATTGTCTATTTTGTTTCTCAGTGGCAGGGTTGATTGGTTTTTATAATGTATGACCAAGAAAACAGAAAGTATTTACTATCATAAAGTATTTACAGAAAAAGTTTGCTGACCCCTGATTTAGATCAGTGTTTTCAAATCATTGTAACATGTATTACACACATTTGCAGAGTGCAAGGGAGGTGGTATCCCTTTTCACAGAGGGGAACACTGAGTCTCAGAAAGGCAAATTAACAACTCTCTTCAGGTTGTATAAAGCTTAAAAGTGTGTTGGATTTGAACCAGGCATGATAGGCTCCAAAGTATAGAGGTAATACCTCTCTCCTGAAATTGTACCATGTAGGAAAGCATGATTATATTATAAATATAATATTTACTATAAATATAATATAAAGCATATATAGGCTATGTATTAAAATATTAGTTTCTTATAGCAGCAATTTTACACAAAATGGTTAAGACATAGGAAAACATCACTATTTCAGACTTCACTACAGTGTAATAAGTGTATTACAGTTGAGTGTGTTACATGATTCTCTTTAGTAAAAGTAACGAGTTCAAAGTCTTCCCGAGTAAGGAGAATACAGTCTACTAAGGGAATAAGAATTGAATGACTTTCAGCTTCTGGATTCCACAGTGATTTCATGTATTTTTAAAGAGCTTATTTTTATAATTATGACTATTGTGTAATACAGGCCTATAGAATTATATATTTAAAAGCCTTTCTTAAAAGTAGGATCCACTTCCTTTTCCAGTTTCTAGAGGCTGCTTGCAATTCTCAGTTTGTGGCCATCATCCTCTATCTTCAAACAAAGATGATTACATTGGGCCTACCCAGACAATGCAGGATTATTTTCCCATTATAGGGCCAGCTGTTTGGCAACTTTATCTGGAAGCTTTATTCTTTGACATGTAATATATCATCTTCATATATTCTAGAAATTAGATTGCAGTGTCTTTGATTGGAGGGCATTCTGCCTATCACAATGGTCAACTGATTTTTGACAAAGAAGTCAAGACAATTTGATGAGGAAAGGACAGCGTTTTCAACAAATGGTGCTCAGATAACTTGATATCCACATGTAAAGATGAAGTTGGACTCCTACCTCACACTATAAGAAATAAAGTGTATCAGTGACTTAAATGTGAAAGCTAAAATGATAAAAATGCTTTAAAAATACAGGATTAAACATGACCTTGGATTTGTTTTGTTGCTGTTCAGTCTTTCTGTTGTGTCCGCCTCTTTCCCTCCCCATGGACTATAGCGTGCCAGGCTCCTCTGTCTTCCACCGTCTCCCAGAGTTTGTTCCAATTCATGTCCATTGAGCCGGGGATGCTATTAATATCTATCTCATCCTCTGCTGACCCCTTCTCCTTTTGCCTTCAATCTTGGATTAGGCAATGGTTACTTAGATGTGACATGAAATGCACAAGCAACAAGAGGAAAAGTTGATACTTTGTCAAAATTAAAATCTTGCTTCAAAGGACACCATCAACATAATGAAAGGACAACCTACAGAATGGGAGAAAACATTTGCTAAACACTTTTCTGGTAAAAGACTTGTACCCAAAAAATAAAAGAATTCTTAAAAGTCAACCATAAGAAAATAATACAACTTAAAAAATGAATGAAATATCTGAATAGATGCTTCATCAAAGATAAACAAATGGCAAATAAATATATGACAAGGTGCTTAACATCATTTATCACTGGGAATTTCTAATTAAAGTGAGATACTATTGGCATGGCTGAAATCCAGAAACTGATAATATCAAATACTGACAAAGATGTGGAGCAGCAGTAACTCTTATTCATTGCTGGTAGAAATGCAAAATGGTACATGCACTCAGGAAGACGTTTTGAAACTCAGGAAGGAGTTTCTTACAAAGTTAAACATAATCTCATTATATAACTCAGTAATTGTGCTCTTAAGTCTTTACCCAATTGATTTGAAAACTTAGGTTCACAAAAAGATCTGCATGTGAATGTTTATAATAACTTTATTCATAATTGCCCAAAATTGGAAGCCACAAAAATGTCCTTGAATATTTGACTGGATAAACAAACTGTGGTACACCCATACAGTGGAAAATTATTCAGCAATAAAAAGAAATGAGCTATCAAGCCATGAAAAGACATGGAAGAACATTAAACATAGATTGCTATGTGAGAGAAATCAATCTGAAGAGACTATCTACTGTGTGGTTGCAGTTGTTCTGGAAAAGGCTAAACTGGAGACATTAAAAAGATCAATGTGATGGGAAGGAGTGTCGAATAGGCAAAGCACAGGGAGTTTTTAGGGTGGTAAAGCTACTGTATGATACTTTAATGGTGGGTACATAATATGCATTTGTCAAAATCTATCGAACTTGGAGCACAGTGAGTAAATATTTGTTGTAATCTATTCAGGCTGCTGTAGCCATGAACCATAGACTGGCTGGCTTAAACGTTTATTTCTCACAGTTCTGGAGGCTGGAAAGTCCAAGATCAAGGTGCTGGTAGATGCTTGCTTCCTGGTTCAGAGATGAATGTCTTCTCGTGACCTCACATGAAGGAAGGAGTGAGTGAGTTCTCTGGGGACTTTTGTAAAGGCATTAATTCCATTCACAAGGGCCCCATCCTCATGACATAATCACCTTCTAAAGGTCCCATCCCCACATAGCATCACATTGGGGATTAGGTTTCAACATATGAATTGGGGAGTAAGGGACAGACACAAGCCTTCATTCTATAGCATGACTGTAATATGAATTTTTAAAAAATCATTTAGAAGGTGAGATAACCCAGGAAGAAAGGTACACTGTGACAAGAGGGTCTAACTGTATTACAGATGTATGAAACAACCTCTTTAAAGGGAGAGGAGGCCTAAGTAACTTTGGAAATGAGGGAAGTGTGTAAGATTCAGTGCAAAAGGAACCACACATAAGCACTCTACTCTCAATGATAAAGTTGTTTCTCATGGGAACACAGGTTAACACTTTTGATACTTGTGATATTCTGATACTTCTGATATTGGAACTGAAGTAAATGGATTTTGGGTGGTGGAAGCCAAATTTCTCACCATTGGAGTAAAAATTTACAGATAAACAAGGGAAGGAAACTAGAATGATCTATGCAGTGTTTACCTTAATATAGATACAGATGTTACATATAGAAATATATAAACCTATATATAAACACACAAGTTCATATTTGTATGTATATTTCTTCTTTCAGCTGAGAAAGTTTCAAAGACACCTGGTAGCAGCAAGCAGACTTAAGGCTCAGATCTTAGCTCCTAATATTATTCTCTAATAAAAGGAACCAGGGCTCCTTGGAGAACTGGCTGATTCTAGGACTGGGGCTGGAAATATGGAAGATGAGTCTGGATCATCTCTTACTGCCAGAAAGTGGGAAAGTGCTAATGACAATAGAAACACCCACATTGATAAGGGTGTGTCATTAAGTGGGAGCATTAGAGTTGTTGGCAATTTTAAAATATTTAAGATGTTTAAAATGGCCATTATTATAAAAGCTCTGTTAATGGCCTAGCTGGGAGACTGAGCGATTGCTTGGCCTCTGAGAGATTCTGGTACTCAATTGTAAAACGGAAGAAATAATGCCCTCCATGAAGAGGGATTGCAAGAATTGTTAAACTATGTGTACAACTCAGCACAGGGTCCCCCTAAAAGGTCCACAGACAAGCTTCACAACGTCCTCCGCACTGGAATCTGTGGAGTGGCCTTGCCAAAACAGATCTGATACACACGCCCAGCCCTAGTCCTTCCTCTACCAAATTTAACACCCCCAAATGATTAGCCAGTTAACCTCATGCCATTTGTTGAATATTTGTTATTGACTCACTCTATGAAATTTTTGATCAGCCCTGGGTGTTTATTGGAAGGACTGATGTTGAAGCTGAAACTCCCAATACTTTGGCCACCTGATGCGAAGAGCTGACTCATTTGAAAAGACCCTGATGCTGGGAAAGATTGAGAGCAGGAGGAGAAGGGGACGACAGGATGAGATGGTTGGATGGCATCACCAACTCAATGGACATGAGTTTGCGTAAACTCCGGGAGTTGGTGATGGACAGGGAGGCCTGGCGTGCTGCGGTACATTGGGTCAACAGACATGACTGAGCAACTGAACTGAACTGAATTAATTTATTTTAATTGGAGGATAATTGCTTTACAATATTGTGATGGTTTTTATCATACATCAGCATGAATCTGCCATAGGTATGCATGTGTCCCCCTACATTGACTCACTTTTAACTTCATTTAGTTCAGCTACTCAGTCAACATTTATTGAATTTGAACTTAGTACTAGGTGGGATGTGGGGAAGAATCCATGTATTATCCTGCCATCAAGGTGCTAAGGGTCTCAGTGAAAACTACACTGGGCAGCACCAAGATGCATAGAAGTTCACAATGGCTTTTTGGTATCTCCTTCCTGCCCAGTCCTCATCTAAGTCAGCGTTACAGGAGGCACCTGTTCCTCTTATGGAAGGGCCTGGCTATGACCTCTTATTCAAAATCTGAGGCATTGTGAAGACTTCTCTGAGCCCAGCTGTGGCATTTGTACCACTGTCTATGAGACTGTGCACTTTAGCAGGAAGAGCACTGGATGCCAGGACTCAGGCACTGGGAGAACTCAGCAGACCTGGCACAGTGGTGTGACCCTGGGTAAGTCACTGGCTGTCTCCAGGTTTGGTTCTATAAACATGACATGTGCATGGAAACAGACTACAAAGATGTACAGACCTCTTTCAGGGTCCCTCTTAGCTCACACCAAGGTTTGATGTGTAATTTGGAATGATGGATTAAAATTTAGCCAAGAAAAGTAGCTCTGACAGAGTGGCTACAAAAACCTCAACATGTGACGTAAACATAAGGATGCTCCGACCTGGACAACATGCTGACTCTGTATTCAGATGTCCATTCTGCTGATCTGCTTATTTTTCTGAATTCCCATTCTGGCTTATACACTCTAAAAAGCCTCAGGCATTTGCTTGATGGAGAGAAATATCTTCCACAGAAAAGTATTTTGAATTACCAAACACAGAGTTATAGAGCAGAAAGGTGTAATTCCATAGGAGACTGAGAAAAGTTTGGTGGTTAATGGGAAATTTCCTGTTTTTGGGCTGTGTCACACAGTATTTGGGATCTTAGTTCCCTGACCAGGGAACCCCCTGCAGTGGAAGCCTGAAGTCTTAATCACTGGACCGCCAGGGAAGTCCAGTGGGAAATTTCTGATATGTTTCCTAAGTAATGTAAACCATACAGAAGGCCAGGGTGAGAGTAGAATATTCAGAGCTGAGAGTGGAATTCTTTGAGTCAAGGGTGCAAAAAAAAAAGGCAAGTGAGTGTCCCTCAGGATTTAATCTTTTCATTTTATTTTTATATTTTAAATGTTAAATTTGATTCTGTTTTGGGCTAGACATTAGAATCAGGAAACACTGATTTGTAGAATTTCAGGGACCCTTGAGATAAGTCTACTTCCTTCTCCCCACCCTTGCCCTGTCCCTGCCATGCCCTTAGCTGAGAGGAGGCTCTTTTTAGAGAGGGAGATGGAAAGAAATCATAGGGGACAAGTCCAGGGTGACAAGATCCACCATCCATCATGACTCCTGACCACGAACAGTTGGCGCCTTTCTCTTTACTCTGTGGGTTTTTTTTTTAATTAACCTTTTTTCATTTTTCCTACTTTAGAATTTCACATTACAGTCCTTTGTTCATTCTCCTCTTTTCTCTCGATAATGAAAATGGATATAATATGAACTTAAACTCACTTGCCCTGGGTCATTGCCAGTGCTTAATAAAAGTGTATTAGTATTTGTAGTAATGGTAATAACCCACAGATAATGATGTCGCTAAAGACCAAAGGGTCCCCTTGCGTGAGAAGCCCCCCTTTCCTGTCGTCTAGCTTTGCAGAATTTAATGGAGACCTTGACTGCTTCAGATAGTCATTGTCCCTTTTAAATTATCAAGGTTTCATGGAGACAAGCGTTCTTCACTTAAGGGTTTTCCAGACTGTCTGATGTGCTGGGCTCTGGGTAACCTTGTTCCTATGTCATCATATGTCATGCTGCCTCTCGGAAATTGTTCCCTGATGTTTGCAAAAATGAACTACTTAAAGGAAAACTAAAAAAAATTCCTTTTATTCACTTACACCCACACCCACACGCACACTTTACTATTGGAAATGGTTACTTTCAGATAAGTGGGTCAGGGTCATGAGGGGAATTGAAGCTATGTGATGTGAGGAATGGGGGAAGGAATAGCCAGGCTTCATGGAGACAAGAATGAGATGTAACAGGTATCTTCAGAAATCTGAAGATTTATGGAAGAGAGATTTGAACTTTTATGGATGGACCCATTGGGTATAAAGAAGAATACTACCAAATGCACAGGTTTGTGCTTAGTTGCTCAGGCATGTCCGACTCTTTGCAACCCCATGGACTGTAGACCAACAGGCTTCTCCATCCATGGGATTTCCCAGGCAAGACTACTAGAGTGTTGCCATTTCCTTCTCCAGGGGTATCTTCCTGATCCAGGAATCGAACCTGGGTCTTCTGCATTGCAGGCAGATTCCTTACCAACTGAACTACAGGGGAATCCTTGTAGGTTTGCTATGAGGGAGGCCTTTCTCCTTCGCTATTTGGGAAGGAAAGATGCTTGCCTAGAAATGGCCAGTTCCCTATCCCTGGAGGGCTCCAGTAGAAACAAGACAGTCCCTCAGCTGGAACGATGTGCTGTGCTCAGTTGCTTCAGTCGTGTCTGACTCTTTGCAGGCAAGAATACTGGAGTGGGTTGTGCCTTCCTCCAGGGGATCTTCTCAACCCAGGAATCTAACCCATATCTCTCCAGCATCTCCTGCATTGCAGGCAGGTTCTTTACCCACTGAACCCTCAGCTGGGACTGTGGAGGAAGGCTTATAAACATTTGGTGACTTTTGAACTAAATCATTTGTGAATCCCTTGTAACCCTGAGAAGCAATAATTCTATGTGGTTCTTGACAGGAGAATCTAGGATCTGATTTTTATGTTGCAGAATGGGAGCCCCAGGGCTTTCTTGGTAGAGAGTTCAAGTCTAGGATCTGGCTTTAGGAAGGAAGAAATGGCCCTTTCAATGGCCCAGCATATCCCCAGGCCTCAGGGTGATACTGTCTCACTCCAGGCAAACTGCAGCTGGATCTAGCCGCTGTTACTACTTTTCTATGGGAGAAGAAACAATAAGCCATTCAAGTCAAGAGAGAAGACCTTTGAAAGAGGGATAAACAGTGGTGCCTGATGCTACAGAGAGGACAAGGCTGCTAAGGAATGAGACAAGGGCGTTAGATTTGTCAAGGAGGAACCAGGGGCAGCTTCAAGAGTGTGGTGGGGCAGAAGCTTGACCTCAGGGCCACAGGAACACTGATGAGAAGTAGAGGCAAGAAATTCAGACCACATGCTCATGGATTTGATGGCAACAATTGGATGGAGCCTAGACAGGTAAGACCTATGAAGATGAAGATTGAAGGCACAAAGGAAGGAGAATGAAGATGAGGACAAGTAGTGAATCTTGGAGGCAGAAAGGATGTTGGGTAGGAGAAAAAGAGAATTTCAGTATGATATTTCTGGTTTGCAAAGTGCTTTACAAATAGCAATTCTTGACGCAATTCGATCTTTTAAGTAATAGTATTCTACACTCTTCGGATATCATCTCCATTTTTTCATACCCACAAATAGACTCCAAGCAGATGGGATGAGGTTTAAAGAGAAATGCTATGGTCAGAAGGGGATATTAGAGTGTGGCTATGGAGGAAACTGCCCAGAGGTAGAGTCCCCAAGCACACCACCACTGAACACCACTGCTGAATTCAATGACCTTATTCCTGTTCCCTGACGCTGTTGACCACTTCCTCCATCTGGAACCCCCTTCTGCTTTTGGTTATATTCTCTTCTGGTTTTCCTACCACTCCTCAATCTTCTTTCCAGCCTCTTTTTCTGTCTGTCCCTTAGATATTAGTTCTAGGCTTCTGGCTTGGCCATTTCTCTTTCTGCTTTTCACACGTTTCTAGATGTTCTCATCTGTCCTGTGGCTCATGATGCTTCCCACATCTAAATCTCTGGCCCAGTCCTCTTTCCTCAGCTCCCAGCCTCTGTGTCCGACTTTCCATTGTCCTCCATTTGGATGTCCCATAGGCACTTAAAAGGAAACATTTCTAGACCTAAACTTATTATCTCCACAAACTCTATTTTCTCCTATAATCCCCGTCTTTAGAGTGACCATACATCCCAAGTTGCCTGGGATAGTCTCAGTTTAAATCTGTTACCCCAGCATATTAATAATATTTAATAATATTAATTATTAGATAATATTAATTTCCACATTATTTGTTATTCATCTCACTCCAGTAGACTGAGACTCTGGAGAATGGAGATGGTGTCTTTTTCACTTTGATATTCCCAGTGTCAAACGAGAGTCTAGCCTATAGTACACACTCTATATATGTCAAGTGAAGACCATGAGGGCTTCCCAGGTGGTGCTACTGGTAAAGAATGTGCCTGCCAATGCAGGAGATGCAGGAGACTTGGGTTTGACCCCTGGGTTGGGAAGATCCCCTGGAGTAGGTAGGAAATGGCAACCTTTTCCAGTATTCTTTCCTGGAAAATTCCAGGGACATAGGAGCCTGACGAGTTACAGGCCACGGAGTCACAGAGAGTTAGACATGACTGAGGGACTAAACACAGAAAGACCCTGAAGATGAAATTAAGGGATAGAATTGGAACCATAGAATATCAGAGCTGAACGGATAGGCCTTTAGACTTGTCTTCTCATTTTATATAAGTAAATTGAGGCCCAGTGTGGTCAATGAACTTGACCAAAGTCACATGGCCAATTAGTAGCAGGGTCAGTGTTAGATTCCATATCTGTCAGAATTTATCTAAGGCTCTTGTCTAGGTTGTTTAAATTTTCTTCACTCAATAGAGGGACAACTTAGCAATCAACCTTCATTAGGTCCTCTGTGTGTATTCTAGGGATTTGGGGTGTAGCATGGAGGGGCAAGGGCTTCTCTGGTGGCTCAGTGGCAAAAAATCTGCCTGCAATGTAGGAGATGCAGGAGACACAGGTTTGATTCCTGAGTGGGGAAGATCCCCTGGAGGAGGGCATGTAACCCACTCTAGTATTCTTGCCTGGAGAATCCTGTGGACAGAGGAGCCTGGCGGGCAACATACAGCCCATGGGGTTGTAAAGAGTTGGACACGACTGAAACAGCTAAGCACGGATGCACACATGGAGGGACAAGTATAGATGTTCTTACTTCCAATAATGTTCAGAACAGCTGAGCAGACCTTTCAAGGCTTATTTGAGAGGCATTACACTGGTTTTCTATTGGAGACATTTTAACCTTCTTAACATTGCCAGACCAAGTGAAAATAAAATCTGATCTGACAGGAGCACAGGTGGTGTTCGTGTTTTTAAACTGAGAATCAGATGCTGTGAAATATCCTCAGCACAGCAAGTGGGAGGCTGTGATATCCTTTACTGCTCTGACTTTTGTGTTGGTAGATGTGGGGATTCTAGAAAAGAGGTTATCTGACTGCCTCTTACCCTCTTTTTTAGTTCACTTCTGATTCTTCTCTTACCCTGGTCTTGCTAAGACATCATTTGATTTTGAAAAAAAAAATTCTCTTTTTGCAACTTTGTGTTCCTCTTATGCAAAATGAGTAGGTTAGGCTATATACTCTCATAGCTGCTTCTAGCTCTGAATTCCATCAGAGAAGGCTCCTCTGTCCAATCCTTGGAGCAGACTTGGACATTCATATCATATATATATATATATATATAAACTTATATATATATATATAAACATATATATATATATATATATATATATCCTTCCCTAGTGGCTAGGATGGTAAAGAATCTGCCTGCAATGCAGGAGACCCCGGTTCAATCCCTGGGTCGAGAAGATCCTCTAGAGAAGGGAATGGCAACCCACTCCAGTATTCTTGCCTGGAGAATCCCATGGACGGAGGAGCCTGGCAGGCTATAGTCCATTGGGTCGCAAGAGTCATATATATATATGAGATGTATATATATTTGTCGGAGAAGGCAATGGCAGCCCACTCCAGTACTCTTGCCTGGAAAATCCCAGGGATGGAGGAGCCTGATGGGCTGCAGTCCATGGGGTTGCTAAGAGTCAGACACGACTGAAGTGACTTAGTAGCAGCAGCATATATATTTGTATGATGTATATATGTATATATACACCCCCCCAAAAAAAATCTATGTCTCTGCTTTGTTCTTGGCCAGACTGAATTTCTCTCCTATTCTTACACTTTGTACTTCAATTCATCAATCCTTAAATGTCCAATCCTCTCTCTTTTCTAAACACTCTAATAAGCTTATTATTTCAACCATTTATATTTAACATTAAAGTTTAATCGTGAAGTTGTTAACCATAGAAAATTATTAAATAAGTGAGTTTGGAATGAGCATGGAACAGCTGAAAAAAAAATGAGTGAGTATTTCAAAATGAACACTTTGGAAAAGAAATTTATGCATAGAAAACAATGGAGAATTACAATTAAGAGCTCTGGGGATCTCAAACTGATTTGTCCAGCTATTACATAGTCATTTCAATTTAAATTAAAATTGTAACTATTTTCTAGTCTACTAAAAATATGAGGTGTCACATTAAGAGTTTTAATGGTGCATTCTCTGGGGAATGCAAAAATGCGAGATTGTAGCACATAAATAACTATATAGTGAAGAGTGAATAAATTCTCTGCCAAAAAAATGAATATGATAAAAACAGAAATGACAGTGGATTATTTTATTCCCTCTAGTGAAGCGCAGCTCAGACATTAGAGCAAAGAAACAGTTCACAGGGTGTCTAATTCTGTATCATTTTGTCAGAGCTGATGAAAAGAACAACACAAAAAATTTTAACTGGTTGATGAACTCAGGCATAAATGAGGCCATATATTTTGTTCCCAAAGTAAAATATTTTTTAAGCCACAGAAAGTAGGTTGATATTAATATTTGATAACTGATTCATAGAAAATTGGATTAGTCAAGGTTTTAATCACTGTAGAACATGTTTAAGGCAATCTAACTTCTAGAGAGGGAAAAAAGATTAAGTCAAAAGCAAGAGGTGTGGCTTCCTGGAGTAGGCTAAGCCCTGCTGTGTGTGTGTGTTCGTGTGTGGTCATATGCTAGAATGATTGGTTACAGTGGGTGGATTCTGATGATACAGCACAGAAGATTTTGGATTTTATTGTAATACAAGTGACTTAAAAGAATCAGCCTCTGAACATCTGGAGGAAGGAGAGAATTAACTGAAGTAAGAACCAGGGACAAGAGAGTTATTATTTGTTTGAGCTTCCTGGTAGCCAAGATAAAAAGGACCCTAGTAGGTTTTATAAGTCTTGTTATATCAGTGTTTTCCTATTCCTAAGTTCTTGGAAGAATTTGTTATTTAGAGCAGTGGTTCTCAAACTGAGTATACTTAATAATGATGCAGGATGTTAAAAAAAAATACTGATGCAGGAACCCTGCCTCTAGAGATTCTGTTTAATCCAACTGGGGTGGGACACGTGCACCTATATTTTTTAGAAGATCCCCAGGTGTGTCTAAGGCACAGCTAGGCCTGGGGCTCTGTGGTGCAGAAACTTAAGGAGAACAAATGAGTAATCACTGTTTGGCAGAAGATGCAGAAACACTTAATACAACCAATTATCATATTGATTTTTAATACAAGAGGGGTATTGATTTGTAATTCAGTGAAAGCATTTATAAAACAATTCAAATTCAGTTTTCTTACCACATCTGTGCTTTCAGGAATTCATTCCTGAAAATCAGACATTTTACACACAAACACCAACTGGGATTTAATTTTCCATCATTTTAAGTGGGAAAAAAATTCAGCGTGTCATATGCAACCCAACCCTCTCAATCAAATTTTACTAAAACATAAGTAAAACGCAGTCAACTGCCTGTTTAAATTTAAGTTACAAATGATTGTATTAGGATGTAAAAATGCTTACAACATTATATGATAAGTCAGGTTGTTAATAGTTGTGCAGAGTGACAAGGCTTCTATTAGGGCCACTCCATCTGAGACACACCTCCTTTTTGTTGTCTCCTGATCTGCTTTTTAAAATTTCGTATGGCATTCTGATGATCTACCAATTATATTTTAAAAAAAACAACAACTGGAGACTTCTCATTTATCCTTTTGTTAATAATGTCATGATGAATTTTTGTGATTAATTTTTAATTAAATTTTTTCCTTTATGAATACTGACTGAAATATATTGAAAGGTATGAATGTTTTATGAAATTTGGGTATTTTTATTCGAAGAGGCATTCTACCAGAATAATGTTAGACAATGAGACATTGTATATTTTAAAAGTCCAAGTTGGATGAGCAGGGATGAGAATTAAATTGATAAGAATTTTTTTTTTTTGGCAGCAAGTAACATAACATTCTCCCCCATTAAAGTAGGTATTCATGGCAAGAAGTGGAGTGGTGGATGGTCATAGCAACTTACTGTGATCAAGGGCCATGGCTATTCCCACCTGCTTTACACTTTTCTGCTCTCATGGCATTGGTGATAGCTCCTCTCAACGTCACAAGAGGACTGCAGCAGCTCAGAGCTCCATGTCTTCTACCAACAGAATACAAAATTAGGAAGGGAAGCCCATGAGAGGACTCATCCTGTTAAGTTTCTCTTACATCAGGAGCAAAATCTTTCTCACAAGCCTTCAAGCAGAATTCTTCTATCATCTTATTAGCTTAAATGGGTTATGTGGCCATCCACAGCTAAAAAGAAGGCTGAGGAAGTGGTTATCTTGCATTTGCAGCCTCTATCATGCAAGGAAGATAGGGGAGAGGAAGGCCCAGTGGGAAGGTCAGTAGAATCCAAATTCTACCATTAATGAGCTGTGTGTCCTTGGGCAGGTCTCTTACCCTCCATAAATTGACAGAGTTTTCTGACAGAGCACTTTTGCTTGAATTTGAAGATGTTACTCATAAAGGTTTGTCTTAATTGGGAAAGAGAATCTTTTTGGAGATTCTCAGGGTACCTTGGCATATAAAAATCTCTAACAAGTTCTGCACTGAAGACAACAGTTTAACTGTCCAACCCAGCATTCCCAAAATATATTTGACCATAGAACCTTTTCTTTTAAATCAGACAGTTGTTAATATGCAACCAGTATTCTGTGGGGCTTTTCAGGAAACACTCCCCTGCTAGACTGAAGTTTCTTGAAGATAGGATCTTCATCTTTAAATTTCCCAGAGTACTTAGTAGTCTGTCCAGACAACTGCCATTCATCCTTCATAGCTTCAGTCTCACTTCCTCAGGGAAGATGTCTCATCCATCAAACTAGGTTGGAAGATATATGTATATATACACACATATAGATATATACGTACATACAATTTTATCTATCTATATCTCCTAATCTACTTTGGTATGTGTCCTGTATGAATATATCCTGTCCTCCTCCTTTATACCCCCTAGTTGCAATAAATTATCAGGTATGATTATGTATGATCAACCTTACCAAATAGCCTGTAAGCTCCCTGAGAACAGGGGCAGTTTCTTGTTCAGTGCTCTGTCTCCAGTGCGTACCACAGTGACTAGCACATAGCAGACACTTAGTACTTATTTTTGGATGAATGAATGCTTCCCACATGGTGGACTATAGACGTCTTTGGTAATGGAAACCTTGTGTTTTGTTCCTAGCACTAATCCCCCAACCTTTTCTTCTAGGATTGCCCCCTGCCCCCTATTCTATTCATATAGTGGTTCCTGCTGACAGTTGGTCCAGGAGTGGGTGCCTAAGCCAGTAAGCCTCCTCCTGGGGCTTTTACACTTTGGGATGGAAGAAGGGCCAGATTTCTTCCTTCTAGTGGTTAAACACAGAAGAGGTGAAGGTCAGGATCTGTTGGCAACCATATTTCCTTCTCTTTGAACCTGAGAATTATAGAAAACTGCTATGGAAATTGAGAGAGAGAGAAAATCATAGATAACCAACCAGAGAAGGGAGATGAAAAGTGTGATGACCAAGACTGAGCTTCTGGGTTTTTTTCCTGGATCCTAGGCACATTCCTGTTCCTAGGCTTCATGAGAATCTCTTTAATCCTTACACTAACTTCCTCTTTCTTGTTTAGGTTCATTTGAGTTGATTTTCTGCTTCTTGTGAATCCTAAACATTAATAGTATAATTTGCTAAATGAATTATTAATAATTATTGAACATGGGTCAGATGTAAAAAGAAAGGGGATATAGGGATTCTGGGTTCATGAGTGTATATAAAACAGTGAGCAGAGGGATTGAGTTGAATTCAGACTTGGTGAACTAGGACACAAGCAGAGCATGCTCAGATTCAGGAGAAAGAAATATTCAGTCTATTTATGCACACAGTGGTTTCAAGGATCAAATGAGTTAAAAGGTGTAAAGGTGCTTTAAAAGTGACATAGAAGGAATCTTTTCAATAAAACCAAAATATGCATTCTGGTGATAGAAGGTGGCAAAAAGACAACGGAAACCCCAAACCACAAGCATCTCCATGATACCTGATGGCCGTCGTTCTGCAGCCGTCACCATCCCCTCTAATGCCCAGACCTCTCCTGCTTCCCTGCAAAGAGCACTCAGCCCCACGCTGCCACAGCACCTGGCTCGTCTGCTCTCTGCAGGTGTGTTCAAAGTCATTCTGCTTTGTGTTACTTGTCTGCCCTGCCTGGAGACACTCTCAGACTTTGTGAAGGACACCATCAGGGCCACCGTAGGGTGACTCTGGTGACTGAATAATGCATGAAACCAGCAGTGGGCAAGGGGGAGCCTCCCCAAGTGGATGGTGGGTTGAGGACAGGGTTTGGTCTCCATCTGTGGGGATCTGACTTTCTTATCCATGGGATTTTTCAGACTGATGGATCAGTCCATGTGGATGAAGTACCCTTAGTAGGTTTCCTGAAGTGTTTCTTAGCTGTACTGGTGACAAATTAGACAACAGCACTTAACAGTTTACAAAGAATGCTCATGTCTCATTTATCTCATTTGGATGTCACAATAGCTCTGGGAAGTAGAGGGGTCAAGGGTTGTTATCTATTATCTGTTGACAAGGATACTGAGACCCCCCGCCCAACAAGAAAACACGATTTGCCAAGAGAAGACCAATCTTTTAGGGTGACTTTAAAAGATACTACTAGGTTAATTGAATTCACATGATTTTTCTGTTCTTAAAGCAAATTAGAATGTTTCTCCTGCTCTGCCTTTCCTATTTGAAATTAGAAAAAATTGTGGTAAAATATATATAACATAAAATTTATTATTTTAACCATTTTGGTGTAAAATTCATGACATTAAGTACATTCAATGTTGTATTAATACAATGATCACCTCTATCTAGTTCAGAAGCTTTTTGGTCATAGCTCACTGAAGCTCTGTACATTAATCAACAACTACCCATTCCCTGCTCTCTCTGGCCCCTGGCAGCCACCAGTTTGCCTTCTATCTCTGCAAATTTGCTTATTCTAGGTACTTGATATAAAAGAAATCATACAATATTTGCCCTTTCATGTCTTGTTTTCTTCATTTATCATAATGTCTTCAACGTTTATCCAAGTTGGAGCAGGTGTCAGGATTTCCGTCCTTTTTAAGGCTGAATAATATTCCATTGTATGTATACACTACATTTTATTTATCCATCCTTCCCTCGTTGGACCCTTGGTTGCTTTCACCTTTGGGCTATTGTAAATATGGTGCTGTGAGCATTGGTGTGCAAGTAGATGTTAGAGTCCCTGCTTTCACTTCTTTTGGGTATAAACCTAGGAGTGGAATTGCTGGATCATGTGGTAATTCTACGTTTAAGTTTCCGAGGAACCGCCCTACTGTTTTCAACAATGGCTGCACCACTTTCCAGTCCCAACATTCTTTCTGTTTTTCAGCTGAAATTCATCCTCTGCCACAGCTCTCCAGCATCTTCCATTCATCTCCACTCCCCAAACATCCACCCTGTATACAAAGTGGTTGTGCCTGTCCCACTTATTAGAGGAAAAAAAAAAAAGTAGCATTAATAGTTAAAAGTGTGGTATTACAGCAGGGTCTGGCAGTAGGTGATTGATGGCCTCCATTACACCCCATTAGATATTTTATTCTTGTTAAATGAAGAGCAGCCAACTTTGTCAAGTATTTTTAGTTCCCTCTGGTCTTATTGGTCCGATCTATTCTTCAGGATGGCCTGTAAATGGCCACATATGGCTGAGTGTCTGCAGGACGGATGGCCGTGCAGCTGGCGTTCATTGGCCACCAATTTACCCCGGCCCCCTTCATTGTGAGCCTGACAGCACCGGGGAGCCTTGTAGATCTAACCAAATATATCTATTTTCTAATTGTCTATTTATCACCTTCTGGGGATTTGTGGGCCTCCTATCTGAAGGGAAAGGGGGGATGGCCTTGAACAATGATCCTTGTCAAGGCTCTCGCTCGCTCTAAATTAGGGCCTAGTTGCTAAATAACTAATTTAGTCCTGCTATCAAGCTGAAAAAGTGGGTATTCAGCGCAAAGTGCCAGCTGGGGAATTGATTATGTCTTCTCTCAGCGAGTGTGATAAACCTGCCGCCGAGCCACTGTGGAAGGCTGGAGACGGCTCCCGGGGGGCGGCGGCATTTCATCACCGAGAGTCGGCAGAGGGAGCAGGTCGGGGCCCGGCGTGGCAGCTGAAGTCTGGGGCGCTGGGTCTGTCCCGCCATGGCGCCCACAGGGAGTCTGGCTCTCTCCTCATCCTCCTGGTCTATGGCTTCTGCTTGGAGCCACAGGGACCTTTGAATCTGTGAGCAAGGTGGGAACTGGGGAGGGGAAAGGAAGGGCATCCTGACAGCCCCAATTTCCAATTAGAGTGAGATTATTGAAGGTAGTGCAGGCCTGCGGTGGGGGAGGTGGGAGGGAATGAATAGGAAGAGGAGGTTCTTAGGAAAATATATTAATAACAACTACCAGATTTTGAACAGAGAAGGATGCCAGGTAGCTGAGAATAGAGAATTATGGTTTACTGTTTGGGGAATCTAACAACAAAAACAACACTAGCAATCAATTACTCAGTCCTTCCCTGTGCCAGGAGGCTGCAAATCCATGATCTCTTTGAATCTTCTCAACATCCAGGCAGATTAGGGTTCCTACCCTGATTGGTTCTTGGGGAAAAAGAATTTCAGCAATGTTACCAAATCAACTTGTCACAGGCCGACCTGTGCCCATAAATATCTTCCCCACCCCAAATTTTTATAATGCCTGGAATGTTTCCATTGTTCATTCAGCTGGTCTTTATTGAGTACCCTTCTCTTCTGGATTCCGGGAATCAGTGTGGGGCTTCAGTCAGACCAGGTCCTGCCTTCATGCAGCTGATTTTCTAGTGGGGGAGACAGACCACACCAGTGGTTCTCAACACAATCAGACCTAAAGACTTCTTTGGAACTCAAATCTCTTGAATGACTCCTTTATCATTCTGAAATTAAATTCACAGATAACACATTCTACTTATTCACATAATTTAAAAAATCAATATAGCACTTCACTGTAATGTAATAGAGAAATAAAAGGAAAGGAATTTTAATCAAACTAACATGAAAGTGAAAGTGTTAGTCGCTCAGTCGTGTCCAACTCTTTGTGACCCCATGGACTGTAGCCCGCCAGGCTCCTCTGTCCATGGGATTCTCTAGGCAAGAATACTGGAGTGGATTGCCATTTCCTTCTGCAGGGGATCTTCCTGACCCAGGGATCAAAACTAGGTCTCCTGAAGTGCAGGCAGATTCTTTACCATCTGAGCCACTAGGGAAGCAAACTAATATGTATTTCAATATTTAAATGTTTGATCATAAGGATATACCAGAAAGCACCATGAAGCTCACTTACTTATAATGAATGTTTGAATTTAAGAATAAAGAAGGGATAATGTCTAACTGAGTGTTGACATTTTCTCTTTGACAATTTGAAATAAGGACTAAAAAAAGATACTAGTAAATATACTTAGAGTTGCTTTGAATATGACAGCTACAAATACAAACTGATACATGTATAGTAACAGTGACTCAAATACCATGAATGCCACTGATGACATGATTTTCTGAACTGAGGAGACTCCAAGTTGAAGAAAGGCAAGTAATCTCTTGCTTTCCATGGGAAAAGTCAGTATCAGTTAAACCAAGCATACAAGCCTTTGGGTGTAAGAGAGAGCCTGAGTCTAGATTTAGATAATTCTGAGTGGTTTTTGACTCACTCGGCTGTCTGGTTAAAGTTCAGATGCTATAAGGGTGTGAGACAATCCATGACTTGTTTCACACACACTGAGGGTTAGCTCTGCCCTATTGAAAATTGCTGAACTACATAAAAGACAAGTAAATAAACAAGAAAATAATGACTAGTGATAAATACAACGATCAAAATAAAACTGGGTAAAGCACTTCCCTGGTGGTCCAGTGCCTAAGACTCCATGTTCCCAGTGCAGGGAACCTGGGTTTGATCTGTGGTCAGGGAAGTAGATCCACATGCTGCAACTAAGACTCAGGACAGACAAATGAATAAATATTAAAAAAAAAAAAAAAAAGCTGGGTGAGAGGCTGGAGAGTATTTGAGGAGCTCCTTTGGATTAGGGGGTCAAGGTTTCTGGTCTGGGTGAAGCGGTGCCCCTAAACCCACTGCTCCTGGAGAGGAGGAGGAAGAAGATGCATATCTTTTGGAGGATTCATTACTCTGCGCAGGGAGGAGGGGTGGGGAGGAGGGTCAGGAGTTTGGCCAGGCTGGAGATCCAGAAGACCCAGGCTGGCTGCTGCTTTACCAGTTATTGAGTGACCTTGGGCAAGCCATTTTTTTTTCTTTGTGAGTTTCAGTTTTCTCATCTGTCAAGTGGGGAGAATTATGATCACATTGTTTTCTTTTCGAGTTAATGAGAAGATTTAAAGTGATGGGAGTAAGTGCTTTATGCATTGTAAAATTCTAAGAGGACTGTTTAGTGATGGGAAAAATTACAAACAACTCAAAAGCCTCCAAAAATTTTTTTGTTCTTTTTTAGAGCATGTCAGTTAGTAGGTTATGTATCATTAAAATGATGTGCATGCCTGTTGTCGCATCCGACTCTGTGCGACCCTATGGAGTATAGTCCGCCAGGCTCTTCTGTCCATGGGATTCTCCAGACAATAATACTGAGGTGGCATATCATGCCCTCCTTTAGGGGATCTTCCCAAACCAGAGATCCACCCTATGTCTCTAGCTAGCGTCCCCTGCATTGACAGGCAGGTTCGTTACCACTAGCGCCACCTATAGGAAGCTGTTCACAGGGTGTTAAGCGAGAAAAGTTACAAAATAATACGGAGGGTATGATGCACTGTTTGCAATTCAGAGAGGAAAAGCAAGCAAGCAAACAAAAAACCACCAACAAACAAAAAAGAATTGGAAGGATACCAAAATAGTAACTAATGTTATCTCCGGGAATTAGAGGTGATTATAATTTTCTTTTTGTTCTTCTGTATAATTATATAATGAACTGTATTGTTTTTGTAATAAGAAAATCAAGTTGCAAACATGATTTTTAACATAGTTGTTACACACCAAGTCCCCTGCTAGAATCTCTGTGTGTCTGGGTGGGTGGCCAGTTTGCCATCTTCTTTTTTGCATTTCATACATGCAAAGGTAAGCAGTGTGGCCACTTGTTGCCCAGGGAAAACTTGTGTTGTCCCAAGGAGCATCTGGTTCTTTTTATATTATGTTCTCTGCCCTCAGAGCTTGCGTCTTGAAGCTTGAGGTTCTTACAGATGTACAAGGTTCTGGGCTAGGTACCATTATTTTAATTCTTATGACAGCCCTTTGAGGCAGACATTATTATCCCCATTTTATAGGTAAGAAAAGCAAAGCCTTGAAGGATTAAGTGTTTCATTACTGGTCATATGTCTCTTGAGTGGAAGAACAGGATTTAAATCTGGGATGTCTAACTCTGAGCCACTGGGCTAAGTTTGTAACCACTTGGGAGATTAATTATTGGCCAAGTTTTCATGTCTCTAAACATGTAGTTTAAAAAGGCCAGAGCTTCAGTGTCCTCATGGCTAAACAGCCACCTCTCAGCCTGGCTGGGAGACTTAACAGGGTAGCAGAGGAGAAGGCTCCAAGGCACAGTTTATACCAAAGAAACATGTGATAAACATAGCTTCCTTTCTTGGGCTTGGGTCTGGATTAAAATGAGGCTGTTGTCAGCCTCTCTGCCTAAACTGGAACCCATTGTACTGGTGGGTCAGTCTTGGGCGAGAGTCCAATTAAGGACTCTAGGGACCTGGAGGGGGCAGCCCCTGTGAAGCCCATACCTGGGAGAGAGGGTACTGAATTTAGCCAAAGACTCCAACACCCAGTTATTCATCCACCACTCAGTCACTCACCCATTACCTCTCAGAAAAGAGAGATTTACCTTCTATTCAAGTCCTTACTAAGTCTCTTTTGTTACAGGGCTCACTCTCAAACACTTAATTTTAACCCACAAAGCACTATTTGGGGATGACATATTAGCTCCTGATAACTTCAACCAATGCTGTGCTCCAAATGCTTAGGAAGGTCACTCGGGCAGAAATGGAGACAAAAACACTAAGTGTAGATTTAGTCATTTTTCCTTATAATTGTAAGTGTTGAATGTTGTAAACAAGCCTTTTAAAGATTGCTTTAAAAGACAATATACTCTAAGTGGTTACTTTGCAGAGCTCATGAATAGAGAATGGGTACTTGGGGTTAGGAGTATACTTTCCAGTGACAGCATCATCCTAAGATGCAAACTGGCCTGTATCCTAAATGACTTGAATGGAAGTGAAGATGATGTTCTCTGGAAAGCTGTGTCAGATGACCTGGGAAGTGGTTCTAGTGGTGGCAAATATACCAATGTCAAAAATGTATGTGAAGAGAATGAATATAATTGTTTCATGAATTAAATGTAAACATGGAAAAACAATATTTCTAAATATATTTGTAACTCGTAAGACTTTATATTAATGTGCTAATTTTAAATTAACATATTAATTTATGATTAATATATTGGTATAGTAATATGTCTTGTGTAAGTTACTTTACATGTATGTGAAATTAAATTTTAAAATTTATTAAATAAGTAGCATTCTAGCTCATCTATATTCCTAAAAGTTTATACATACAAATAGGTCAAACGCTTTGTTTTGGCAGAAAGAGACTCACAGACTTACAGACTTAGAGAATGAACTTATGGTTGTGGTGGGGGTGTTGGTGTGGGTTGGGGTAAGGGGATGGATGCGGGGAAGGGATAGTAAGGGAGTTTGGGATGGCCATGTACACACTGTTATATTTAAAATGGATACCCCACAAGGACCTATTGTATAGCACATGGAACTCTGCTCAATGTTATGTGGAAGCCTTAAATGGGAGGGCAGTTTGGGGGTGAATGGATTCATATATATGTATAAATATGGCTGAAGTCCCTCTGCTGTCCACCTGAAACTATCACAACATTGTTAATTGGCTATACCCCAATATGAAATAAAAAGTTTTTTTTTTAAGTTTTTAATAAAAGCTTTGTTTTGGAACTTACTACTGGGAAAAGGCAGATCTCTCCATATTTGAGGCTGTCACATGGGTAGACATATTAACTGTAAGCCTACAATGTACCAGGTATGGTATCAGGCACTCAGTGAGGGAGTGTTGGTGGAAGAGAACCCAGAGTCCCAAACCAAATGAGTCTGAGAGTCTGATCAACCCCTTCCTGACAGCCAGATTGCTGGAACCCAAAGGAAGGTGAACACTTGCCCAGAATCACAGAAGAAAACCCAAGTTCTGTGGTGAGGAAAGAAATGATAGCAGATACCCAGGTAAACCTGGTCTGGTAGCCAAAGACCATCCTTTTCACATAGTAATGTCCCAGGCCCTGAACCAGAGCTTGGCCTAAAGAAAGGCAAAGAACCAGTGCTTCCAACGTGGGATACCTGTCTCTGTGCAGAGGAGGCATCCACTTGCTGGGACAGGCCAGTGTCTAAAGTAGGGTTAACATCAATGGAATTAGCCATTTTTTCCTCAATACTCCCTAAAATAATTTTAAAAATCTATATCCCTTCTTGAGCATTTAAAAGTTGACATCTAGAATATCTGAAGCAATTTTAAATACTTTAAAATAAACAATTAAAAATAATTACAAAAGATGTAATGTGTGATATACTTTAAATATAGACATTGTAAGATAAAACTCTCACATTGCAATTTTGAATGTATCCAATAAAATACAAATATCATAGCAATTTGAGACCCATGACCATCCTTTTAAAAAATACACGAATGAGCTCTTATTTAACAGTAGGAAATTATATTTCCAATCCACTTCCTCCACAGAATTTTATTCTAATGTAATGTATTTTTATGCTTGAAAGTCTTTTATTGATTTCCCTATCATACTTCTCTGCAACAAAAAGATGTATATAAATTGAATTCTTTTATTTTTTGTGACCATAAGCTTCTAAGAATTAAAAAATTCTTCTGAACTATTACTTCAAGTATTAGTAATACAAACAATAAAAATAACATGAATGTACTGCAAATTTTGATAATTATTAAACAGTTAAATTTTACTGAAAATATTTCTTTTAATGAGATGGATTGGGGAAGACCACCTCATACAGCCACTCAATCTGTGTCTCCAGGGAGAGCCATTTACATAGACTATGATGTAGATGGCAACTCCAGAAATTATGCAGTGGACAACCTGCACAACTTTATATGGTGGGCCTGGTGAAGGATAAAGGTGACATTGAGAACACCATTTGTTGGCTTATCCCTTTATTTGATGTCTCAGAAGCTGGGACTCAATGGACAGTGCATCATAATAAGATTCAGGGTGAAAAGAGGCATGAGTCTGTACAGTAGAAGGGGTATTATAGAAAAGGGAAGATGGAAAATGAAAACTGGCACGATGCTTCCACCACAGGCAGATCAGTTTTAGGAAATGTTTCCTATGGAAGCTGAGGACCAGGAAATAGATTGCCTTAAAGTTATCCCCTGGAAAGCCATACCATCAGGAATTGTGAAGCTCTGGGGTACTGCCACTGTCCAGCCTGCCGTGCCTGTGGAGCTGTCCGTGGTCCTGACCAGATTGGAGGTTTTCTGCCATTCGCTAGCTCCTTTGCCTTTCGGCGGGCCCTCTCAGCCAGGACCATCAAATCCACAGAGCCCACCACAAAGTCCAGCTCTGACTGTGGGCCTGATAAATGCATTGAAGTAGCCTAAGAATATAATATCACCAACTTGTTTAGGACTGAATAAGTTCCAGGCACTAGTCTCAGCATTTAAATAATCTCATTTAACCTTCCCTCAAACCCATAAAATACATACTGTTTCTCATATGAGAAAACAGAGGCTTGCATAAGGTAAATAACTTGCTCAAAATCACACAAGTACATGTGGGGAAGGGAAGTTTCAAACCTAGTCCAGGGCAGTGAAGCTCTGAAGACTGCACCCTTTTCTATCCCACCATGTGTCTTTAAAACATGAACAGAGAAGGGGACTATAGTGCTTATGGCCTCCTGTGAGCTAAGAGCTTTTCACATTATCACATTTAAGTCTCACTACATCATACAAGGCAAACACTGTTATCTATTAGTTACAGATGAGGAAAATGAAGCCCAAGCTAGTAAGCAGTAGAGTCAGAGTTTGACCCTGGGTCCATCCATTACCAAAGAACAGTCTTATCTGCCCTCCCTTAGGCAGCTTACTGAGCTAGGATGTCAACTCTCCAGCCACAACTGAACGTAGAGTCCATTACCTTTTACTATAAGTCCCTTGGTATAAACTACCTTGAATTTCCCTACCAAGAATAAGGGAAATAAAAACAATAAATTCACCATTGGAAAATTTGGCTTCTGAGTCCTTTTGGCCCAGCCTTACATTTTCCACAATTATTTCATTTCATTTAATTCTTAGAATGCTTCTTAGGCCTGACCATGTGCCAGGTACCCACCTAGATGCTGCTAAAGGCATTGGGGATGAAGGAAAAGATGGTTCCTGACTTCAGTTGCTGTCATTTGACATGTCTTCTTAAATTCAGAAAGACAGTGGTCAACACAGAGCCCCAGGATCTAGAGGAAGAAACTGATTCTGATGGGGGATCTAAGAAGCTTTATGAATATGGTGGAATTTGAACTGGATGTCATTGCTGTTGAGTTAATTCAGTCACAACAGGCAGCTTATTCTGAAGGATCTAGAGAACTATGGCCATATGGTCTTAGCTTGGAGTGCCTGAGTCTGTCTGTCCTGCGGATTGCAAGTTCTTAGTTCACATCTATACAGAGCTAAAGCATGATAGTTTACTGGGCAATAAGCTGTTAAACTCATTATAGCAGCATTTTGTGAAAATAATTCTAGCTAAATACACCTTGGTTTCTCATAGGAATATATCAGGAGTTAGTTCTTAGCCAGGCACATATTTCCCTTGCAAATAGGGCTGCTGAGTGGAGTCCCCTATAGGCTCTGCAGACCTCAGGAGCTCTGTGGGTATTTTTCAAAGTTGACTTCTGCAAAATCCTGTGGCCTAGACAGATAGCCCCTTCCTGACTGCTCCTGAGACAGCTCTGGGAGGATAGTGCCTCCCTGGTGTTCTCCTGTGATAGTAAGTGGAGTCTCTTCATCAGGGCCCATCTTGGCCTTTTTCCCTAAGCCACACCCAGTGATGGGGGTGGAGAGCCTGACAAATGACCCTACACTCCTGCAGAGTGGGCACCACTAGTCATAGGGGCATTGTTCTGCAGAGGGACCCTCAGGGTATGAGCTGGGGTAGGGCAGTCCAAATTCTCAAAAGTATCTCCTCAAGAACCAAACTATAAAGAGATGCTAGCATTTCCCCACGTGGTGCACACTGACTGAGTGTATTTTTTTCTGCAATCCTTGGCCATTTGGTTTCTCTGAGGAAAGTTAGCAAGCTTTTGAGACACACTCCATTTCTCATTTTGGGGGGGGGGGCGGAATCAGACAATCTGTCATGATGCTTTACTTTCCTTCTATTGCCATTAAAAGGTTCCCCCCCAACCTTTTTGGTGAACTTTTGAATCTTAAGACAATGAATTCTGGTCATGTCTATAACATCAGCACTGTTTCTTGAGTTCCTACCAAGTACTAGGTGCTTTTCCTGGGATATTTCATTTCATTCTGCAAAGTAGGCAGTGTTGGCCCCATTTTACTGATGGGAAGAGTGAGGTTTGTAAAGGTAGAGTGACTTGCAAGGTCATAACTGTTGGGTGGTAAAGTCGGGATTTGAACCCAGGTTTCTCTGACTCTAGAGAGCATGTTCTCTGCATAGAGACTCTTGAGCCGGCTCATCTAGGCCTGTCTCATGCCTGTCAGCACCTTCTGAAGTGTAGTTTCAGTTGCTAAATTGCAGTGTAGAGTAAATGGAAGCATGACTTTCCTTGATCCACATGTAGCATCAGTGTAGCATAAAGGATTTGTACTCTCATTGCTGTGTGGCTTTGGACAAGTCATTAACCTCTCTGGACCTGAGGTCCTCGTATAAAGAAAAAGCATGGAATGGATGATTTTCTCTGGGACTTTGAACTTCCAAAGTCCTGTGCTTCAAATGCCACAGTAAATTTAGGAGCTTTGTGGAACTGCAGCCCATCTGATATTCTCCCCGACTTGACCTTTTCTTAAATTCATTTCATTAATTCTCTTATTCATAAGAACGCATTTTCATTTCATGGTTCCTATGTTTAGTGCCTTCTCCTGATGATGTTTCTCTTCCCCGGTATAATTTTTTGTTCCATTAATTTCCAAGGACCATTTTGCCAGATCAGAGTGTTAAGAATCATTCACACCTCTTCCATTTGTCTAACCAACCGCTCATCCATTTCTCTCCAGAAATAATTGTATATGGTTCAATAAGTTTATTGTTCAAATCTGTTTACACTTCAGGATGCATCTCATCAGGATTCGTTTTAAAGGGTGGAAGCCAGTTTCCAATTATCATTATTATATCTGTTTCTCTAAGTTTTCCAAATACTCTTTTTCTTCATCTTCAGGAGCTGTTTCTTTAAAATTTATTTTTCTTTCATATTGAGGACAGACTTAAAAGCACTAGTTCTTTTCAACATTTATTTACCTCTGTTTCTCCAACTCACTGTGGCTAGTGAATCACCTGAGCCTGATTGTGGGCTTTCTCAGTATTCAGCATGACTCTGACTTTATTTTGAGAAGTTCCCCATTAAGAGGGATTTCCCTGGTGGTCCAGCGGGTAAGACTTTGCGCTCCCAATGCAGGGGGCCTGGGTTCAATCCCTAGTCGGGGGTCCCAATTGCCACAACTAAAAAAGATCCCAAATGTAACAACTAAGACCCAGAGTAGCCAAATAAATAAAGAAATATGAAAAAAAGAGAAGTCCCTCATTAAGAGATCACTGGGTCTTTGTAACTCTATTAGGCTGTGGACACAGTGGGCAGGTGAGGTCTGAGAAGGGAGAGAGGGGAGAAAGAGAAGCAGAAACTGAAATCTAGGAGAAAGAAGAGGGGAGATTTTTAAATGGCATTGCCAGGTTTCAGGACAGACAGCAAACCCGTTGCCAAACTAGCCCAGGTCTGTCTACTCCTGAACCCTCTCAGAAGTGGAGGTAGAACTTGGGGATCTGGGACCCAAAGAATGGGTTTTGGCTCTGTTCTGCCAGAAAGTCATTGGGCAGTACATCTCTTCACCTCTGCCTCAGTTCCTTAGTTGTGAAAGTGGGGATAAAAATAGTTCTTGCTTCATAGGGCCATGTGGGGATTTATTCATAGTCCATTTATCCAGTTATTTACTGGTTCCTACAACATGCCAGGCTGAGCCCCAAGGATATAGCTGAGGGCAAAGCCCAGACCCAGTGGCTCCATGGCTGGAGTTGTGGTCAGGGTGGGATGCTCTAGATTGATATATTCGTTTCTCATGTAAAATCCACCAGTACCACAACAGAGTCCCTGAAGTGCACTGGGGAGCCCTGGGAGTCAGCAGGTCAGGAGAGGGGAAAAAGTGGTGAGCAGAGGCAGGAGTGGCTGGGGCAGAGAGGAGGGGGAGCCCGGTTCCCTGTGAAGCTGGTTGGGAGAAGGCACCAAAGATGCCAAAGAAGCACTCGGCTCTGGGCAGCTGTGCCCATGAGTACTTGATCTGTGACTGCAGTCTTCCCAGGTCCTGCAGCCGTCACCCCCTGAGGGGGAACAGAGCTGTTTAATACCTCCAGTCCAGCTGTGGGGACAGCAGTGACAGACCTAGAAGGAAGGATCTAGGGTCAAGGGTTGGGTCAGGGGTCCCTGTGGTTGGGGCACCAGTGTCTGGACCCACCTGAATGGGGGCCCAACTTCATGAGAATCTGAGTAAGGTGACATGAGGTCACAAGATTTTCCGATACTATCTTCTAGTGTGGTTCATAAACTTTGGCATATATCAGAACCACCAGGGGAGTTTATTTCAGATGTAGATATCTGGCCTCCATCCCTGGAGGCTGATTTATCAAGTCTGGGCCAAGGCCTGGAGTCTGCATTGTATTGGGTTGGCCCAAAAGTTCATTTTGGTTTTTTTCTAAGAGTGTATGGAAAACCCCGGACAAACTCTTTGGCCAATCCAATAATAAGTGCCTCAGGTTGGGGTCCCCCCGCCAATGAGAAGTTCTGCCCATGGGCAACTTGACTTTCTAAACAAACTTGGGCCTTACATGGATTCCAGCAACCTTGGTCAGCAAGGCTAGGAGGCTCTTCAACGGAAGGGACCCTTTTTCTTGGGTCTGAATGTGCTAATATTATCACCTTCTCAGAACCTGAAAACATTGAGCTTCTTGTCAAAATTCATATAGCAGCATGAAGTGGGAATTAAGGAGACAATAGGCTGAGCGCCAAAAAATTGATGCTTTTGAACTGTAGTGTTGGAGAAGACTCTTGAGAGTCCCTTGGACTGCAAGGAGATCCAACCAGTCCATTCTGAAGGAGATCAGCCCTGGGATTTCTTTGGAAGGAATGATGCTAAAGCTGAAACTCCAGTACTTTGGCCACCTCATGCGAAGAGTTGACTCATTGGAAAAGACTCTGATGCTGGGAGGGATTGGGGGCAGGAGGAGAAGGGGACGACAGAGGATGAGATGGCTGGATGGCATCACTGACTCGATGAACGTGAGTCTGGGTGAACTCCGGGAGTTGGTGATGGACAGGGAGGCCTGGCGTGCTGTGATTCATGGGGTCGCAAAGAGTCGGACACGACTGAACGACTGAACTGAACTGAACTGAACTGAGCCTGGTAATTGATTTCAGTGAAGCTTCAAGAACCCAGTCAGATGTGCCGTCATCAGCTGTGGGAACAGCCCAGGCAGTCCAGTGAACATCTGGATCTTCTGCCTGTTGACAGCAGACACTAAGGGAAGGGGGGACATAGGTGGCTTCCCTAGTACCAAAGAATGGAGGGGCCACTGATTCAGAGGTGACTCAGCTGTGGGAATCCTGCTGGCTCTAGGGGCCTATTTAGGGTCAGGCCCTGGAGGAGATGGAGGAAGAGGGGTGGAGGACTCTTGGACTTGGTGGCAAGGTGATCAAGCATCCTGGTTTGTCAAAGACTTTGCTAGTTTTAGCTCTGAAATTCTCATGTTCCAGGCAACCCCTCAGACCAGGGCCAACCCAGCTGCTTGGTCACCCCACTTGTTGACAAGGGAACTGCATTC
The DNA here is from genome assembly GCF_029407905.1 of Bubalus kerabau. Taxonomy (NCBI): domain Eukaryota; kingdom Metazoa; phylum Chordata; class Mammalia; order Artiodactyla; family Bovidae; genus Bubalus; species Bubalus kerabau. The sequence continues at coordinate 127,442,914 of NC_073627.1, forward strand.
TTCTGGGGTGATTGCAGGTCCACCATTACTGTGTGATCTTGGGCAAGTGTCTTAACTGTGCTAGGTTTTAGTTTTCTGACCTGCCAACTGAGAATAATATTGCTTCCTTCATAGGAGGATTTTTCAGGAGAAGTAAATGAAATATGTGTAGACCCTTAGCATAGTGCTTGGTACATTATTCATTTGACAAATATGTTTTGGCCACAATTGTCATATTTACCATATTTCTTTGAATCGAAGATGCATCAGTTGTCTGGTGCACAATGATGGATCTATTAAGGAAAAAAAAAAATGCTGCCAATTAAACTTTTGACCTGTGGTTGGTTGATTGCAAGTTGTAACCCCCTTTCAGAGATGTGAAAATATGAGGAAAGGTCCATCTAGATTCAGCGAACCAGGTAGCATGCTGGAAACCCCTGAGGCCACTGTGGTGAATTAGGCACTGTAGTCTCTGCCTTTGCTCAATTTGTAGCTCAGGGCAAGCATCCTGAGATAATTTTCTAAAACACCCTGAAGTGTAAGCACATCTTCTTGAAGAATGTGGCAGGTATTCTATTTATTTATTTATTTATTTACTTGGCCATGCTGTGTGGCGTGCGAGGTCTTAATTCCCCAATCAGGGATTGAACTCACAGAGTCTTTTTTTTTTTTTTTTAAACTTTACATAATTGTATTAGTTTTGCCAAATATCAAAATGAATCCGCCACGGGTATACATGTGTTCCCCACCCTGAACCCTCCTCACTCCTCCCTCCCCATACCATCCCTCTGGGTCGTCCCAGTGCACTAGCCCCAAGCATCCAGTATCGTGCATCGAACCTGGACTGGCAACTCGTTTCATACATGATATTTTACATGTTTCAATGCCATTCTCCCAAATCTTCCCACCCTCTCCCTCTCCCACAGAAGCAACCTAGATGTCCATCAGCAGATGAATGGATAAGAAAGCTATGGTACATATACACAATGAACTCACAGAGTCTTAACCACTGGGTGGCTAGGGAAGTCTCCAGGGTTCAAACATCACAATGTGAAGGCAAGTTTTAGGCTGTCCAGTGTGCCAGAAGAGAAAATTCGTGGCTTCCCCTTGGGACATGATTGCTTTGTGACCTAGGGCCAGTGTTTGGTGGAAATCTGAGTCTCATGTATGCAAAAAAGGGTTGATTCGGCTCTGAGGTCCTCCCAGCTTTGCCCTTTGGGGACCCTAAATGTGTAAACGCTTCCTTTCCCAATTCTGGGAAGCATTTCCTTGAAGTTAGGTGGCCTGACAAGGGAACATAGCCTCACTTAAGTTCACTGGGAGTGGGGGTGGGGTGCGGTGGGGTGGTGGTGAAGGTGCCCAGGAGTGGGCAAGGGAAATTGCAGGTGCCAGAGAGTGGGATTGGATGGGAACCAGGGAGAGCATCCCACTGCTGTTTTCTCTGAAGCAACATGTTTCCCCTGTTATTGTCCCTATATGGGGAAATTCCATCTGTTGGGGAATTGAGAATAGGACCATCATAGCATCTCCCCTCACCCCTTGTATGCTTGATCATTTGATCATCTTCCAGAGGAGAATCCTGTAAGGTCAGAGGAGAATTCTGTAAGGTCAGGTGTGGGGGTTTTAGCCCTGTTATGGGGGAGGTGTGGTCACTGCAAACTCTGGGGAGGGTGCTGGTTTCTACTTAGGGCCCAGAAGCAGCACTGCATTAACTGCTCTGGAGAAACCTTGGGCTGAGAATGCTGTGCCAGGAGTGTGGTCCACGGGGCATTCAGGAGCTCCTTTATGTATCTCATTATCTGACTCCGATGTTGGCTGAGGGGGAAAACGCTGAGTGGTCTGAGGTAGAGCTACCCTGGTGTCTCTCCTGCTGGAAGTCCGGGGTGGTCGTGGGAGTAGAGGGGTACAATTAGAAACCTTTCCCAGGATCCTGGTTGAGGGTGGAAATTCCATGTTGAGGTAGGGTTGGAGAGCTGGTCTGGTAAATACGCATCACTTGAAAATATACTGTGTTTTTTCCGACTTTGTTGTTGTTTAGTTGCTAAGTCAGGTTCAACACTTTCGTGACCCCCATGAACTGTAGCATGCCAGGCTCCTCTGTCCATGGGGTTTCACAGGCAAGAATACTGGAATAGGTTGCCATTTTGTTTTCCAGGGGATCTCCCAACCCAGGGATCGAACCCACATCTCCTGCATTGGCAGGTGGATTCTTTACTGCTGAGCCACCAGGGAAGCCCCTTTTCCGACTTGACAAGTAATATTTTTTCATTGTGGAAAATTTGGGAAAATACAAATAAAAAATAAAAGAACAAAATAAAAATCATGGCAATCTTGCAATCTATATTCAGCCTCCTTTAAAATTCTGAAATGTTTTTTCTAAGGATCTTTTTCTAAACACAGGCCTAATCTGTACACGTGAGGGACAAGGGCAAGCATACTATAGGAGTCCCATATACCACATGTTTAAATCATTTTCCTAAAGAAGTTGTTTTTCTTCTAAAATATTCAAAATTATTAAGATGAGAAGGCGAACTTCAAATTATAATTAGTAAATATTGAAAATTTAGATAAAATTATTCCAATAAAGCTGAAAACTTTAATTAATTTTCAGATGTTTGAGTAAATTAAATATTCAAAATAGTAAAACTTGATGCTATTTTTAATGGCCAAGGTCCATCTAGTTGTCAATATAAAGAATTGGCATCATGCTTCATGCATATTATATCTAGACCTACATGCATACAAATTTAAGAGTAAAATGAATTATTTGCTATTGTAGAACATTCCTCAGCTGTTATGTGCAGCTGTTGCAAATGTGTTAATTAGTGAGTACTCCTGGAACCACGAATTACAAGAAGAAGAGCAAGGAAATGGACACTTGGCACTACTGGGAGATGATACTTTGTTATGCAAGAAAAGATTGCATTTCATGCTATCTGAGAGGAAGTATTTGACAAATTAATTTGTCTTTTCTTTAAGCACATCCACTGCTCAAATCTTGCCTCCACTTTGAGGCAGTGTCCATCTCTGATGCCAGCAGCAACTCACCCTACACAGTATTGTGGCACTGGGATTCAGTCCCTTTCTGTTTTAAAAATGGAGGGCGGGGGAATTTCCTGGTGGTCCAGTGGCTAAGACTCCACACTCCCAATGCAGGGGGCCTGGGTTCAATCCCTGGTCATGGAACTAGATCCCACATGCCTCAACTAACACCTGGCACAGGTGAATAAAGAAATAAGTAAAATATTAAAAAAAAAAAAAATGGAGGGCGGGAGATGGAGATGTAGTTCCTAGGGCTTAAATGATGTTAATTGCAAATTGGTGTTTAAGGTTATGCTTTGTAGCACCAAGCACCAGATCCCAGGCAACAGAAATGCCCGTGTCTTCTGGAATATCTATTCATGTGTGAGTGTGTTTATGAAATGTAGGGTGTAGAATGCCCTAAATTGTGACCCTAAACAAGGACCATCTTTGCTTAGGTATCAGGATAATTTTGGAATATTAGGAACAAACTCAGAGAAGGCAATGGCACCCCACTCCAGTAATCTTGCCTGGAAAATCCCATGGACGGAGGAGCCGGGTGGGCTGCAGTCCATGGGGTCACGAAGAGTCGGACACGACTGAGCGACTTCACTTTCACTTTTCACTTTCATGCATTGGAGAAGGAAATGGCAACCCACTCCAGTGTTCTTGCCTGGAGAATCCCAGGGACGGCGGAGCCTGGTGGACTGCCATCTATGGGGTCGCACAGAGTCGGACACGACTGAAGCGACTTAGTAGCAGCAGCAGGAACAAACTATAGGTATTATTTCCCCAAGTTTTATATATCATAAACATTTTCTTTGTGTCTTCTTAAAATTTATTTTTAATGATTGCAGAATATTCCAAAACCAAATATGCCATCAATGATTAAACTGAGTGTGCTTAGTCACTCAGTCATGTCTGATTCTTTGCAACCCTTTGGACTGTAGCCCACAAGGCTCCTCTGAGACCTATACTGTTGAAATGTATGTTGTTTCCAATTTTTCTCTCTTATAAACAACACCACATAATAAAGTGAATGAAACCAAAAAAAAAAACAAAAAAAAAAAAAACAAAAAAAACACAACACCACAGTGAACATCCTTATGCATATTCCAGAAATGGTTCTGGAAGAGCTATCATTAGGTCAAAGAGGGGTCAAAAAGGATATACATTGTGTACATCAAATTCAATGAAGGAGGGATCCCTTTAAAAGTTCATTGTTGAATTAACTTGTTAAGGATTGATTCCAGGCAGACCAATAAGGCAGGCAGCACTAGATTGACCCAAGGAGTGGAGTCTGGAGACCTGGATCCCAACTGTGTGTGAGCTTGGGCAAGGCCCTTCCTATTTGGGTGCTAGTTTCTCCATCTACACAAAGAGTTGGACTAGATATTTCCTCAGCCCTTGCAATCAGAAACGCTCTGATTCTGGGAGTCTGCTGGATGAGTGGAGCTAAACTCAATCCTCAGAGGCTGTAGCCATAAGACCACTCTGACCCCTGCTGGCTGGTTGCCAGATGCCAGTCTAGTTCCTGCCTCCTTCAGGCAGAACCCCTGAATCTTGGGGACTCTCAGCAACTCAGCGGCCTGCTGTGACACCAGCAAGCTAGGAGAAGTGGCTGCTGCTCCATCTCCAGGAATGGCATTCTTCAGGCTGTGTCCTTGATGCCTTATTCATTTGCACAACGAATGTTCCCAGCTTCCTCCTTTGTGCCAGGGCTATGTGAGGGGACTGGGAACTCGTTTTTCACCCTTGAATGCACAATCTAGAAAGAGTAGAATGGGCCTCTTTTTACTGCCATACAGAGCAGAAAGAGAGGTACAGAGAAAATCCTTCAGATGTTTAAGAATTTGGCTAAGGCTAGGCTCTCAAGCCTCTGCTATTCATTTGTTTGGATAAAGAGCCCAAATGGCTGTGCTGGGTTGAATAGTGTCCCTCTAAGATTCATGTCTGCCTAGACCTGTCATGTCGTAGAGGGCCCTTGTAGTCAGGTCAAAATGGCATCACACAGGTGGACCCTAATCCAATGACTGATGTCCTCACAAGAAAAGGAAACAGACACAGAGAGACATAGAGGGGAGAGGGCCCTGTGATGATAAAGGCAGAGATGGAGTGATGCAGCCACAAGTCGAGGAGTGCCAGGGATTGTCAGAAGAAGCTGAAAGCCTAGAGCCTTCAGAGAGAGCATGACCCTGCAGGCACCTTGCTTCTGGGCTTTTGGCCTCCAGAACCACGAGAGAATACATTCTGTTGTTTTAGGCCTCCCAGTTTGTGGTGATGTGTTATAGCAAGCCCAGGAAACTAGCACAATGGTGACTTCCTGAGGACGAAAGTTGGCACACCATGGAGTGCTAGGAATCTAGTAGTGTGTGAGCGTTATGAGTGTGTGTAAGTGTGGGAAGCCAGAAGGACTGAGCTGTACCCCTAGTCCAGCTGCTGACTGTGCTGGAGGCACAGCCTAAATAATGTAATTCTAGAAATGAAACAACAGCCACTTCTCCACCTCTCCTAGCTTGCTGGCATGACCCTGGGTGAGACCCTGTCTCCTCTCTGGGCATTGGGTTTCTTGGTCTGTATAGGAAGGATTGGACTAGACTGGTGGTTTTAATAATTCATTCTTCAGCTGTTTCGCTTCCTAAAACTACATTCTTAGAGACTATGCCAAGATTTTTTTCTTTCTTTGAGAAACAGAACTCTTTCTCGCAAACAAAAGTAACCATTGTGCACTTTACATAGAGGAGTACACAGTTTATAACTGGGCCGGTTGCATGATCTCGGGGCTGGATGGAGCACTTCTGAGAACTCCTGACCCACTCTAGAGTGTCACGTTGTGCTCAGTCCTGCACTGGCCTCTGGCATTGAAAGGGTGACATTTGACATCAGATGATTGCAGACCACAACCCAGAACTGAGTCACTTTCTTCATTATTTAACTGAAAGCTTTGTTTGACCTGACCTAATAAACCCTGGGAGTTTATTTATACTGTCATCACAGAACTTTTCAAGTAAGTGCATTAGTTTTTTCATGTCTGTTGTAACAAATTAACCACAAACCTGATGGCCTCAAACAAAAATGTATTCTCTCACAGTTTTTGAGATTAGAAGTCCAAAATCAGTTTCACGGGGCCAAAATCAAGGTGTCCACAAGGCCACACTCCCTGCTCTAAAGGGAGAATCCATCGTTTGCCTCTTCCAGCTCCTGGTGGCTGCTTGCATTCTTCGGCTCGTGGTCACATGACTCCAATCTCTGCCTCTGTGTTCACAGTGCCTTATCATCTGTGTCAAATTTCCTCTCCCTCTCTCATATAAGGATCTTTGTGACTGCATTTAGGACCCACTCAGATTACTGAGGGTAATCTTTCCATCTCAAGGTCTGTAATTTAATCATGTCTACAAAGTCTACTTTGCCATGTAAGGTAAGATTTACCTGGCATTAGGATCTGATATTTTAGGAGGGATATGACTCATTCCACTCCAGAAGTGATGTGTTCACAGTGAGTCAGTGGCAGAAATGTATTCTTTCAGTCTCCCACTCTCTTTTTCTTATTATTGTCACCCCCTACCTCTGCCCAGTAAAGAAGCTGTAGAAGGAATTTGGAGCCCTTTTTTGGGTGAGAGGTAGAGGAGGAGACATTGCCATCAGTCTCCTGGGCAGTGTCTTCTGATCTCAGGGCACATGAAGAACAAAGTCATTCCCATGGAGAAGCACAAAAGAAAGCCCACCTTCCCTCTCTGATGTAAACCCCTCAATAACCCTCTGAGACAGAGATTATTAGCACCACTTTACAAATGAGAAAACAGGCTCTGAGAGGGAAAGGGCCTTGCCTAAAGCTACATAGATAGTGAAGGGTAGTGTTGGATCTGAATCTGTTACTATGTGAAGACTTCAGAGTACCCACTGGGGTCTGGGTTTCTGTTACCCTGAGCACAGGGCTGCAGCACTGGATTCGAGTCTGGAAGCATAGGCTCCTCTTCTAAATAGTTCTATGAGCAACTCATTCTAATTCTCAGAGCCTGTGCTTGGGATTGAGAGCCCTTGATCTCCCTCCTGAGTTGTTATGAGGTCCCAAGGAAATACTGTCTGGATGGCCTGGTACCCCTGCTGCCCACAGAGGAGGTGCTATGGGTAAGGTTTCACTGGATCAGCAAGCTGTGAACAGTCTTCCAGGAAGAAGGTTGGTGAGATGGAAGGTGCTGCATACGGCTTTCCTGGGGCTGGCACAGGCAAGGGCAACTGACCCCTCTGGAAGGCAGCAAGCAGGATGTGCGTCCAAGGTGACCTAGCTCTCGCTGATGGCCATTTTATTTAACTCAACAGACATTCACCAGGTAGTAATTCTAGGACAAGCCCTGACTAGGTGACAAACTCAAAACACAGTGGCTTCTGCACCAGTGACCTCTCAGGTCACAAGGAGAAATGGGTGTGTACATAATCTAAGAGAAGACAGCATGTGGTCAGTACCAAGAGAAGAACACAAATAAGTGAGTGGAGGCCTGAGAAGGGCATGACCAACTCTGACCCAGTGCAGGGGTTTCATGAAGGGCAGTGGACTCATGATCCTCTATGTGGTCCTAGTTCTTTAGTATCGCCAGCTTGATCCTCATTCCATCCCTTGGGAGACAGAGTAAGGATAGTTACTAAATAACTTTTATTGCTGTAAAATTAAGAGTGTAAAGGCCACTGTAGAATATGTAGGCAATGCAAATAAACAAAGAGAAGAAAATAAAAATCTCTTAGAAGCCCATTGCCAGTGCCTCTCCATTGTCCATATTTTGGTGTATTTTCTTCTAGTATTTTTTCCTCCATAGATTTTACTCTAGATTCTGTCTTACAGCCTGCTTAAAAAAAAAAGCAAACAAAAATACCTTAACAAGGAATAATTTTGTGTCACTAATTGTTTTGACAGCTAAATTGGATACATAATGTTCCATCAGATGGTTGGAACATCCTTTACCCAATCCCTAAAGATCAGATATTTAGATAATTTGTCCCCTAACCCCCACTATTATAAGCAGATTCCTATAATTGGGATAAAATTATAGGGATAAAATTCCTAAAGTTCTTACATCTTTGTTCACACAGTTCTTATTTCCTCCAGAGAAATGCCTGGGTTTGAAGTTACAGTGTCAGAGGGTAAGCTCATTTTAACAGCTAAGTTTGCCCTCTACCAAGGTTGTTCTGATTTATATTCTCAGCAACAGTGTTTGAAAGTGCCTGTATCTCTCCACAGTCACTGATGCTGGCTTTTATCACATTATAATATTTGTAAATTTGATAATAAAAAATGTCCTCTAGCTGGTTTAATCTATATTTCTAAGTTGATTAGAAATTTTGAACATTTCTTCAGTGTTTACCAGCTATATGCACCAGGATGGGGAACAGGGTTCCCCACTTTGATGATGAGGAAGCTGAGGTTCAGTGAGGGTAAGTGACTTGCCCAAGGTCACTTTGGCAAATCAGTGCTGGAACGGAGTCCTCCACACTGAGCTTGGCAGTCACTCTTTAGTACTGTGCCCACTATGTCATGCTGATAGATGACCCTCTCCTATGGTTCTGGGGGAAGAAAATCAAGCCTGCCTTTTTTCAATTTAGTCTTGATTCTTAAAATAATCTATCCTCTAACACAGTCGTGTTAGCAGAGAAAATATGTTCCGCCACTTACCGCTAAAGGAGTGGAGATCCACAGTGGGCTATGACCCTTTAAGAGTGTGCCCTCCATCCTGATAAATCAGGTCCTGGAAGGCTGTGTGGGATATTAGTGCTGACGTGTGTGGGGACAGTTAGCACAGTTATTAACAGGACACCATGGCTGGAGACAGCTGGCTCAGCGTGCACCTGAGCTCCTGGCAACCCCAGTCACGGGCTGTCTCCTGAGAGTTGCCTGGGCTGGGAGACTGTCTGCCCACCCAGCCATGTCCCCCAGGATGGCTCTACAGTTCCCATCTCTCCACCCCGTTCTGCTCTGTTCGTCTTGCAGCCACTTGCAAAGCCTGGGGTTAGAAAGAGCTGAGTCCCAAACCTGGATCTGCCATGAGCTTATGTGGTGCCCTCAGCAACCCCTTGCTTCACTTTGTCCCTCTCCAGCCAACGGCCTTTCTGAGTCTTGGTTAGCTTGCTCTCTCCATCTCTCCACTCCTGTCCACCCTGGCCTTTTCTGCTGGCCACCTGAACACCCGAGAAAGTGCAGATCCATAGGACATGGTGCTCAGTGGGACCTTATTATCCTCTCACCAGTCTCAGGCCACAGGCTTGGGTTTTCAAGAAAGGAGACTTTGTCTTTCTTCACAGGGCATGCTTTCTCTTTTGAGCTGTCATTCAGCTGCAAAGCAAGAAGGTAGTCTCAGTGAATTCCAAGTAATCTCATTGGTTTGGGGTTTCTCTCCCTACTCTTCAGCTGATGAACTGTCTAAATTTTGGGTGGGAGTTCACTTAGGGTCTTTGCAAAATGATCTGGGGGCTGTCTGTGCTCTGGGAGACACCCACGGTAGCTGTCAACCCTTGAGACAATCAGTGCTGCCGGCCCTTGTGGCTGATGCCCTCAGCCTTTGATTCCACCATCCCTCCCTCCCAGTTCAGACCTTTTCAGGAGTATTGCAATCTCAGCTACATGAGAGGCTGCTAAGGGACATGGGAAAATCCTGCTGTTCTCTCCCATGATAGGAAGCTCCTTGACGCTCCCCAAGACCCTCTCTGCTCAGGCACACCACCCACAGCTTTCTCTCTCTGTCCCTGCTGCCCACACATGAACATGGGTTCTCTCCCAGGTTTGTGCCTGCCTGGCCTTCTCCGGGGAAGAGGCCCAGGTCTCCCCAACTTTCAGATCTCTCCAAACTCACCTGAGATTTCTGTTATCCCTGTAACCATAGGCTCAGCCAGGGGAGAGGCAGACTTCTAGGCCCTTCTCAAGGACCCCTCCAGTATCTAATCTTTGATCTTCTTCTCTTTCAGTCCAGGGAGTTTTTAATGTCCTTTGGGGTAGAAAAAAATGACTGACAAATAAGACATCAGTCCCAGTCCTTTTGTTTTAAACATGTCCCCCTTGTTCCTCCCCATTCCCGCCCAATATTTATTTATTTGGCTGCATCAGATCTTAGTGGGAGCATTGCAGCATGGCAGGATCTTTAGTTGCAGCACGTGGGGTCTAGTTCTCTGACTAGGGATTGAACCCAGGCCCTCTGCATTGGGAGCATGGAGTCTTAGCCACTGGACCACCAGGGAAGTCCCCACCTTATTCTCACTTTGTTCTGTTTAATTGCTCTCTGCTTCTACTGAAATCACCTCTGCCTCTTCTGTAATGTGAGCAAGGCAAAAACAAATGTTACTAGGAAATATGGAAGCAAACACCCCAGCAAATGGCCAGAATGTTATCTGGCCTCATTGAGACAGAGCACTTGGTGAATCTAGGATGCACCTGGCTTTGTCCACTCTGCCTTTCTTGGAGCCAAGCTCAGACACTAGAAATTCAGTTTTTGTTTAAGTAGAACACATCCTTGAACATATGTTTCCTGCTCCTCTTCTGCCCTAAGGCCAGGCCCGAGACAGCCAGGGAGTGCCCATGGCGCTGGCAGCTGTCCAGATCATTGGACCTAAGAGTGCAATAGGCACCACCCCAGTCCACTGCCCCTTCTCCAACATCCTGTTCGGCCTCCTCTGCCTGCCTCCAGCCTGCAACAAGAGCAGAGGCCCACCCTCAGGTCCCATTTGTGGCAGGGCAGAACCTCCCTCCATGGCCAGACCTGGGTCCTTGGCTTCAGCTTTGGTCAGCATCTCAGATTCAAATCTGAGACACACAATTTATTTTATTATTGTGTGTATGTGTGAGTGTGTTAAACCCTTTGTTTCCCTTTATTATTATTATTATATAAGCAATGCACATTTGTTATAAAAGTCAGAAAATATGGATAAACAAATAGAAGAAAATAAAAATCATGTACAATCCCAATATCAAGGGATAACCCTCCTTAACATCTTGCAGTCTATCCTTATCTCTGCATTATTATTTTTTTCATTTTTATGGAAGAGGAATCAGACAATAGGGAACTATTTTTTATCAAAAATAATTCTGAAATCTTTCTGTTCTACCAAGTATAGTTCTGTGATATCATTTCAGACAGCTAAGTAGTTTTCCAATGGGCCTTGAAATGCAGCCAACCATCTCTATTAATGGGCATTTAAGTGTTTCTAATTTTGTTACATTATTAAAGTAAACAATATGAAATTTCTGACATTTGGCTATTCTTGACCTAAGAGATGGCAGTTTCATAGGGTTTAACCAAACATAAATAACACCATGATAAGCGTCGTTAAGACTGATCTTCACATAATTTTTTTGGCGACTTGCTTGTGTTTCTAGACTTTCTTAGAATAATCCATTTGCTGAGTCAAAAGAGATGCATGCTTTTAAGGGATTCCCTGGTGCCTCATTCGGTAAAGAATCTGCCTGCAATGCAGGAGACTTAAATTCAATCCCTAGGTCAAGAAGATCTCCTGGAGAAGGAAATGGGAAGTCACTCCAGTATTCTTGCCTGGGAAATCCCACGAACAGAGGAGCCTGGTGGGTTACAGTCTGTGGTGTCACAGAGTCGAACACGACTGAGTGACTAATGCACTTTAATATACTGACCTCTGGCCTATGTTTGATGTAGAACAAGAACCCCAGGGAAAGGGCTGAGGGAGAATTTCTGGAGCTGGCTGTTGGGTGTCCTGGAGAGAAGCCTGGGCTTGGCCCCAGATGAGGGGGTAGAAGTCCCAGCTGCATCCCTCACTAGGATGTGACCCTGGACCAGTAACAGCACAGGTCAGATGTAATCTGGAAGGCCTGCAGCAGGGCTTCCTTAATGGGACAACTGCTGCTTTGTTGCAAAGATAATGGTGGTTTGGGCATTCTGAACCCTGTCTGTCCTCTGTCATCCTTGAAATTCCTTTGCTTGAGCTTAGGATCCTCTGAAATGTGAGATCGGAGACCCCCTTCTCCTGGAAAGGTGCCTCAGAGATGAGGGCTTTTTGCATGACTCTCAATTGCCTCTGTGGTTTTGAGTGTTTAAGGATGGGACTTGGCCTGGAGGATGGACCCAGGCCTGGCTGTGGAGGGAGGTTCTGATGGATTTCATGGTGGCAGGCCTCCTGAACCATTGAAGCATGCAGGCTGAATTTTTAAAATAATTGTCCTTTTTAATGATGTAAAATATGTCATCTAGATTAAAAAATAAACACACTTTATTACTTTCCCAGTCCCTTCTTTCCTCCCAGGGCCAGATGGGGATTGCGTGAATATTTCTGGCGTATTTCACATATCTAATAACGCCCTTAGAGGTTCTTCCAGATCTGATGAAAATGTGGAATTGAACTCTGTCCATTGACACTATTCACAGAAAAAAAAGCTAGTGGTAGGGGTGTGTGTGTGTGTGTGTGTGTCGGGGGTGGGGACCCATCCTATTTTGGAAGCAGCTGGGTCTACAAGTCCAAAGGCTTGGATTTTTTATCTTGAGTAACAAAGGAAATTGTTTCTGAGCCCCCCTGGTACCTTCTGGCGGGTAGGGGAAAGAAAGGAAAAAAGAAATGACTGCAGCTAAGCAAAACTAGAGCAGCTTCTGGAAAGAGCCAGGCCTTCCCCGACAGCTTTCTGTTAGCCCTCTTGAGCTGCTGCGAATCCAAGAAAATAATTAAAGCTTTAATTTATTTATACGTCTTCTCTACAGATATTACGGATCCGACAATTGCCGCCTCCTAATTTATGCACACGGACCCCTCCAGGAGCACGCGCGGCTCGCAGAGGCAGAGCGCGGGTCCCGGCCGCCGCCCGCGGGAAGGAGCGGAGGCCCCCGCGGCCCCGGACGGTCTGTCAGCCCCGCGGCGGCGGAACAATGGCTAGTGTGGCCGCGGGCCGCGCGGTCCCGGCGGCCGTCTCGGAGCGGGCGCACCTGGGTGATGGGCACCTCCCGAGACTCCCCGGGACGGCGGGCCTGACAGGCGCGAGGCGGCCCTTTAATAGACTGCGCGAGCGTTCTCCGGGAGAAGTCTGCGGCGGTCCCCGAGGAGAGATCATCAGGCAGAGTGGTCCCCGGAGCAGGATTTATTAGCAGACAGGATGGGGAAGTTGATTAGCCTCCGCGGCTGAACGGACATCCTGTCAGACCGGCCTCTTAATCCAATCACTTACCTGTCGAAGGGGAGCCTCCTGCCCGCCGCCCCGCACCGGCCTCCCCCGCTGCCCGCGGGGTCCCTGCTACCTGCCCGCTCCAGAGCTGGGTGCTGCGGCCGGGCCCGGGGCAGGGACCCCCACCGCGCACTGCCCATGCCCGGGCCTGGGCTCAGGCGACAGGCGTGCCAGTCTCTCCTTTTTCTCCTTGGCCCACCAGGTCCGCTCTCTGAGTCTGTCTTGGTGTGGCGTTCACCTCCAGGTTGCTTTTCAGGATTCACAGTCCTGATGGTGACCCTCTCCTGCGTGGAAAATTTGCCTTCTGTGGCTCCCTATTCCTTACTCAGGAAAATACCGCTCCTGAGTCTTGCCTCATTTGACCCTGATTCACCTTCCTAGCACCATCCTGCTTTGGTCCCTCTCCTGGGAGTCTCTGCTCTTTGCAAACCCAGCTACTTGCCTCAGTTCCTGGAATGCACTCCTGCCTGCTGTCCCTGCCCTTGCTCCAGTTTGGGGTCTGGCTAGAATGCTCTCTCTCTTTTTTTTTTTTTCCAAATCCAATTTGTCCTTGGAGTTCTGGCTCACAAACCTCATCTTCCCTCATTACATCCCTTCTTCCACGGCCAGGTCATCTCTCCCTCCTGTGAAACTTTGTCTGTGCCAGGATGCGGACTCTAGCCTGGGATCATGCCTCCAACACTTCCTAGCTTGGACCTTGGGCAAGAGACCTTACCTGGCTTCCCCCTTCTATAAAACAAGATGATAACTGTAAGTTCCTCATTGGGTTGCCACGAGGACAAAATGAGAGGATGCGTTCAAGAGCTGGGAGTGATGCCTGGCACACAGCAGAGTTCAGTACAATCTTTTACAGATAAGATGGTTAAGTACTTGTTGAGTGAAGGAAGGAACTGCTGCCACAGTGTGGACATAGTATGATGTGCCATCTCTCTGAGTGACCCCATGAGGCTCCCTTTCTTGTTGATCTGACCATGGAAGGAGGAAGAAGGTGAAGGACAGGGCCCCCTTCTGCTTTGTGTGGCAGGCATTGAGATGTGTGTTCTCTCCAGCACTTGTCAAGAGTTTAGGAATCCAGACCCTATTGATCCACTGCATCTTCAAAGCCATCAATCATCATTAAGAAACAGGACCTGAGTCCCTGGATGGGGCTGCTGGTACTAGGTAATTTAGAGGATTTTACACACACACACACACCCACACACACACACACACACACAGATGTGGCTAAAAGAAATCAGCTAAGACAAGCACTAAACATTCAGCAAGCAGTTGGGAAAAGAACTCAGGGAACTTGTAGAGACCAAAGGTTGTTGGCCAGGAAATATATCAAATTCTGCTTCCTAGTAGAATTGTAGATTTTTGTGGTTGATTGTAATTGACTTTGAGCACTTCACTTTGGTAAATGTGGATGCTGAGGTCTCACCCAGCCCCTCACCCCCTACTGATGCCTGTGCTTTCTGGCTGCTCACAACCCACCAGTCTTGCCTAGGTCAATGTCAAGGTCACTGGTTTCTGATTTGGGCCATCTTCCTTATTTCTCTTTCAAAAAACCGGAATAATGTTTTCCAAGCCACAGTCATCAGGCAACATTCCTATGCCTTGGTGTTTTTCAGGGATTTCTAACCATGCCTAGAAAATGCTGGCATGGCAGAACATATCAGCGGAATGGGATTCAGAGCACCTGTGGCCGAGTCAGGCCCCGATACTGATTAGTCATGTGACCTCAGGGGGAATATTTAACCTCCCTGAACTTCAGTTTCCTCATCCATCAAATGGGAATATTATTTAGTCTCCCATCACCGGAGGAGAAATTTAAGGGTAAAATGAAGAAATTGATAGAACATACTTTTACAAGTACAGTACTATACAAGATTAAGGCAGAATTACTACCATGAGATTTTTCCTAAAATATTGATTGCCCTCAATGCTAGGTGCTGCGGAAGTAGAGGTGGCTAAGCCTCAGGCTGGGTTCACAGGCTTACGGGGGGCGGTGGGGGGCACAGATGCGGTGACACTGGCTAAGGCACCAGGCCAGAGGAAGTCAGCGCTGGACAAAGGTGTGACTAACGTGCTAGGAGAAAGGAACGAAGCAGCCCCACCCCAGCCTTGGGGACCAGCGGGGCTTCAGGAGGCAGGGGACTGGAATAGCTGGGGAAGAGGGTGACACAGGGGATAGCAAGGATAACAGCCTAGGGACATGAAGGTGGTCGTGAGGTAGAGAGGGGTGCAGATGATGTGGGAAAGCTGGTGGGAGCCAGATATGCCTGGCCCTGTGGTCAATGAGTGCAGCCCATGTGGAAGGGTTCTCAGTAGGGAAATGACAAGCTCAGGGGCAGTCTGGAACTTTGGGAAGAGGGCAGGCTGTGTGTGGAGCAAGGGCTGGAGGGGAGGCAGGAGGTGGGCAGGAAGTTACTGCCATGTCCAGATGAGAGGTGGTGAGGCCTAAGGACCTGGGAGCTGCGGGACCTACTTCTGACCACTTGGCTGGACTAGAATGCTTCTAGAGACAGAGAGCTCATTCTTCCCTTGACATTGCTTTGTGTCTTAGAAAATCTCTGATTGAAAAAAATGAATTCCTTTTTAATGAAGTCTTAAAATAAGTGGGCACTTATTCTTTTAGGGGCCCCTACTGATCCTCAAACTGTCTGCTTCTTTGGTACCTTGAGTGCCAGGCCTAGGGGTGTGGTTTTTATCCCCCAGGCAGAGGAATCCCTGGAGGCCTCCAAGTCAAGAGGACGGTGAATGCAGAGCTTTGCTTCAGAAAGAAGACTCTGGCTGGGCTGGGGCCGAGGCAGGGCAATGTGCTGTCAGTCTCTCTGCACCTACTCATACCCACTGCGCTCATTAGCAGACTTGAGGGCAGATAACCAGTGATAACCATTTCTCTTACCAGACAAACAGGTCCAAGGCCAGTGGTCATGGGTATGGACTGAGTGGAGGCACAGGCAAAAGTTGGAATCTTAGGGTCATCCTGGGTCTAGGGGTCATGAAAGGCAGTGCTAAACTCTGTGGGCCTGCTGGAGTCTGTCTCTCTGCAGAACTAGAGATGGCAGGCAGATGCAGCAAATGGGGGTCTTGGGGTGAAGAGAATCTCCAGCTCTCCTCTCAACCTGATGTGGGGAGGCAGCCGGAAGGCTGTAGCAGATGGCTATGGTGAGGACTGGTGTTCTGTGGGAGAGGCGGTCAGCTCTCTACCCTGAGATCAAGGCTTCACCCGCCTCAGGACCCCTTCTGACCTTTGCGTTCTCCAAAAAAAGAGTCAAGGTGATGACAAGACACATCTATCGCATCTCAGCCATCATTGCAGTTGAAAGATGGGCCCGGAGCAGGTGGACTGCTTCAATTATGATGGATGAGGACAGTGACAGCTCTCGGGAGAGCTGCGGGAACCTCGCAAGTGCTCACTCAGCTATGACTCCTCTGGTAGCAATTTGACAAGATCAGAGCACTTTATGGAAGTGGAAAGTTTGGGGACCTCGGGGTTTGCTTGGCCCGGGGACTCTGTCTGCTGAAGCCTTCTGCTAGCAACACGGGGTGGGCATCTCTCCTAGGAGGACCAATGTGGGGAGTGGGGAGGGGCTCAGCCTCTGAGACGTCCTGGCCTGGGCTCCACCTTGCCTGCTTCAGTCTCCCCCAGCTGCTGACCAGGGGACACCAAGGTGGCTACAGCACCAGGGGACACCCCACGAGCCAGCTGGGCATCTCCCTCGAGCCAGGCTGGAGATTCAGACCTTCCTCACGGCACTCTCCATGGAGACTTTGGGTGAGGGGAGGCCTGGGACCAGACAGCCCCACCTGTCACTGGCTATGAAGCTTCACTTGAACTTTGTCTGTTGGATCATCTTGTTTGAGGCTTGGCTGGCTGGGGGATAAGTGAGGTAATCTACAAGGAGCATCAGCTTGTCCCAGCTGTTCAACTGATGTTGCTTTTCTCCCTCACTGAGTCTGTTGTCCTTTGGTGTATTTCTTTATTCATTCTGCAAATGTGATGGAGCTCTTCCTGTGTGCCAGGTGCTGGGCTTGGCCCCAGGAATTAGGTGTTGTCCTCAAGATGAGGAGCTCACAGATTTATCCAAAATTGGATCAGGCAGTCCTCTAGCCTCACTGCCCCTGGTGGTTGCTGGGTGGAGGTGTTCACCTTGCAGAATGATGACGGGCACAGCCATGGCTTTAGTGTCCCAGCCTCTGTGCCTCCCAGGCATCTGTGGGCTTCTGTGCATCAGATCTGCTCTGAAGCCAGGATTTGGGGGCTCTTCACTTTAGAGGGTCACCTTCCTAGATCTGGGAGCGAACGCCCAGCATGGGCAGCTCAGCTCAGACTAGTGGAGCTAATCAGAGTCTGTCCTTGGGATTTTATACACTAGTTGAAAGAAGACCTCTTTCCTTTCTGTTGTAAAGACATAAAATGTAAGCTAGAAGTTCCCTGCAGATGTGGTTCTGGCCTTGGGGGAACAGCTGACTCATCAGAAAAAACCTACTTGGAGAGAAGCAGAGAAGTGGAGAGAGAGAGCCCTGATTGCACTTGAATCCTTGGCTCCAATAATCTCTTAGTCCGGCGTCTTTATTTTGGTCTCACTTTTTGAGTGAATGCCTATATTTCCCTTTTGGGTTAAGCCATTTGGAACTGGGTTTCTGCCACTTGCAACCAAAGGATTCTAACTCTTATTAGTATATGTAGCGCAGCACCTGGCTTATAGCAAGGGCTCGGTAAGTGGTAGCTCTCAGAATTCAGTTAGGCTCTGTGCAGCTTAACCTTGGTGCAGAATTTCCATCTACATTTACATCTGGCTATCTTGTCATGAGGACTTGTGCACTCTCTCTGCCACCCAGCCCAGAATCTAGGGTTTCCTCCCTGAAGCACAAAGCTGGTGGGTAGCCTGAGGCCCGAACCTGCCTGGAAATGAAGGCAGCAGCACCAGCCCATGTAAAACAGCACCATGAACAGTGGCAGCCCAGATTGCAACCGCCTGCCACAGGACGCAAACACAATCAAGCTGCCGACATCCTTCCCCATGTCGGGGCCTGATAATGAACAAGTAATTTATGTCCAGGAGTCAGTGGAGCCTGTCGCAGGCCAGGGCTGAAATGTTACTACGAGGGATTCCTGTGAAGGTCATTGCCCTGCTCTTGTCGCTGTTCAGGGTTGTCTGTAAATGGTGTCCCCTTGGAGGCGTCCCCTTGTTCTCCTGGCTTCTTTGGGGGGAGAAAGATGCACCTTTGAGACGCTAGGTGGGGAAGAGCCCCAGGCTGCTTCTGAGCCACTCCCTTGCAGTGGCTCTGGAATCTGCAAAGTCTGACCTCAGGTCACTCAGATGAGAAAGGGAGATCCAGGGTATACTGGTGCTTGAATGGCTGTGAGGGATCTGTGAGTAGGGAGGGCAGGAACTAAGCATCCGTCTTTGAGAACAAAAAATGGCTCCCAAGACTTTCTGTGTGAACTAATTTGAATATCTAGAGTCAGATAAGACTGGAATAGTGTTCTGGGGATAAAGTAACAGAGTATCTCTTTTAAGAGCATGGAAAGAGGAGAGATAAAGGAGAAGGTGCTGGGCTAGTGAGTAGATGAATCAGTCAACTCCTTCCTGTGGGCCTTAGTTTCCCTACCTCTTAGTGGGTCATCGAACCCTCCACATTCCGGGATAGAAAGCATGCTTTAACAGTTCCATTTCTTGGATGAGGAAACTGAAGCTCAGAGGTTATGCAACTTCTGGGTTCTAGTGTTGGGTCTTTGGATAACCCAATGCTCTGTCCATTACCCAGCCTTGCCTGCTGTTTACAGAAATCGTGGGACAAGCAGTCCCATGTGGTCCTCCCCCAGCAGAGACCCTGAGCCCCCTCTTTGTCCCTCCACCATTTCAGAGCAAGGGTTCCTCAGGAGTTGTTAGGCTTCTTCTTTGGGGGCAAAAAGAAGTGGGGAAGGCACCCGCTGTGAAAGGTTCTGTTGCCTGGAGAAGATTTGTCTGCTTGTGTGTGTACTGCCCCAAGCCTTGGCCAGGCTCTGTGGAGGGTCTGCAAGTGGGATCACCCTGGCCCCCGTCTCTACACCATGGGGTTCCTCGTCAGTGGCTTCCTTTCAGCTCCATTCCCACTCTCCATGCTCAGTCTGGGGTCCCTGGTCAGTACACCCTGGGCTGAGTACTGCAGTTTTCTTCTCTTCCAAGGTGAGGACTACATCTCAGTTTACTTGAAAGTCCTATGAGGGGATGAAAAGTAAAGGATAGGGCGGGGGATTTCCATCCAAACAGGACCCCTCAGCTGTGAGCTGAGCCTGCTCTGGGCCTGGAGCCCCATGACACGTCACAGGAGTTGGGCAATGTTCACTGGGTGGATGGATGCTGACAGCCTGTCTGGCCTCTGTGCCCTGGGCCCCAGCTTGTCCCCTCAGATTCCCTTGGTAGAACTCTGGGAAGATAGGACCTGGATTATCATACCCATTTTACAGATGAGAAGATGTGGCTTAGAAAGGGAGAATGGAGGGGACCAGAAGCTGACCTGTGGGGCCCTTTCTCCTACATCTCTGTCCACCCCACCTCAAACAGCTGGTGCAGAAGGGGCTGCCCAGATGCACAGGCCTCCAGGGCTCCTGCCCAGACCCTCCCTGAGCAGGGCAGAGGGAGGCAGTGTCCTTCTAACGAGCTCTCTTCTTTTCTGCAAGAATATCCTCATCAAAAATGGTGTAGGCTTTGATTTTTATGGGGAGGTTTGTAAAAGGGATATATATCTATTTTAAAGTGTTGGAAAAATAAAGCAGAAAGGGGGGCAATTTCACCTGTCTTTCCCATCTGTCTGGTGGTCCTTTCTCTGCCTGTTTCTCCCGACCATGTCCTTCTCTAGCTCACTAACAACCTGCACCCTCCAGAGTCAGATAGATAGGGCCCAACTCGCAGCCCCACTGTGTTCTAGCTGTGTGACCTGAGGGAAGTTAGCTCACTTCTCTGAGCCTCTCTACCTTCATCTGTAAAACGGGAGATAATAATTAGGGAGACTGTTGAGGTCATCTGGACTGGGACACAGGTGTAAACCAGGACTGTCCTGGAATACCAGGACAGGCACTTGATGTACAGGCACTTCGTGGTAAGAGGGGTAGCTATTCATGGGTTGTTGGCACAGAGCTGAGTCCAAGTTCTCAGCATAAGAGCTTTACTCTTATTGTGCATTCTCTTCATCTTAGGAACCACTGTGGCCTACTTTTGGGACAGAGGAAGAATAAAAATGATCAGAGCTGGGATTCCTCACCTTTCACACATGCATATTCTACACAGTGCTGGTATTTGACTTCTCTCCTAAGGTTGGGCTTTGAGAATGATCCTGATGAAGCCCTCTGACCGTGATGGAATGAGGTGATATGTGATCACATAAGGTCACCAGCCAAGATCCTGGAAAGCCAACATCTCTGAATCAGGGATGAAGGTCACATTTGTAGGTTTACTCCTCCAGCTTCCCCTGCTAATACCTCCCATCGCTTACTATAAGATGTGGGTTATTAGGGTGGCAGGTGGGTGCTAGGAGAGATGGTATTGCTCAGAGAGAGGTTAAGCCTAAACAACGTTTCTGGAAAACTCATTCCTGGGAGTTGACCTTGGGGGTGACCACACCTGCTCCTGGGGCCTGGGATTGGACAACCAGGCCAGTCTCTCCTGACATCACACCCTGTAGATTTCCAGGGAAGCTACTGAGGGGGTCTCAGCAATTCAGAAAAAATCACGGAAGAACATCAAGACAATTGGGCACCCCACAACCCCGGGTGTTGTTAATAGCATTTTGCATTTCAGGCCAGGTCTTCTAGCCTGATGGGAGTGTGCGTGTGTTCTGTGGGAAGAAATTTACACATTTCAAGGTAGATGTACCCAGAAGTACTTTTATTTTCCCTCTAAGTGGGATTTTTTTTCTTATGCCCCTATTCTGCCTGATGCAGAAAAATCAGTCTAGTGATTTCTTATTGAAGTTATTATTTTCAGGGGCTTCTCAGTGATTTGAGGTTTTAGAGTTCTATCACATTCAGGATTGCTCCCCTGTCAGGGTTTCCTCTCTGTCCCACCTTCTGGATTGACTCTAAGTGGCGGGAGAGGCGCTGATATGTTGCCTTGATCTCCATGGTCCAGATGCCCCATGTCCTTCTGGCACAGCTATGTGGGTCTCTTTGGGCTGAAACCAATACACCCACCCCCACGGGCCATCCTGGCCGTGAAATTCTGACCCAACCCCTTCCAGACAAGCTGAGTGCCCTACTTGGAAGCCGAGAGAATTTTCTGGATGCCCTGCCATGCTGTCAGGGGCTTCAGGAAACCTCATGGGGCTGGGGGGGTTGGGCTTGGCACAGTACTGGCCTCTCATGTCTGGGCACACTCTATCTGTGTTCTGTTCTCCAGCAGGTGGCTCCTCCACAGCACTGGTGTAGGCTCGGGGCTCTCTGCTCTGGGGTCTCTACACTTATTTGGGGCTTTTTAGCATTTCCTCCCCTCCTGGAAGATTTAGCCCAAAGCAAGTAGGTGGCAGGTCCAGGACTCCCACACCAGCAACTGACCTATAGTTTCACCTGCAAGCTCCCTCTCCCCCGCTTTAAGCCTGAGTGCCTTTTGTGTAGTGTGAGTGAGCAGAGCGTAACTGGTGGATCATGCCCACCACCTAACCTATCCATCCTATACCTAGACCACAGCTCCTGAACTTAAAACCTAAGGACTTGGGACTTCTTTGTTTTGGCTATGCCATGCACGGCATGAGGGATCTTAATTCCCTGACCAGGGACTGGATCTGGGCACCCTGCCGTGGAAGCACAGGGTCTTAACCACTAGACTGCCAGGGAAGTCCCTGGGACTTTTGGTGCTATTCTGACAACTACCCTCTTGGGTAATGGGAAGGGGGTAAGTCATGATATACTCTGATGGAGGGTGAAGGCATGGGGTAAAAGGAGTGGAGGAGAGACAATGAGAACAAACCAATTAATATTTCAAATTCATGTCTTATCACAGGGATATAAAAGTTAGGGCACTACTGTATCTGTTTTATTAACTTCTTTTGACATCATGAATATTTACCAACTGTCAGCATGTATTCCTTCATAATATCATTTTTAATGTCTGTACCACATTTCATTGTATATGAGTTTCCTAATGGAACCATTTCTCTATTATTGAATGTTCAGGTTGTTCTTAATTTTTTTTCTCTCAGAAAAAAGAAAGCTGGGATGAGTTTCCTTGGCCATAAACCTGTGAAGGTCTCTATTTCTTCAGAGCACGTAAGAAGTTTGATTTTAACATGAACATTTGAGGAAATTCCCACCTTATCCCCACACAAGCTTGTGTGCACGTTTCCACACACACACACACACACAGACACGCACACGTTAGAGCCATACATCATCCCAAGACTGTGTCCCACACAGAGCTTGGCACAGAGCGCTTCTCTAGTGGGAGTGTTTATGGTCATAAGACAGTGGTAGTGGCAGTGGAATCGGGCTGAGGAGAGAGATGCCCCAAGCCCCCAGTTCTTGCCTGGCTGTGAAAATTCTCTAGCTGGGCGTGACGGTGGCGCACCAGGAGGCTTGGTGAGTAGAGTTGTCAGATAAAATACAGGATGCCATGTTAAACTTGAATTTCAGATAAAAATGAATATTCTCTTTTTGTATATGTCCCAAATAAGCATATGTGCGTGTGTCTTGCTGTGTTTGACTCTTTGAGACCCCATGAACAGTTGTAGCCCAGCCCTCTCAGCTCCTGTGTCCATGGATTTCCCAGGCAAGAATACTCTGGGATGGGTTGCCATTTCCTACTCCAGGGGATCTTCCCGACCCAGGGATCGAACTCAAGTCTCCTGCTTTGGCAAGAGGACTCTTTACCGTTAGCACCACCTGGGAACTTAAGAAATTCTTTGTTGTTTATCTGTAATTCAGGCTTAAGTGGTCTTCCTGTGCTTTTACCTGCTAAATCTAGCAACCCTATATGTAAAGAAAGCAGTAATGCCGCAGTGTCAGAGGCGTCATTACCATTTTTTGGGCCATTGCTTCATGAGCAATGACAGATCGAAGTGTGCAAATCCCCACTGCACCTAAATGCAGATAAGCATGACAGACGGTAATGGCTCCAGAGGAGCCAACGGGAGCATTTCCAGAAGCAGGTGAGTGATGGGCATGCTGGAAATGAGCATCTGGGCGCTGGAGCTCAGGCCTTAGCTGCCGTCTCTGGAGTGTCAGTTTCCCCAGAGGGTCTCCTTTGCAGGAGTGAGGCTCAGATCCCAAGGAATAAGCCTGGAGGTAGTGACTACATTCTCAGTCTCGCCAACTTAAGTCCATTCTGCCAATGAGGGGCAGAGTTTTAGCAATATTATGAGAGGCTGGAGTGAGGGTTGGCCTGGAGACCAACTTCTATTTGGAACCCTATTTTTCTAGTGATGGGGACTCTGTGGTCCTACACTAGAAGGAAGGATGGAGGGGTCAGAAACATTCCAGCCCTGGCTGCAGTGGTCTCTGGGCCATGGGGAGTGGGGAAGAGAAGGATGGGGGAGAACATGCATATTAAAGGAAATTGGGGAGTGATAATGTGGGTGAGCTCCCCTCCCTCACATCTTCTCTCCAACTACCAGACCAGCAGGGGAGGAAGTATCATTTACTATGTCCCAACTAGGAGCCAGACTCTTTGGATAGACTCTCTTGGGTAATTTTCCAACACTTGTTTGATATTATTCCATTTTATAGAGGTGGAAACCAAGACTCAGAGAGATGAAATAACCTGCCTAAGCAGAGTCAGTACCTGACCTACATCTTTGTAACTCCAAAATCTTGATTCTTTTTTCTGGGCCACATTGGAAATAACTCTCTGGGAGCTCCCATCAGAGGTCCCAGGACCTGACTTCAAGATTCCATGTTCATGACTCTGAACTGCCCAAGGCTCCCGATCCAGACTGTCCCAGTGTGGACTGGCTACTCACTTATCTGCCAAAGCACTTGCTCCATGGCTGCCAGTGCTACTAGCTGATGTCGTGTTCCCAGGAGAGGCCCAGGATTGCTGCTACTTTCCCCCAAAACTCGCCAGCACCGCGTTCACCCCAGATTTACTGTCTCTGAACTCTGAGCCTTGATTTGCATCTGTTCATGAGCCCCCTGGAAATACTGGTGACCCCAAGTGGAGAGCTTTTGGAGTGTGTGGTGGGGCAAGAACTAAGTCTGGTCTCTCTTCCTCTCTGGCTCCAAATGCATCCATGGAAGGGAGCAGGGAGAAAGCCCCACAGGCTCTACCGAGCTACAGCAGTCCAGGCAGGAAGAGTTGGTGACAAGACATCCATTTGCATCAATGCTGATTACTCTGGACTGAATTCATCCACCTGGGCTGCTTAATATCTGATGCCTCAAGGGAGTGATGGTGTAATGCCAGCTGCTGTAACAAACAAACCTCCAAATATATAGTGGCTCAAACACAACAGACATTTATGTCTCATGCCTGTAAAATACCAGACAGGTGTTCTGATAGGTGTAGGGTTGCCAGATAGAATATAAGATACCTAATTAAATTTGAGCTTCAGATAAACAACAAAAAATTTTTTAGTCTAGGTCCCAAATGATAGCTATCTACCCAGTGATCTTAAGGGCCCAGAGCTGATACAACAGAAAGGTGACTGGGATTTCCACTCTCCTCAGTTTGTTCCCAATGTATTATACTAAAAATTACTCGTTGCTGCTGCTGCTGCTCACTCGAGCTCAGTTGTGTCCAACTCTTTGCGACGTTATGGACTGTAGTCTGCCAGGTTCCTCACTCCATGGGATTTTTCCAGGCAAGAATACTGGAGTGGGTTGTCATTTCCTCCTCCAGGGGATCTTCCTGACCCAGGGATCGAACACGTATCTCCTGCATCTCCAGCATTGGCAGGAGGATTCTTTACCATGGCACCACCTGGGAAGCCCCCCAAATTATTCACTGCTTATTTGAAATTCATATGTAACCGGGTGTCCATGTTTTCGTTTTTGCTAATTCTGGCAAGTCTGAACAGGTGGGTGGTCCTCTCTCCAAGCTGGTTACAAGCTCCCTCCCCGAGCCTCCGTCACTTTCTGGGCCTGCCACCTTCAACCTATTGTTTCCAAGGTTCTGATATCTATTTGCATGAAGAAAGGAAAGAGCATGGAGAGTTGTGTGGGGAGGTTCTTATGGGTCAGAGCTGTAACGAAACACAGCTCTGCTTTCATTCTATTGGCTAGAACCATGGACACGACCACGCCCAATTACAAGGATGTCTGGGAAATGTAGTCTAGCTTCATGCTCAGGAGAGAGGTGGAAGAAGGTTTTCTGAGCTGCTGGCCAGTCTCTATCATTAAAAAAAAAAAAAAAAAAGGCTTTTAAAATAACATGCCTTTTCTAGGGTCATTTTTTTAAGACTTCAGCTTTACTTCAGTAAACATACACTCCAGGAGGAAAGAGACCTGTGCCTGAGTTTGTTGATGATAGTTCTTTCCTCTGCTTCCCTTGCAGAAAACAAACAAAAGATTTATTTCATCTGTGTTGAGAAGAGTTTTTTTCTAGACAACATCTTGGTAATGGACTGTGAAGTTATATCTTCTTAAACAAGTAGCAGGAGGGAGAGTCATAGTTGAAGCTTG
The DNA here is from genome assembly GCF_029407905.1 of Bubalus kerabau. Classification (NCBI taxonomy): domain Eukaryota; kingdom Metazoa; phylum Chordata; class Mammalia; order Artiodactyla; family Bovidae; genus Bubalus; species Bubalus kerabau. The sequence continues at coordinate 127,468,656 of NC_073627.1, forward strand.
GCATCCAAGACCTGGGACAGATCCTGGTAGAGCCTCCTACCACCTACCAGCTGTGGAACCTTGGGAAAGTTACTTAACCTCTTTGAGCTGCAGTTTCATCATCTGTGAAATGGAACTATTGGCATTTACCTGATAGTTTTCTGTGAGACCACAGCCTGGTCGGACACAGGAGTCATCTCCCTAGGGTTCCCTGGGGATCTGGCTTGATCCTGAGATGAGCCCATCTGGGTGACCGATTGGAGGGTCCTCCAGGAATCTGCCTGTGTATTTCAGAAAATGGGCTGACAGACTTGGCATAATGACAGGCCTGGAGTCATCAGCAAGGAGGAAAGTCTGTCTGAGAAATTTTCTCCTGGTCCAAACCCATCATGAACTCCTGTCTGGGGCCTGTGAAAAGGAAGTTATAGTGGGTAAACATGGAAAAGCCTGTTCTTAAAAAAAAAAAGAAAAAACTTCTGCAAACCATTGGAAGATATGCCTCCTTGCAATACTAAACTGGGGGCAAGGTAGTCCCCAGAGGGACACTGACAGGCTGTGGACCACCTAGGATGTTCTGGCACATCCACAGTGGAGATGGTGTCTCCCAGTGGAAGGTGGATTAGAGGTGGCCCCAAGGCAGTGGTGGGTGTCCTCCCATGAGTTAGCAGGAGCTGAAGGAGGAGATGAAGTGGTAGCTGATGGGACTTGCTGGTAAAAACACATGAGTTTTCTGGAACTTATCAAGGCAGTGCTGGAAGCTGCTAGATGTTTGGAGTTCTCAGGTGGAGTGGGCGCACTGACTATCAGTAGTGATGTGACTGCATTTTAAACCCAGCGTTGGTGTGATTGAAATAACCCAGGGCACACCATTTTCTTCAAAACACCCTAAAAACATATATATATATATATATATATGTATATGCCCTATATAAAGCAGGACATTGCCATTTGTGACAATATGGATGGATCTTGAAGGTACTAAGTCAAATAAGTCAGGAGAGAAAGAAAAATATGATAAATGGAATGTGAAAACAATGCAAAACAGAAAATGAAGTTGTAGATACAGAGACTAGACTGGTGGTTGCCAGAGGAAGGGGAGGGTGCAATGATGAAGGAATTTAAAATGCACAGACTTCCAGTTAGGAATGAAGTCCTAAGGGTGTAATGTACAGTATGGCGACTATCATTGATAACACTCTATTGTATATTTAAAAATTGCTAAGACAGTGTGCTGTGCTTAGTTGCACAGGCGTGTCAGATTCTTTGCGACCCCATGAACTATAGCTTGCCAGACTCTGTCCATGGGGTTTCTCCAGGCAAGAATCAGTTCAGTTCAGTTCAGTTCAGTTGCTCAGTTGTGTCTGACTCTTTGCGAACCCATGGACTGCAGCATGCCAGGCCTCCCTGTTCCTCACCAACTCCCAGAGTTTACTCAAACTCACATCCATTGAGTCGGTGATGCCATCCAACCATCTCATCCTGTGTCATCCCCTTCTCCTCCCACCTTCAATCTTCCCCAGCATCAAGGTCTTTTCAAATGAGTCAGCTCTTCACATGAGGTGGCCAAAGTCTTGGAGTTTCAGCTTCAACATGAGTCCTTCCGAATATTCAGGATTGATTTCCTTTAGGATTGACTGGTTGGATCTCCTTGCTGTCCAAGGGACTTTCAAGAGTCTTCTCTAACACCACAGTTCAAAAGCATCAATTCTTTGGCACTCAGCTATCTTTATAGCCCAACTCTCACATACATACATGACTACTGGAAAAACCATAGCCTTGACTAGATGGACCTTTGATGGTAAAGTAATGTCTCTGATTTTTAATATGCTGTCTAGGTTGGTCACAGCTTTTCTTCCAAGGAGCAAGTGTCTTTTAATTTCATGGCTGCAGTCACCATCAGCAGTGATTTTGGAGCCCCCCAAAATAAAGTTTGCCGCTGTTTCCACTGTTTCCTCATTATTTGCCATGAAGTGATGGGACCAGATGCCATAATCTTAGTTTTCTGAATGTTGAGTTTTAAGCCAACTTTTTCACTCTCCCCTTTCACTTTCATCAAGAGGTTCTTTAGTTCTTCTTTGCTTTCTGCCATAAAGGTGGTGTCATCTGCGTATCTGAGGTTATTGATATTTCTCCCAGCAATCTTGATTCCAGCCTGTGCTTCTTCCAGCCCAGTGTTTCTCATGATGTACTCTGCATATAAGTTAAATAAGCAAGGTGACAATATACAGCCTTGACATACTCCTTTCCCTATTTGAACCAGTCTGTTGTTCCATGTCCAGTTCTAACTGTTGCTTCCTGACCTGCATACCGATTTCTCAAGAGGCAGGTCAGGTGATCTGGTATTCCCATCTCTTGAAGAATTTTCCACAGTTTATTGTGATCCACACAGTCAAAGGCTTTGGCATAGTCAATAAAGCAGAAATAGATGTTTTTCTGGAACTCTCTTGCTTTTTCGATGATCCAACAGATGTTGGCAATTTGATCTCTGGTTCCTCTGCCTTTTCTAAATCCAGCTTGAACCTCTGGAATTTCACAGTTCATGTATTGTTGAAGTCTGGCTTGGTGAATTTTGAGTATTACTTTACTAGCGTGTGAGATGAGTGCAATTGTGTGGTAGCTTGAACATTCTTTGGCATTGCCTTTCTTTGGGATTGGAATGAAAACTGACCTTTTCCAGTCCTGTGGCCACTGCTGAGTTTTCCAAATTTGCTGGCATATTGAGTGCAGCATTTTCACAGCATCATCTTTTAGGATTTGAAATAGCTCAACTGGAATTCCATTATCTCCACTGGCTTTGTTCATAGTGATGCTTCCTAAGGCCCACTTGACTTCACATTCCAGGATGTCTGGCTCTAGGTCAGTGATCACACCATCGTGATTATCTGGGTTGTGAAGATCTTTTTTGTATAGTTCTTCTGTGTTTTCTTGCTACCTCTTCCTAATATCTTCTGCTTCTGTTAGGTCCATACCATTTCTGTCCTTTATCGAGCTCATCTTTGCATGAAATGTTCCCTTGGTATCTCTAATTTTCTTGAAGAGATCTCTAGTCTTTCCCATTCTGTTGTTTTCCTCTATTTCTTTGCACTGATCACTGAGGAAGGCTTTCTTATCTCTCCTTGCTATTCTTTGGAACTCTGCATTCAAATGGGTATATCTTTCCTTTTCTCCTTTGCTTTTCACATCTCTTCCTTTCACAGCTATTTGTAAGGTCTCCTCAGACCTTTTGTTTTTTTGCATTTCTTTTTTTGGGGAAGGTCTTGATCCCTGTCTCCTGTACAATGTCACGAACCTCCATCCATAGTTCATCAGGCACTCTATCAGATCTAGTCCCTTACATCTATTTCTCACTTCCACTGTATAATCGTAAGGGATTTGATTTAGGTCATACCTGAATGGTCTAGTGGTTTTTCCTACTTTCTTCAATTTAAGTCCAAATTTGGCAATCAAGAGTTCATGATCTGAGCCACAGTCAGCTCCTGGTCTTGTTTTTGCTGACTGTATAGAGCTTCTCCTCCTTTGGCTGCAAAGAATATAATCAGTCTGATTTTGGTGTTGATCATCTGGTGATGTCCATGTGTAGAATCTTCTCTTGTGTTGTTGGAAGAGGGTGTTTGGTATGACCAGTGTGTTCTCTTGGCGGAACTCTATTAGCCTTTGCCCTGCTTTATTCTGTACTCCAAGGCCAAATTTGCCTGTTGCTCCAGGTATCTCTTGACTTCCTACTTTTGCATTCCAGTCCCCTTAAATGAAAAGGACATCTTTTTTGGGTGTTAGTTCTAGAAGGTCTTGTAGGTCTTCATAGAACCATTCAACTTCAGCTTCTTCAGCGTTACTGGTCAGGGCACAGACTTGGATTACCGTGATATTGAATGGTTTGCCTTGGAAATGAACAGAGGTCATTCTGTCGTTTTTGAGACTGTATCCAGGTACTGCATTTTGGACGCTTTTGTCCAGGCAAGAATACTGGAGTGGATTGCCACACCCTCCTCTAGAGGATCTTCCCAACCCAGGGATCAAGCCCAGGTCTCCCACATCGCAGGCAGATTCTTTACCTTCTGAGATCTTTTTAAAATTTTATTTATTTATTTATTTTTGGCTGTACTGGGTCTTTGGTGCTGTGCATGAGGGCTTTCTCTAGCTGCGGTGCACAGGCTTTTCATTGTGGTGGCTTCTGTTGTGGAATACAGGCTCTAGGGCAGGCAGGCTTCAGAAGTTGTGGCTCACAGGCTCTAGAGCCCAGACTCAGTACTCATGGCACATGGACTTATTTGTTCCAAGGCATGTGGAATCTTCCCAGGCCAGGGATCAAATCCATGTCCCCTGCATTAATCCATTAGCAGGTGGATTCTTAAGCAGTGGACCACAAGGAAAGTCTGAGAGTAGATCTTAAAAGTTCTCATGACAAGAAAAAAAAAAATTGTGACTATGTGAGGTGATGAATGTTAACTAGACTTATTGTGATGATCATTATTTCACAGTATATATAAATATCAAATCATTGTTGTACACTTGAAACTAACATAATGTTATATGTCAATTATATCTTAATTTAAAATTTATAAGTATTTTAAAGAAAAAAAAGAATAGCTCCAACTACATTTGATTGCATTTTGCATGGGTCCCCTTGACTCCCACTCACCAACTGATTTGCTCTTCCCTTTGGGGGGCAGTCTGTGCCCTTCAGTGGGAAATGGTTTGCTGTTTTTGATTCAGATCCAACCTCTCTGTTCTTTTCCTGCCTGTGTCCCACACCCCTCTGATTATGGAAAGATTGTCTTCTGGTCTCTGAATCATTAATTTTGGTTGTGTAGCTCTTGCCTGGCAGAGCTTTTTCTGCTCTGAAAAACTCTGATTATAAATAGTTCAATAATACATGTCCTCCTGAGTTTAAGACTTGGGCTTATGTAATTGGAAATCTGGATGTGAAGCAAGTTAAAGTTGATGCCATAAAGACAGTAAAATAATTAATCATTTTGCTCAGTTTAATAGATTCAAGGGCACGGGAACAGCCTTGCAGCCAGGGTGAGTCCTCAGGAGCACCACTTGCTGTCATGGTGAGCTTGGTAGGTGCTGAGGAGAAGGGTCCCAGAAATCAGCATCAGGGATCAGAGGATGGGGCCACCCCAGGATGCACCCCCCAAAGCTTGCTGAAGCCCTGCTTGTAAAGGTGTCAAGCGCCTGTCACCCTGTGCTCTGCCCTCCCTCTGCCAGTGGCTTCCTGTCCCGGGATTCTGGTGTAATGTGTATGTCCTCATGCACACACACAAGCTTGGTGCAGCCTACGCAAATGACTCCCTGGATACAGTGCTCTGATTAAGATAATCTCTCTGCAGCCCACAGAGGACTTTTGCATCCAAGCTCTTGTTCTATCCTTGTAAGGCTCTGTGGAGCAGGCAGAGCAGTTATTCTTTTCCTCTCCACTTGTCCTAAGGGAAAACGGATGCTCGGCTGGGTTCTGGGGGAAATGGTCCATTTCACATGTATCTTTCTCAAAGTCACACAGCTGGTTGGTGGAGCCGGGTCTTGCATTCCCATCTGGGTGACTCCTCAGCCTGTGCTGTCTTGGCTCTGCCTCCCTGGCTCCCTGAGGGACCAGGAGCACAAGAGTGTGGGCTGAGGAGGGACCACTCCAAGGGCAGGGACCAGCAGCAAGCTGGGAGAACTAACATTATTCTTGCATCTGTAATGGGCCAGGCACTATTTGCTATTCAACCACTTTTTCACATGACTTCATTTATTCTTCAAATCACCCTCTGAGGTAGCTGTTATTATTGTCTCCATTTTGTAGATAAAGAAACGAGGCCTAGGGACTTCTGTGATGGTCCAGTGGCTGAGACTCCAGGGGCTTGGGTTCGATCTGTGGTCAGGGAGCTAGATTCCACATACCCCCAACTAAGAGTTTGCATGCCATGCCTAAAGATCCTGCGTGCTGCAACTAAGATTGAAGACCCCGTGTGGGGCATACTCCCAACTAAGATCCCGTGTGGGGCATACTCCCGTGTGGGGCATACTCCAACTAAGTTTGCGTGCCACGCCTAAAGATCCTGCATGCTGCAACTAAGATTGAAGACCCCGTGTGGGGCAACTAAGACCTGGCACAGCCAAATAAATAATAAAGTAAATAAATAAATAAATACTTCTTAAAGCAGTTGTTTAAAAAAAAAAAAGAAATGAAGCATAGAGAGGGTAGGAAACTTGTGTAAGATCACACGGTTGGTAAGTAGTAGATGTGGGATTAGAACCTCTGTTAGTAACTATTGTACCCTATGAGCTCCTTGGAAACTGGTGAGCACCTTGAGGCTGAGTTGTTCTTACTTCCTGTTTCAGCATCAGGCCTGGGCCTGGCACAGAGAAGGGGTTCACGAGTTGTTTGTTGAAGGGCTAAAGAGCCTGGCTGGGTGGGGGTGCCTCGTCCTCTGGACTGTCCAGCTTCTCCCTGTTTCCATTCATTTATTCCCACCACAGTGCATTCTATTACTGGGGGACAGTGGTGGATGAGCCAACCTGCTTCTGTGGAGACAGGTGGAGTGTGGTGGGCAGATAAAGATAAACCAGTGTGGACTGTGAGGAGATGGGTGCTTAAAGAGGCCATCTGACCCAGCTGAGGGCAGGTGGCAGGCTAAATAAAATGAGGAGCAGACAGGCTTGTCTGGTGGAGGGGACATTGTCAGTGAAGGCCTGGAGGCAGGACACTTCGAGGGGCAAGTGAGAGGCACTTTCTGCTAGAAGAGAAAGTTCAGGACAGGGCTGGCCTGGGATGGGTGGGAGAGGGTTAGAGCCTTGGATGCCAGGCTCAGCACCCTGGCTTCTCTAAGTGAGAGTCCTGACTCTGTGAGGTTTTAGGGAGCTAGGTCTGGAGAGAGACTGGGGCCAGTGAGGAGAGTTCAGGTGGCAGTGGGAGCTTGGGTAGTGGCTGTGCAGGGGGCCAGTAGGGTTGTACCGAGCCTCACTTGACTTATAAACATGTTTGTCCCTCCCAAACCGCTACTGTGCCAGGGCCAGTTTTAAGCTTATTCTGCAGGTTGTAAGTGAGCTCTGGCAAGGAGGCTGAAGGGATGCATTGGAGAACCACACCAGCGCCTGTCTTCAGACCCTCGTGCCCCATGAGAGGCACATCGGGCAAGATGTGCCACATCCCACATCTACTACTAATCCCACATCTACTACTTACCAAGCTCTTCCCTTGGGCTTCCTGGTACTTGGTGCCTGAGGCCATCCAAGGTGACTTCTGGCATGAACCATTCAGCAAGCAAATGGCAGTTGGAAGTTGGAGATGTCCCCAGGCAGCACAGAGAGTATGAGAGGGGGCCCAGGGGCTAAAATGAACTTGCCACATCCAGGGCTGAGTTGCAGGCTGCAGGGGAAGGACCGGGCTAAAGGCAGAGCAGGGCATGCAGGACTCTTTTTGACCGTTTTTAGGAGTTTAGATGGTGTCTGAAGGATGCTGGGAAGCCACTGGAGATTTTTACAGGGTAGAAAGGACCATAAATTTCCAAAACAATCACTCTGACTTTGTGCACAGATGGATTGGGGAGGAACGGGAAGATCTTTATCAGCTGGCCTAGTTTTCTTCTTCCTGGTAACTTGTAACTGAAAGGGTTTGAGACAAGCATCATTTAGAACCTCGAGCTGAAGAGCACCACCGCATCAGGGGAGGCACAGATCAGGCCCAGTCCTCTCCAGGAACACACTCACCTGTGGCCTTGGATGGGCAACTTTCAGGACTCAGATCAGGAGTGGAGGGAGGAGAGAAAGGACATAGAATGTGTCACAAGCCTTCTGCTCATATGCCCCCCACCTCCCCATGCATTCCTTATGTCCTGTCTGAGGCCTGTTTTCCTATTACAATCCTCCCACCCAATTTTCCCAGCTGGGTTCTTCTCCAGTCCTGGACAGCTGTGGAGCAGAATTCGAATTCCCGATTTCTCCCTTCTGTTGTTGTAAGCTCCCAGCCTCTTGCTTTGATGTCCTAGTCTCTAAGAGGCATTTGCCTACCAGAAATCTGGTTGCCTGGACCCATAGTTGAAACAGGGTCCAAAAAGTTCACAGCAAGTGAAAAATTTCCTGCTCAGCTGTCCAGCTGTGGTTGGACAGGAGGCTAAGTTGATCATGACCCTCCAGATTGTGGAGACAATGACAGTAGGGACTAGTCTGTTTCTACTTACCACTGCATTCCCAGCACCCAGCCTGGAACTTAGTAGGTCCTTGGGAAATAGTTGTTGTATGGAAGATGCTTTTACTATGTTTTCTCAACTCTAAGGAATATAAGTTCAGTTCACTTCAGTTGCTCAGTCGTGTCTGACTCCTTGTGACCCCACGGACTGCAGCACACCAGGCTTCCCTGTCCATCACCAACTCCCAGAGCTTACTTAAACTCATGTCCATCAAGTCGGTGATGTCTTCCAACTGTCTCATCCTCTGTCGTCCCCTTCTCCTCCCGCCTTCAATCTTTCCCAGCATCAGGGTCTTTTCAAATGAGTCAGTTATTCGTGTCAGGTGGCCAAAGTATTGCAGTTTCAGCTTCAGCATCAGTCCTTCCAATACATATTTAGGACTGATTTCCTTTAGGATTGACTGGTTGGATCTCCTTGCAGTCCCAAGGGACTCTCAGGAATCTTCTCCAACACCACAGTTCAAAAGCATCAATTCTTCAGCGCCCAGCTTTCTTTATAGTCCAACTCTCACATCCATACATGACTACTGGAAAAACCATAGCTTTGACTAGATGGACCTTTGTTGGAAAAGAAATGTCTCTGCTTTTTAATATGCTGTCTAGGTTGGTCATGATTTTTCTTCCAAGGAGCAAGCATCTTTTAATTTCATGGCTGCAGTCACGATCTGCAGTGATTTTGGAGCCCCCCCAAATAAAGTCTGTTACTGTTTCCATTGTTTCCCCATCTATTAACTGTCAATTCATGGAAAACTTTTCAGGAAATACAAAAGGTAGACATGACATTATTGATGCACCTCCATTGTAAGGGGCTTTCCTGGTGGCTCAGATGGTAAAGAATCTGCCCACAATGCAGAAGACCCTGTTTCAATCCCTGGGTCAGGAAGATCCCTTGAAGAAGGGAATGGCTACCCACTCCAGTATTCTTGCCTGGGAAATCCCATGGACAGAGGAGCCTGAGGAGCTACAGTCCATGGGACCGCAGAGTCAGACACGACTAAGTGACTAACACTTTACTTTTTTGTGTCCATTGTAAGATGCATCCTGCTAATAGAAATGCTAAAATGTGAAAGAAGAAACAAAAACAATACATGCATCTGAGAGTCAGGAACTTATATGATCACAATCGTTGTTCCATGAACGAGCTTGGAAACCAACTCTTGTGGCTAATTCAACTGTGCAGGGCCCATTGTTTTTCCTTCTCATGGCAGTTCTTGCATTTAGGGAGCCATGTTCCTAGGCCTGTGGATGGCTCCAGCCTGGGTTTCTTTCCTTCAGCAAGTAGCCACGGCCCCTGGTCATTGGCTGTGCATAGATGAGTTCCCTGGGTCAACTTGCCATGACTTTGTAAATGACCAGCTCCGCAGCATATTTTCTTTGGAGTTTTATAGGAATAATGGAAGTTACATAAAACTGTGCAGCCAGCTTCAAATGAAAGGGCAAATGTAGTTGGCCAAAATGAACAATTATAGGAAACAAAGGGAAAATAACGATTAAAGATCTTTCATTACAGCCGGCTAATTATCATGAGTTCTGGACTTAACTGTTCAGGCATAGAATTAAAAACCTTAATTATATTGTCACCTTTGTCTCTCAGCTCCCATTGCCACAAATGAATCCATTTACTGTAAGTGCCGCTGATGAGCAGAAATTGATGGCAGTCCCAGCGAGGTGGGAGAGGGGGGCCCGGAGTGTGGGGGGGGTGTGCCAGGCAGCACGACCAGGCCCGCACAGCTGGGCGGCATCTGCATTCCAGGACATTATAAATTAGAAACACTTTTAATGAGACAAATACAGGTTTGATGGATTTTATGATTTCTTCTCCCCTTCAAACGGCTAACAAAGCTCCTCCTCTTTCTTCCTTTCTATTAGCGCTGGCCTCTTGTTAAGTGACTGTGTTAATGGTCTTTGGAGACAGGCTGCGGGTGGGAGGACAGGGGGATGTCCTTGCGTGGGTGCTGGAAGGCTCTTCTCTTGAAAGGAAGACAATTCCCAGCTGTTGTTCCAAATGGGAGCCTTTTAAAGCCCAGAGCAATGAGTGGAAATGTGAGATTACTTTGAGAGCCAGGGAAATTGGAAAAGAAAGCTGCAGGAAGGTTGGGGAGATGAAATCCTCTAACTACACAGCTGCTTGCTTTGAGAGGCCAGTTCACTGAGAGAAGTCAGGCACAGCTCCTGGAGTGGTCAGGTGGTCACTTGCTTGACTTCGGGGTGGGGTGGGGTGGGGTGCAATTTAGAAGAGAGGAGTCCTAGAATTATAGTCAAGCGTAGGACAGATCTTCCTCGACTTACAATGGGGTTATATCCTGATAAACCCATCATAAGTTGAATATATCATTATGTCAAAAATGTATTTAATATACCTAACCTACTGAACATCATCGCTTAGCCTGTGCTCAGTTGCTCAGTCATGTCCAACTTTTTGCGACCCCATGGACCGTAACCCCCCAGGCTCCTCTGTCCATGGAATTTCCCAGGCAAGAATGCTGGAGTGGGTTGTCATTTCCTTCACCAGAGCTTAGCCTAGCCTACCTTAAAGATGTTCAGAACACTTACATTAGTCTACTGTTGGGCAAAATTATCTAATACAAAGTCTATTTCATAATAAAGTGTTAAATAAATGTCTCATGTAATTTATTTAATACTGCACTGGAAGTGAAAAACAATGGTTCTCTGAGTACAGAATGGTTGTAAGTGTATCAGTAATTTACTCTTGTGATTGTGTGGCTGACTGGGAGCTGAGGCTGCCTGGCACCATTAGAGAATATCATACCATACATCACTAGCCTGGGAAAAAGATCAAAAGTCAAACTAAAGTTTGTATGGAATCTCTATAGCTTTTGCACCATTGCATAACGTATAGGTCAAAACTCCATAAATTGGGGACCATCTGTATAGTGGTTATGGACACAAAGTCAGGAGCCAGACTGCCTGGGCTTGAATCCAGGCTCCATCTCTTTCTGTATGACTCTGGGCAAGTGACTTAACCTCTCTCTGCCTTGGTATCCTTGTCTGTAAGGTGGAGCTATTGATAATATCTAGCCAGGGGGTTATTATGAGAATTAAAAGACTTAATATGCATAAAGCACAGGACAGGGCCTGGCATATTGTAAGAACTACATAAGTGTCTCATATACCAAGTAAACAACAGCCTTGAATTTATTTATTAATTTTTATTTTATTTATTTATTTTAATTTTTTTAATAGCAGATCCTTATTGGTTATCTATTTTATAAAAATGTTTATTTATTTGGCTGTGTCAGGTCTTAGTTGTGGCACTCAGGTCATGCAGGATCTTTCCTTGTGACGTGCAGAGTTAGTTGCTCCGAGGCACGTGGGATCTTGGATCCCCCACCAGGGATCAAACTCATATCACCTGCCCTGCAAGCTGGATTCTTAACCACTGGGCCACCAGGGAAGTCCCTATCGGTTTTAAATATAGCAGTGTGTACACGTCAGTTCCACACTCCCAATCTATCCCTTCCCCCTACCTTTCCCTCCAGTAACCATATGTTCATTCTCTAAGTCCGTGAGTCTAAAAACAGCTTTGAATTTAATTATTGTCTCCCACTTAATGGCAGTGTTACCTTGGGCATGTTACTTAACCTTTCAGCTTCAATTTCTTCTATAAAATGGGAAGAAGCACTGTGTGTACTTGAGTTTACACTGGGGAGTCAACGAGAAAGAGGATTGTACAGCTGTTACATACTATTACTGTGTCAGCATCAGCTCTGTTATGATGGGATTTCAGTGCTATGAGGAGAATAGGCAGGTACACAGTCATGGAGAAAACCTGAGATTATTTGAAAGTCATCTGCTAACACACTCAGTGGCTGGGTGGGGGGTGGCTCAGTCTTGAGTTGGGGTGCTTCTAGAGGCAGGTGCTGGGTGCACAGTAGGAGCTCAGACGATGTGGCTGTCCTGATCAGAAATAAGTTGAGGTCTCCGGTCCTCCTGCATATCTGGGGAGGGGGTGCAGGCCAGCCCCCGAGACAGCACTCTTATCTCCTATCTTTGGGAGAGTCAGGAGCCTGTGTTGCCATGGTGACTAGAGGAGTTAATGGGATGGAACTCCTCACAGGGCTGGCAGTGGGATGGTAGCAGCCGCTGTACAGTGTTAAGATGGCCCAAACAAAAGGGTGAGCACCTCGGCTGCCTGGGGTCATGGCCAAACTCAGCTCGTGGGGTGTTCAGCTCTGCTGTCCAGGGGCCAGGAATGAGATTCACTGCTGGGGCCTTTCCTCCTGTGTTTGGCCACCCCTCTACCGCCGCCTTCCCTTATTCCCAGGACAGAGACAAGGACAGGGAGGAGATGTCAGGTAGATGCCAGATAGGCTGGGCCGAGGGGATGAGGGGACCAAGCAGAGACAGGAAACAAGGGGAAAGACAAAGGTGCCCACCTGGGGAGCATGTGTGGAGGAGCTCCCAGCCCCCAAATCCTCAAGTGAAAATTCCAGACACTTAGGCCCTATGGGTGACCAAGGGCTTTTATATCCCTTCTCATACTTGTTTCACCTAAGACCACGGGGGTAACCAAAGCGAGGTTTATTATCTACTGCCGAGCAAGCTGAGACTTACTGAGGTGATGAGCCTTCCCCAGGGTCAGTGACAGAGCTGGGGTCAGACTGGGATCAGCTTCTGTGTCTTTTTTCCTTAAAACCACGAAAACTGATGTGACTTTGGGGTTAGAAGCAGGCTGAGCCCTATGCTGCCTTGCTCCAGGCCTTTCTATCTTTGTGGCCCTGGCTTTCTGTTCAGAAGTCCAGGACTGTTCCTCAGGTCCCCCATCAGACCTCTGCCAGCCAGAGAGCTTGCAGGAGCTCCACAGTGAGGTCCGGGCCCGCCACCCCGAGCTGGCCTGCAGACTGATGGGGCGGGCGTGCTGGGAAACAGAGGACTGGATGGCCGGAAGAAAGCCCTGAGAACTCACTGTGTAAACTTGGATCAGCCTCCTGCCTCTGAGCCTTAGCTTCCTCTTCTATGAAATGGGACAAACGTGAGGTGCCTCCTGCCTCTCAGGTTGGCTGTGGAGGTCAGGTTGTGAAGAGGCAGGAGCTGGACTGCATGGTGGCAGGTGTGGAGGGTTACCTGGTGCCCCCATGGCCACAGAAGATATGAACCTGCCTCCTGAGGACTCTCCCTGCCCCCCACCCCCAACCCAGCTCTCTTCTCCTCTGCCCTATACTTTACTGTTTCCCAAACTTCTAGGCTCTTGCACATTTGAGTCTCTGTTAAATAGTCCTTCCATCTGTAACTCCTGCCCCCTGCCTATCAATACTGACTCCCTCTGTGGAGGCTCAGGGACCTGTCCTTCCTCCATTTCCCCATTGCACTGCAGAATCATCTATTGAGAAAACCAAGTACTATGGGGCCCCAATTGCCCTCTCCTTGGCCAGATTAAGCTTTGGAAGGACCAGTGAGTGTTTACTGAAAGCCTGATAGGTGTGGGTTGTGCTGCTCTCCTCTCTCTAGGGAGGTGGAGACTGAAGCTCAAATTAGGCAAATATTTCACCCTTGCGGCCCCTGGAGGCAGAGGTTCTCCATCTCTGGCCCCTGTTTCAGGGCAGGGCTGTCTCCCCCTTATTCATATGGCTCCCAACCTTGAGGCTGGGTAGGTTGGTGGGAGTGTACCTGTATGAATCAGGATTTATTTAGTTGCATGTAATAGAAGTAACTTCAGCTGTTTAAGAAGAAAGGGATTTAAGTCAGGGAAGTAGGTGCTTACAGTATCACTCAAAGGGCAAGAGTAGATGTTTGGCCAGATCTCCAGGAAAGACTCTCAGGAAAACACTGCAGACTGGCTTCCAAGGGAGCCCCCACCTCTGCCACGATCAGGAGATGGAGAATGCAGAGCAACCACCAGCTACATCCACAGTAGAAAAGTAATGATGGCCAAGCTCTGCTTCTTGGCATACGGGGACTCCTACAAACACTGCTGCACCCGAGACAGGGGCAGAAGCAGTAGAAGCACAGCCCCGGCCCCACCTTCACCTGCCACACACCTTTACGCAGGTGTGTCTGATGGACTGAACCTGAATCACCCTGCGCTGGAGCTATTTTGTTGCTGGGGCAGGCACCACCTTCGGGGCTGGGGTTCCCAGGCCTCCTCCCCTCCCACAGACTAGGAACCGATGTGCAGAGAAGCAAGGTGAGGAATGTGTCCCAGTAACAGGGACAGAGGCAAAACCCTCTTCTGCGACATGTGACCCTGGATGGCTAATGACCCCTCTAAGCCTCAGTGCCCTTGGCAGTAAAACCACCTTCCTAACGGTGCCAACTCAAAGGTCATGATGAGGATTAAGAGGGACACAATCCATGCCAAGCACTCAGCACAGTGCCCAGCACTCCATGCAGACTCAGAGAACATCTGCCTCGCTGTCATCTCTGTCTGTGCGTCAAGCCCGTGTCACTTCTGATGTGTCACAACCAGCGTGTCATCGTCATCCCTTTGCCTCTCTTAGGAAAGGCTCTAGGCCTTTCCCTGAACTCCCGGAACCAACCATGTGTTAACCATTCAGAGCCTGACTAGGAGCTGACCCTGGGGTCTGAGGACAGAATGGGCATGTGAGCAAACTGAGCCTGAGAAGCTCAGGCTTGGCTGCATGTTGAGAAATTCTGACTCCAATAAATACTAATAAGTATTAAGTATTCATATTTATTATAAATATATAAATATATTATAAATATATACTTATATAGATTTATTAATACTCACTGGCAGAAATGGGATGTAACTGGTCCAGGATAGGGACCAGGCATCACATTTTTGTCTATTATTTATTTTATGGATGTCTAGTGATGCTAACATGTAGTGGGGGCAGAGACACACCGACCCAGGTGCTTACTGCGATCTGATTGGTTGTTGTTGTTCAGTCGCTTAGTCATATCCGACTCTTTGGGACCCCATGGACTGCAGATGCTTGGCTTCCCTGTCCTTTACCATCTCCTGGAGTTTGCTCAAACTCATGTCCATTGAGTCGATGATGCCATCCAACCATCTCATCCTCTGTGGCCCCTTCTCCTCCTTCCCTCAATCTTTCCCAACGTCAGGGTCTTTTCCAATGAGTCAGTTCTTCACAGGAGGTGGCCAAAGTATTGGAGCTTCAGCTTCAGCATCAGTCTGATTAGTTAGGACAGAGTAATTAGGGCCCTTACCTCTTACCAGTGTCTATCCTGGGCTGCTGAGAATCATTGCAGGATAGGGATTAAGATCCCTATTTTATGGATGAGAAAACTGAGGCTTGTGGGGTGTGGTGACCCTGACCCATGTTCCTGGAAGGGCAGCGAGGACACTGAGTAGTCTTGCTTTGATAGAATCCCTAGGAGGAATTCCCAGAAATCTTTGTCAGGATCCATTTAGTTCTTGCAGGAGCTGAGGGACTGAACTGTCTGGCGGGGGCCAGGCTGCTGTCTTGCCTTCCTCTGATCCCAGCCAGCCCTTGTCTCTTGCTGCAGAAGATGTAGAAATGCCCTGCCATTCTTGGAGGCAGACCTCAGCTTGCCTGGGTTGGGCAGACAGGCCTGGCGTGGAAAGGAAAGCATTTCTACTTGGAAACAAGTGTAGTTCTTTCCAGGGGACCCATCTATGTGGTGGCTTCTTGCACCCAGGTGCCCCCAGAGCAGGTTGTCATGTGGGCTTAGCCCTAAGATTGATCCTGCTTGATCCTCCTAGTGAAGACTTTGCCTCTCGCCCCAAGACAGGGGCACATTCATCACCCCGAGTGTCTCAAGCATTGAAAAAGACGGGATTACAGATGGTGCCAGGAGAAAAATGGAGATTTAGCTCACGGGTAAATGAATTTATCTATTCCCAGGCCTGGGTCGGACAGCGCTGGCTGGAGGAAGTCATTTATCTCTTTGAGGGATGATTTTAGAAATACAGTCGTGGATGTGTCAGTTCTATGCTTTCCAACTTAAGGGTGAGTTAAGACGAGCCAAAGCATCTTCCTCTGCCACTGGAAGACAGCAGGAGTCCCCGCGGTGACCAACAGCTTTTCCTGATGGTGGGGCCTGATTTGGGTGCTAATTACCACAGCCTCTTTGGAGCTGGAGTCTGTGTTGTTCCTCTTCACTTCTTTTTGATTATCTCAGGGCAATTTTGAGAGAGCCAGGGACGAATTTAAGCAGAGCTGGTGTGCACATTATTATAGCCTCTCTCTGGGCTTAAATGGCTCTCTAGAAAATAGGCCTTTTTATTTATCTTCTCTTCTCCTCTTCTTAAATTGTAGCCCAGCCCGAAAGGCATGGATTGATTGTGCATTTCCTTTGCCTTGGAATGAGCCTGTTTATCACTTCTGTGGTTCTGGAAATAGGAGAGGAGGTGGGGATAGTGGGGACAAGGCTTCTCCCACCAACCTTTCTGGCCATCTCAGACCAAAAGCATTCTGCCTCCAACTCTTGATTTTTAAAGAAGCCACTTACAGTTGGCTTGGAGACTGGGAGGGGACAAGGTGTATATGGTGGGTAATTGGAATTTTTATTTCTTTATGAGTGTTTGGACCTTGGCCCCAAGACAGGTGCTGTTAAAAGTCAGCTTACAAATAGGCTGTACCCATTAATCTCCTGGCCACAGGCTGGGTGTGGAGTCAGAACAAATGGGTCCTGGGCCCAGGAGAGGAGGCCATGCCCGTGTGGACTGTCATTATCAGGGGACCTAGGAATTTCATCCCAGACAAGGATCTTCACCTGACTTCTGATGTAGCAGTTAACACCAAAGCTGGGACCAGAGGCAAGATCACTGACACTTATTACAACATCCTTTTAGTCTCACCTTCATCTTGACTTTGTCAACATTTTAACTCCTTGACCACTTTTTGAAGGAGGATCAGAGAGACAGAACCCCTCGTCTGCCTTGGGTTGTACCCCTTGCTGATACAGCGTACCCCACTCAGGGCATGACGGGTGGCCTTCAGGTCAGAATAAATAACATCTGCTAACCCACACTCTACACATCCCTGGACCAAGTGCTGCATTTCTGTTGATATCCTCCAAGCAGCCATACAACCTGGTGCTATTATTATCCCCACTACCCTGACAGAAACACTGAGGCACCGAGAGGTGATGTAACTGGCCCATGGCCACACAACTAGTGAGCGCTGAAGCCAGGATCAAACCCGGGATGCTTGGTGCCTCTGCTTGAACTCTTAACCACTACTCTAGGGAGCCTTGCGCTGGGCCTTGGAGGATGTTCTTGCCCATTTCCCACTTCTCTGTCTCCTGGCCACATTCCAGCCTCTCCACCAGATGCCATGCCTGTGGTGTGGCCCGTCCTACCACCTCCACCCAGCCTGCAGGGACCATTCCAGCACAGGGGCTTTCCTGCACACCACTCCCCGTGTGCCCCTCCCCACCCCTTACATGGCTTCCTAGTTGCCTGACTCTGGGACCCCCTGACGCTTCCAGTCTGGTCTCCCACCATACCTTTTATGAGTCCTAGCCAGCCAAACAGCAGCATTCACCATCTTTTCTGTGCATGTTTCTTCCTGCCTGCATGCCTGTTCTCTTTCAATTCGGTCACAGCATCTCAGACCCTGCAAGTGGCGGGTACACACCAACCAGGCACTCGTATGTACGGTGTTGCTGGTGAAGCAAGTTTGTGAAGTACGTTTGTGAAGCAAGTTTATTTGTTTTTCTCTTTGGATCCTAAAATGAATTCAGATGCACTTAAGAAAGCTTGGGAAATGTACACAATTTCTCAGAAGGAAGTAAGAATATCCTGGGATCCTACATCTGCTGTTAATATTTTGGTGTATATATTTTCAATTTTTTAAATTGTGGAATCTTCCAAACACAGACAGAATAGAGGATACTGCAACATTCCCTGGGTAGTACCCCCCCCCCCCCCCCCGCTGCCTCCTTTATCAATCCAGTAGGTTTTCTATGTATATATACAAATTTACTTTTGAACACTTTGGGATAATGATATACAAATTGTTCACAGCTGTTTGAAAGTTGCTCACCCCCGACATTCCACATAATAAATCACAAAAACCTTTCCATGACTGAAGAGTAAGTATCCTTTAAAAAGATATACAATAGCTTATTCAGTTAACCAATCCCCTATTTTTGGACATTAATAGTTATTTAAGGCAATACTGCACATTCATGACTATTTACTAAGAGTAAATTCAAACAAGTGGAATTATTGGGTCAAAGCATATAAATATTTTGACATGTCTTGCCAAACTGGCCTTTCAAATGATTATACTCATTTCCATTTCCATAAGTAGCATATAAGAATATCAATTTTAATGCCTCTTAGTGAGCACTTTGTTGTTCAGTTACCCAGTTGTGTCTTTGTGACCCCATGGACTGCAGCACACCAGGCCTCTCTGTCCTTCACCATCTCCCAGAGTTTACCTAAGTTCATGTTCATTGCATTGGTGATGCCGTCCAGCCATCTGATCCTCTGATGCCCTCCTCTCCTTCTGCCCTCAACCTTTCCGAGTGTCAGGGACTTTTCCAATGAGTCTTCTTGTTCACTTCAGATGACCAAAATATTGGAACATCAGCATCAGTCCTTCCGTGACATTATCATTTTTATAAAACTTTGTCAGTTATGAATACCTGAAGAAATTAGGATAGGAGCCCTTTCATGGGAGTGATATGATAAGATCTCCTTGAGATGCTGTCCTCATATTGCCACTACCCTTGTGGCCAGCCCAGTTTCCACTGGCTGTGTGATTGTGTGTGGAGGTGGTTGAAGATGAGATGAGGCAGAGGGGCTGATTTCCAGACCATTTCAGAAGACGCTTCAGCCAAGTCTGTGAATTGACCATGCAGCTGAAGTAATCACCCTTCTATGGGCCAGGCTAATGTACTCCTCTCTTGCTGCTTGGATCAATACCATACTTACTGCAGATTAGCTAAATGAGCCAGCGCAGCTGGGAATGAGCTTCTAGAGACAATTACTATGGGAAATGCAGCCATATTTTAGTGGGCACCACATGCAGGAAGCTCTCTGCAAACATCAATATGTATTTGCTTACTTGACAAAAACAGATCAAACCTAAGTCAGGAGATTAATCCAAATGATTGGACTGTAAATGATCCCTGTGTGAAGTGTGGTGAAACCTTGACCTTTTTGATGGTGGCTGTTGTTCAGATAGTGCTGGAAATAACCAGCCTGGCAAGACTGACTGGTGGTTGGCTTGTGCTGTCCTCTGCCAAGTTTATCTCAGTAGAAACATGGATGATACTGATAATGGTAGCCATTCATATTTGCATAGTGTGATCTTACTTGTTCTTCACCACAGCCTTGGAATGCTCAATAAGTGCATATTTAAGAAATCAACTCATTCATTTAACAGATAATGATTGAGTAGGCTGTATGTACTGAGATTGTCCAAGGTGCTGGGGAAACAGTAGTGAAGAAGACGGGGGTCTTTTCAGGGGAACTGGCAGCCTGGTGGGGCAGGACTGTCCATAAATAAAAAAACAAGCAAATGGATAAGAAATCATGCATTGAAGGAAGTGTAGAAAGAGAAGGGAAGATGGTGCTGTGAAAAGAAAATAAATGGGTGGTAGTGCTTAATTTTGATGGGTGATTGGAGAAGGAGGCTTCTCCAAGGAGGTGACATTTAAGTTGAAAATTGAAGGATGAGAAAGAGCGAGCCAGGGGCAAGCCAGAGTCAGAGGAGATAAGTTTTCAAGGCTGTGGGATCAGCATTTGCAAAGGATGTGAACTGGGAATGAGATTGGCGGTTCCTAGGAACTGATGGGCTGTCTTGTAGGGCTAGGGTAGGGTAGACAGGTGAGAATGGCATATACTCAAGTGGGAGAAGCAACCAGCAGCCAGACCACAAAGAATTTGGATTTTATTTTAAGGGAAAAATGGGAAGCCACCAAAAGGGCTTTATAAAGGGGAAGAACATAATCCAGTTTATATTTTTGAAAGATCACTCTATATCCTAGGTAGAGAATGAAGAATATTCTATTCATTTTTATAGCTGATTCCAGAAGAATAGTAAATATAAGTGGACAAGCTGGCAAGGTAGGGGAACCTTGGGGCTCCTCTGAAGGGCTTTCTGGGATATAAGGGCCTCTGCCAAGGCTGCAGGCTCTGGCTCTAAATTTTTTTTCTGATTTCACATCTCATCTCAGAGTTCATCTTTCCCTTCAGAGAGTTTGTCACTGGCGAGACTCTTGGCCCAGGAAGATGGAAAGGCAACAAATGGAAGGAAAAGAGGGAGCTGGGAACATCTGTGTGGTTGTAACAGGGATGTCAACGTGCTCTCCCAGCACCCTGTGTGTATGTTCACCCCAAAGAAACAGCGTGGGAGTCCCTGGGACATGGTGGGGTCATCCTCCAAGAGGAGCACCATGGTGAGTTGGACAAAGGCTCTTCCTCACTGAGTCACCAGGCTGTCAGTGGCCTGGGCTTGGAGAGAGGTGGCCTGAAGTCCCTCTCTCATGAAGAGTGGATGTCTGATCTGCGACTGGCTTCTCATGTCCTGCCTTTGGACCCTAACCCCCACCCCCGGTTGTCTCCCAACAGTTTCCTTTGTTTTCCCCACATCTTCCTTACTCCTGCACACAGCTATCAACAGAAACACAACTTCAGTGCCTTTTTGTGTTTGAAAACTAGCTTCAGTTCTAGACAGGTCTGGAGCACAGGGAATATGAGGAGAGGAAAATGAAGATACCAATTCCCTTTAGTCTGTTAGAAAAGTATATGCTTAAATATGTTTTTAAGTGTTTAAAGGGTCAACACTAAAAGACTGGGAATAGGACGTACAACTTCTAAACTAGTACTGGGGGAGGAGACTAGAAAAAAACATAACCCAACAGATGGTTGCTGCTGCTGCTGCTAAGTCGCTTCAGTCATGTCCGACTCTGTGCGACCCCATAGACGGCAGCCCATCAGGCTCCACCGCTCCTGGTATTCTCCAGGCAAGAACACTGGAGTGGGTTGCCATTTATTACTTCTAATGTAGTGAGTGACAGAGAAAGGAGGAGAGAGGGAAAGAGAGGGGAAGAAAGAGAACAGGCAGAATTCCAGTTCATAAACAATTGGAACATGTTTATCCAACCTGGACTGAAGCTGGTGACAGATTCTCTCAGGAAGTTGGTGGGTGAGGAGGCTGTGACAGGCATCTCCAGTGCCCATGTGTACCAGTCAGTGATTTATATACCTGGTTCACCTTGATTTTAAACTCCCTGAGGGCAAGGTCAGACCCAATTCATCTGTATGTGTTCCCAGCTCAGGAATGTTCAGCTCCTAAAGAAGGAATACACAGTGAATACAGTGAAAGTCAATCAGTTGTGTCCGTGGGATTCTCTAGGCAAGAATACTGGGGTGGGCAGCCATTCCCTTCTCCAGGGGATCTTCCCAAGCAGGATCAAACCCAGATCTCCCACACTGCAGGCAGATTCTTTACCAGCTGAGCCACCAGGGAAGAAGGAATATGAGTGTGTTACTATCCAACACGAGCTGTGTCTTTCCTCTTGGCTCCTGCCATCTTCTGAAAGGTTTGAATTCTGACCTCATGCTGGAGGTGAAAGAAGAAATATAGTAACGTAGATAGAGAAGTTCTGGACCCACATGAATGTGAACCTCACCATGGGTGAAACCAACACAGGAACTCTGGGGTTAGGGGGCTGTGAGGCTTTCCTGTCATGCTGTCTTCTCTTGGTATTTCCTCCCCTTTCCTCTTCTTCCTCTTGTTCTTTCTCCTCCTCCTCTTCCTCTATCCTTAGACTTTTAGCTGAAGGATCCAATCACTATGAAACAGTTTCCTGAAACATAGGCACGAACCTTTCCTTGGGCGTATAAAAAACTCGAGGGCTTCTGTTCAGTTGTCTCTGGCCCTGGTGCACAGGAGCCACGTGAAACCTGTGCCATCAGGAGCTGTGGTGACAGTGGAACTCCTGTCGCTCTCAGGAGTCTTCAGGATGAGGCCTCGCAGGTGGCTCACCCCCACATGGCTGAGCTCCATCAGAGACACAGGGAGCCAGGAAGGGGGCAGGATCACACCCGGGAATAGAGAGAGCTTCTGCTCATCTCGCGACCTTTGCGAACTACACCAACTAGTGGAGTACAAGATGTGAACGCTCGTCACAGGCCATGTGGAAATGTAATTCAGACCCAGCCCGTGGAGGTCACAGTACGTTAGATTAATTTTTCTCCTGCTTTTCCTTACAAAGCTAACCTTTGCCTTACAAAAAAGTTCTTTAAAAAGAGATAAGTCAGTGTTTATTTGGCATTTGAAGGAGTTTTAATCCTAGCAACCCTGTTGGAAGTGTCTCTTTTTCCTTGGGATTCAGCCCAGGGAACAGTTTATTGATCCTTTACATCAGAAATAATTGTTCTGGGTTTGAAATCTATCAAGTATCGGAAATTCAAATCAAGCCATTTGCGAAGTTCTGTTTATTGAGAGTTATCAACTGAGAGAGTTGTTCGCTAATAGCATTCGTCAGCCTCCTCTGTGTGCCCTTAGATTGCAGGGCCCTTCTCTTATCTAGGCACCTCTGTTCTCATCAGCGGTGGCACCTGTCACTCTGCCAGGCCCCCAGGAGTTCTCTTTCCATCCTGACCCTTCCGCATCTTGCCTTTCCCTTCCATTTTCTGCTCTGTCTCGCCTGTCCCGTGTCATCTGTCTCCTGTACTCCCTTCCAGTTTCCTGCCTCTTGCTTGCTTGGTCTGTATCTTTCCTGCCTCTTGCTAACTTGGGTCTGTATCCATCCCTGTCTGTCATCAACCAAGACCAACAAGCATTACCAAGCTGTTTCCTTCCACTGGGGGCTTCCCTGCTGGCTCAGTGGTAAAAAAAAAATTCACTTGCCAATGCAGAAGATGCAGGTTTGATCCCTGGGTCAGGAAGATCCCCTGGAGGAGGAAATGACAACCCATTCCAGTATTCTTGCCTTAAGAATTCCATGGCCAGAGGAGCCTGGTGGGCTACAGTCCAGGGGGTTGCAAAGAGCTGGACATGACTGAGCATGCATGCAGGTTCCTTCCATCAGAAGCCTCTGAAATGCTCTAAATCTGTTTTCAACTTGTTGCAATTTGACAGCATGACATTCTGAGTCATTAAAATTTATCACTCATTTTTTTATTCATAGGCCTTTTTTTTTTGCCTTGAAACTTTATCTTTCACTGTCTACAGGGTGCTTTTAGGCACTAGATTGGGAGTTGATGGCAAGTTCCCTGTGCCTCTTCTCTGGCCCTCTGGGTTTTCTAGAGTGTGATCAGGTGTTCTTAGCCCAGGGTTCTCCAGACTGGAACATCCTACTTTTATTGGGAAGCCTTCCTGCCTTTTGAGCACTTTCACAATCTTTTTGAGACTTTGTCAGCTCTGGGGTTTCCTGTAGGAGATAAAGGGCCAGATTAGAAATGCTTGGATAGAAATAATTGTAGGGACCTGGAGAGGCATGTGGGGAAGGGGGACGTTGGAGAGGTACCCTTTCCTCCACCTCTTCTTCCTCCTCCCTCCATTACATCTTTCCCATCAACTCCCGCAGCTTTGTTGACGCCAGTTCTTTAAAGTCACACATGAACTTCTTGCCTGTGTGCTTCATTCCTCTTTTCTTCTAATTCTCTCAGCTCCAAACTCAGGAAGGAGAATTTCCCTGACGAATTTTTCAGAAAACTCTCTTCAGCCCTCTTGCTGTTCCTTGCTAGCGACTCCCTGCCTTCTGGTTCATGAGAACCATCCAGAGAGCCAGTGTGTCATTTTTAAGAAACTTAGTTTGTAACAAGGCAAGAAATTAAGGACATCCCCCAATGGCAGTGTATCCAGGGGAGGGATGGAGAGGGTAAGATGACAAAGTGTCTGGGAACCATGCTGTAGAGCAAGGTCTACAGAGCCAGGACACCTATGGTGTGGGTTGGTTAGTGACAGAAACCTGAATCAAAGGGCTTAGGCAAAAACATGGGTGTTTGTTGGCTCCTGTAACTGGCCCCTGGCTGTTGGATCCAGAGCTTCAGCAGCATCATCAGGGTGCCCTCTCTATTGTTTAGAGGTCAGATGCTAACTGCATTTGGGTCCTGGCCTCACTTTGGATAAGTTATGTGACCTTGGGTAAGTTATTTAACATCAATTTCCTCAATAGTAAAATGGAGATATGCTGTGACTATTAAATGAGCTAACATACGTAAAGTGCTAAGATCCGTGTGGAACACGTAGTGAAGATTATATAAGTGCAAGTGCTGCTGTAACAACGCATCACAAACTGTGTGACTTAAAAAATAGGAATATACAGGCTCTGGAGTTCTGGGGGCTAGAAGTCTGAAGTCAAGCTGTCAGCAGGGCCATGTTTGCACTGAAATCTATGGAGGAGTCCTCCCTTGCCTGTTCCTAGCTCCTGGCGGTTTGCTGGCCCTCCGGGCGTGCTGGGCTTGCAGGGCATCACCATAGTCCCCTGTCCTCTGAGGGCATCACAGGCATCGTCCCTGTGTGTCCTCACAGCATTTCCCCTCTGTCCGTGTTTTCTCTGTGTCCAAATTTCCCCTTTTTATAAGGACACCAGTCATATTGGATTAGGGCTCACTCAAATGTCCTCGTCTTAACTTAATTACCTCTGTAAGGACACTGTTTCCACACAAATCACATTCTGGGATACAGAGAATTAGTATAACATAATTTTGGGGCAAACACTATTCAGCCCCTGATAGCAGCTATTATTCCCCCCACCACCTCCCTCTGCTTCTCTCTCTCTCTCCCCCTTTCTCCTCATATCCTTTACTCTCCTCTGTGTTGGCTTCATTCCCTGGCAGATTTTCCCTAGGCTTTGGCAGAGATGGTCACTGCAGTTCTGGGCTTAGAGTTCACTGTCTTCATCTTACATGATCTTTTCTAACAATTCCAGCAAAAGTCCCTGATTGCCATTTTTTTTTCCAGTTTCTTGGCACAGCATGCCAGATCTTAGTTCCCCAACCAGGGATTGAACCCATGTCCCTTGCAGTGGAAGCCCAGTCTTAACCACTAGACTTTCAGGGAAATCTCCTGTTTGCCTTCGATTATCTCACTTAGACCATGTAACCACTCTGGAGCCAGTCCCCATGAACAAGGGCACTGTACTGCTCCCATTGGCTATCATTAGAGTCAGGGGCTGGGGTCAGGCCCCCTTAAGCTTCTAGGTTATGGGTTGGGCAGAGGTGGTAGCCTGGAATGAAGACCTGGGTCTTGCTTCCTGGAGAAGGGGTGCTGGGCAGGCAAGAGAAGTGGATGAGTCTAAAACCTCCAAAGACCTTGGCTAAGAGGCTTGTTGTGCATGCTAAGTCGCTTTAGTTATGCCCGACTCTTTGCAACACTGTGGACTGTAGCCCACCAGGCTCCTTTGTCCATAGAATTCTCCAGGCAAGAATACTGGAGTGGGTTTCCATGTCTTCCTCCAGGGGATCTTCCTGACCAAGAGACTGAACCCGTGCCTCTTTTGTCTCCTGCATTGAAGGCAGGTTCTTTACCACTTTATAGAACAGTTCAATTTCAGCTTCTTTAGCATTACTGGCCGAGGCATAGACTTGAATTACTGTGATACTGAATGGTTTGCCTTGGAAACAAACAGAGATCATTCTGCTGTTTTTGAGATTGCATCCAAGTACTGCATTTTGGACTCTTTTGTTTACTATGATGGCCACTTCATTTCTTCTAAGGGATTCTTGCCCACAGTAGTAGCTATAATAGTCATCTGAGTTAAGTTCACCCATTCCAGTCCATTTTAGTTCACTGATTTCTAAAATATCGATGTTCACTCTCGTCGTCTCCTATTTGACCACTTTCAATTTGCCTTGATTCAAGGTTCCTTTGCATTCCATTGCTCATAACATTCCAGGTTCCTTTGCAATATTGCTCTTTACAGCATCAGACTTTACTTCCATCACAAGTCACATCCACAACTGGGTGTTGTTTTTGCTTTGGCTCTGTCTCTTCATTCTTTCTGGAGTTGTTTCTCCACTGATCTCCCGTACCATATTGAGCACCTATCGACGTGGGGAGTTCATCTTTCAGTGTCCTATCTTTTTGCCTTTTCATGCTGTTCATGGGGTTCTCAAGGCAAGAATACTGAAGTGGTTTGCCATTCCCTTCTCCAGTGGACCACATTTTGTCAGAACTCTCCACCATGACCCATCCATCTTGGGTGGCCCTACATGGCATGGCTCGTAGTTTCATTGAGTTAGACAAGGCTTTGGTCCATGTGATGAGTTTGGTCAGTTTTCTGTGATTGTGGTTTTCACTCTGTCTGCCCTCTAATGGAGGGGGATAAGAGGTTTATGGAAGCTTTCTGATGGGAGAGACTGAGGGGGAAACTGGGTCTTGTTCTGATGGGTGGGGCCATGCTCAATAAATCTTTAATCCAATTTTCCATTGATGGGCGGGGCTGTGTTCCCTTCCTATTGTTTGACCTCAGGCCAAAGTATGGTGGAGGCTCCAGAGAGAAGAAATCCAGCTCCTCCCACCAGAACACTGACACAAGCTTCCCTAACCAAGAAACCTTGATAAGCCACCTGTACAAACCCACACACAGTGAGGAAATTCCACGATAAAGAACTCCACAAACTGCCAGAATACAGAAAGGACACCCCAAACTCAGCAATATAAACAAGATGAAGAGACAGAGGAATACCCAGCAGGTAAAGGAACAGGATAAATGCCCACCAAACCAAACAAAAGAGGAAGAGATAGGGAATCTACCTGATAAAGAATTCCAAATAATGATAGTGAAATTGATCCAAAATCTTGAAATCAAAATGGAATCACAGATAAATAGCCTGGAGACAAAGATTGAGAAGATGCAAGAAAGGTTTAACAAGGACCTAGAAGAAATAAAAAAGAGTCAATATATAATGAATAATGCAATAAATGAGATCAAAAACACTCTGGAGGCAACAAATAGTAGACTAACAGAGGCAGAAGATAGGATTAGTGAATTAGAAGATAGAATGGTAGAAATAAATGAATCAGAGAGGAAAAAAGAGAAAATACTTGAGGAGATAATAGTTGAAAACTTCCCTAAAATGGGGAAGGAAATAATCACTCAAGTTCAAGAAACCCAGAGAGTCCAAAACAGGATAAACCCAAGGCGAAACACCCCAAGACACATATTAATCAAATTAACAAAGATCAAACACAAAGAACATATATTAAAAGCAGCAAGGGAAAAACAACAAATAACACACAGGGGAATTCCCATAAGGATAACAGCTGATCTTTCAATAGAAACTCTTCAAGCCAGGAGGGAATGGCAAGACATACTTAAAGTGATGAAAGAAAATAACCTACAACCCAGATTATTGTACCCAGCAAGGATCTCATTCAAATATGAAGGAGAAATCAAAAGCTTTACAGATAAGCAAAAGCTGAGAGAATTCAGCACCACCAAACCAGCTCTCCAACAAATACTAAAGGATATTCTCTAGACAGGAAGCACAAAAAGGGTGTATAAATTCGAACCCAAAACAATAAAGTAAATGGCAACGGGATCATACTTATCAATTATTACCTTAAATGTAAATGGGTTGAATGCCCCAACCAAAAGACAAAGACTGGCTGAATGGATACAAAAACAAGACCCCTACATATGTTGTCTACAAGAGACCCACCTCAAAACAGGGGACACATACAGACTGAAAGTGAAGGGCTGGAAAAAGATTTTCCATGCAAATAGAGACCAAAAGAAAGCAGGAGTAGCAATACTCATATCAGATAAAATAGACTTCAAAACAAAGGCTGTGAAAAGAGACAAAGAAGGTCACTACATAATGATCAAAGGATTAATCCAAGAAGAAGATATAACAATTATAAATATATATGCACCCAACATAGGAACACCGCAATACGTAAGACAAATGCTAACAAGTATGAAAGGAGAAATTAACAATAACACAATAATAGTGGGAGACTTTAATACCCCACTCACACCTATGGATAGATCAACTAAACAGAAAATTAATAAGGAAACACAAACTTTAAATGATACAATAGACCAGTTAGACCTAATTGATATCTATAGGACATTTCATCCCAAAACAATGAATTTCACCTTTTTCTCAAGCACACATGGAACCTTCTCCAGAATAGATCACATCCTAGGCCATAAATCTAGCCTTGGTAAATTCAAAAAAATTGAAATCATTCCAAGCATCTTTTCTGACCACAATGTAGTAAGATTAGATCTCAATTATAGGAGAAAAACTATTAAAAATTCCAACATATGGAGGCTGAACAACACGCTGCTGAATAACCAACAAATCACAGAAGAAATCAAAAAAGAAATCAAAATTTGCATAGAAACGAATGAAAATGAAAACACAACAACCCAAAACCTGTGGGACACTGTAAAAGCGTCCTAAGGGGAAAGTTCATAGCAATACAGGCATACTTCAAGAAACAAGAAAAAAGTCAAATAAATAACCTAACTCTACACCTAAAGCAACTAGAAAAGGAAGAAATGAAGAACACCAGGGTTAGTAGAAGGAAAGAAATCTAAAAAATTAGGGCAGAAATAAATGCAAAAGAAACAAAAGAGATCATAGCAAAAATCAACAAAGCCAAAAGCTGGTTCTTTGAAAGGATAAATAAAATTGACAAACCATTAGCCAGACTTATCAAGAAACAAAGGGAGAAAAATCAAATAAATAAAATCAGAAATGAAAATGGAGAGATCACAACAGACAACACAGAAATACAAAGGATCATAAGAGACTACTATCAGCAATTATATGCCAATAAAATGGACAATGTGGAAGAAATGGACAAATTCTTAGAAAAGTACAACTTTCCAAAACTCGACCAGGAAGAAATAGAAAATCTTAACAGACCCATCACAAGCACGGAAATTGAAACTGTAATCAGAAATCTTCCAGCAAACAAAAGCCCAAGTCCAGACGGCTTCACAGCTGAATTCTACCAAAAATTTAGAGAAGAGCTAACACCTATCCTACTCAAACTCTTCCAGAAAATTGCAGAGGAAGGTAAACTTCCAAACTCATTCTATGAGGCCACCATCATCCTAATACCAAAACCTGACAAAGATCCCACAAAAAAAGAAAACTACAGGCCAATATCACTGATGAACATAGATGCAAAAATCCTTAACAAATTCTAGCAATCAGAATCCAACAACACATTAAAAAGATCATACGCCATGACCAAGTGGGTTTTATCCCAGGGATGCAAGGATTCTTCAATATCCACAAATCAATCAATGTAATACATCACATTAACAAATCGAAAAATAAAAACCATATGATTATCTCAATAGATGCAGAGAAAGCCTTTGACAAAATTCAACATCCATTTATGATAAAAACTCTCCAGAAAGCAGGAATAGAAGGAACATACCTCAACATAATAAAAGCTATATATGACAAACCCACAGCAAACATTATCCTCAAGGGTGAAAAATTGAAAGCATTTCCTCTAAAGTCAGGAACAAGACAAGGGTGCCCACTTTCACCATTCCTATTCAACATAGTTTTGGAAGTTTTGGCCACAGCAATCAGAGCAGAAAAAGAAATAAAAGGAATCCAAATTGGAAAAGAAGAAGTAAAACTCTCACTGTTTGCAGATGACATGATCCTCTACATAGAAAACCCTAAAGACTCCACCAGAAAATTACTAGAGCTAATCAATGAATATAGTAAAGTTGCAGGATATAAAATCAACACACAGAAATCCCTTGCATTCCTATACACTAATAATGAGAAAATAGAAAGAAAAATTAAAGAAACAATTCCATTCACCGTTCTAACGGAAAGAATAAAATTCTTAGGAATATATCTACCTAAAGAAATTAAAGACTTATATATAGAAAACTATAAAACACTGGTGAAAGAAATCAAAGAGGACACTAATAGATGGAGAAATATACCATGTTCATGGATTGGAAGAATCAATATAGTGAAAATGAGTATACTACCCAAAGCAATTTATAGATTCAAAGCAATCCCTATCAAGCTAACAATGGTATTCTTCACAGAGCTAGAACAAATAATTTCACAACTTGTATGGAAATACAAAAAAACCTCGAATAGCCAAAGCAATCTTGAGAAAGAAGAATGGAACTGGAGGAATCAACCTGCCTGACTTCAGGCTCGACTACAAAGCCACAGTCATCAAGACAGTATGGTACTGGCATAAAGACAGAAGTGTAGATCAATGGAACAAAATAGAAAGCCCAGAGATAAATCCACACACATATGGACACCTTATCTTTGACAAAGGAGGCAAGAATATACAATGGATTAAAGACAATCTCTTTAACAAGTGGTGCTGGGAAAACTGGTCAACCACTTGTAAAAGAATGAAACTAGAACACTTTCTAACACCATACACAAAAATAAACTCAAAATGGATTAAAGATCTAAACGTAAGGCCAGAAACTATAAAACTCCTAGAGGAGAACATAGGCAAAACACTCTCCGACATACATCACAGCAGGATCCTCTATGACCCACCTCCCAGAATATTGGAAATAAAAGCAAAAATAAACAAATGGGATCTAATTAAACTTAAAAGCTTTTGCACAACATAGGAAACTATAAGCAAGGTGAAAAGACAGCCTTCAGAATGGGAGATAATAATAGCAAATGAAGCAAATGACAAACAACTAATCTCAAAAATATACAAGCAACTCCTACAGCTCAATTCCAGGAAAATAAATGACCCAATCAAAAAATGGGCCAAAGAACTAAATAGACATTTCTCCAAAGAAGACATACAGATGGCTAACAAACACATGAAAAGATGCTCAACATCACTCATTATCAGAGAAATGCAAATCAAAACCACTATGAGGTACCATTTCACACCAGTCAGAATGGCTGCGATCCAAAAGTCTACAAGCAATAAATGCTGGAGAGGGTGTGGAGAAAAGGGAACCCTCTTACACTGTTGGTGGGAATGCAAACTAGTACAGCCACTATGGAGAACAGTGTGGAGATTCCTTAAAAAACTGGAAATAGAACTGCCTTATGATCCAGCAATCCCACTGCTGGGCATGCACACTGAGGAAACCAGAAGGGAAAGAGACACGTGTACCCCAATGTTCATCGCAGCACTGTTTATAATAGCCAGGACATGGAAGCAACCTAGATGTCCATCAGCAGATGAATGGATGAGAAAGCTGTGGTACATATACACAATGGAGTATTACTCAGCCATTAAAAAGAATACATTTGAATCAGTTCTAATGAGGTGGATGAAACTGGAGCCTATTATACAGAGTGAAGTAAGCCAGAAAGAAAAACACCAATACAGTATACTAACACATATATATGGAATTTAGAAAGATGGTAACAATAACCCTGTATATGAGACAGCAAAAGAGACACTGATGTATAGAACAGTCTTTTGGACTCTGTGGGAGAGGGAGAGGGTGGGATGATTTGGGAGAATGGCATTAAAACATGTATAATATCATATATGAAATGAGTCGCCAGTCCAAGTTTGATGCATGATACTGGATGCTTGGGGCTGGTACACTGGGACGACCCAGAGGGATGGTATGGGGAGGGAGGAGGGAGGAGGGTTCAGGATGGGGAACACATGTATACCTGTGGTGGATTCATTTTGATATATGGCAAAACCAATGCAATATTGTAAAGTTAAAAAATAAAATTAAATTAAATTAAAAAAAAAGTATGGTGGAGGTAATGAAGATAGTGGCTACCTCCTTCAAAAGGTCCCATGCACACACTGTCACACTCAGTGCCCCCAACCCTGCAGCAGGCCACTGTTGACCCATGCCTCCACTGGAGACTCCTGGACACTCACGGGCAAGTCTGGGTCAGTCTCTTGTGGGGTCACTGCTCCTTTCTTCTGGGTCCTGGTGCACACAAGGTTCTCTTTGTATCCTCCAAGAGTCTGTTTCCTCAGTCCTATGTGAGTTCTGGCAGCTCTATGGTGGGGTTAATGGCGACCTCCTCCAAGAGGGCGTATGGCATACCCAGGTCTGCTACACCCAGAGCCCCTGCCTCTGCAGCAGTCCACTGCTGACCCATACCTTCACAGGAGACACTCAAACACAGTTCTGGCACAGTTTCTGTGGGATCTCTGGGTCCTGGTGTGCACAAGGTTTGTTTGAGCCCTCTGTGCATCTCTGGTGGGAAAGGAGTTTGAATCTAAATGTGATTTTGCCTCTCCTACTGCCTTGCTGGGGCTTCTCCTTTGTCCTTGGATGTGGGGTATCTTTTTTTGGTGGGATCCAACATTCTCCAGTCGACGATTGTTCAGCAGCAAGTTGTAGTTTTGGAGTTCTTGCAGGAGAAGATGAATGCATGTCCTTCTACCCTACCATTAAATTAAAAGATGCTTGCCATTTACCATTAAATTAAAAGAAAAGTTATAACCAACCTCAGTGAAGTTCAGTACAGTTGCTCAGTCGTGTCCGACTCTTTGTGATCCCATGAGCTATAGCCTACGAAGCTCCTCCATCCATGGAATTTTCCAGGCAAGAGTACTGGAGTGGATTGCCATTTCCTTCTCCATAACCAACCTCAGTTCAGCTCAGTTCAGCCCCTCAGTCATGTCCGACTCTTTGCGACCCCATGAATCGCAGCACGCCAGGCCTCCCTGTCCATCACCAACTCCCAGAGTTCACTCAAACTCATGTCCATCGAGTCACTGATGCCATCCAGCCATCTCATCCTCTGTCATCCCCTTCTCCTCCTGCCCCCAATCCCTCCCAGCATCAGAGTCTTTTCCAATGAGTCAACTCTTCGCATGAGGTGGCCAAAGTATTGGAGTTTCAGCTTTAGCATCAGTCCTTCCAATGAACACCCAGGACTAATATCCTTTAGAATGGACTGGTTAGATCGCCTTGCAGTCCAAAGGACTCTCAAGAGTCTTCTCCAGCACCACAGTTCAAAAGCATCAATTCTTCGGCACTCTACTTTCTTCACAGTCCAACTCTCACATCCATACATGACCACTGGAAAAACCATAGCCTTGACTAGACGGACCTTTGTTGGCAAAATAATGTCTCTGCTTTTGAATATGCTATCTAAGTTGGTCATAACTTTCCTTCCAAGGAGTAAGCATCTTTTAATTTCATGGCTGCAATTACCATCTGCCGTGATTTTGGAGCCAAAAAAAAAATAAAGTCTGACACTGTTTCCCCAACTATTTGCCATGAAGTGATGGGACCAGATGCCATGATCTTATTTTTCTGAATGTTGAGCTTTAAACCAACTTTTTCACGCTCCTCTTTCACTTTCATCAAGAGGCTTTTTAGTTCCTCTTCACTTCCTGCCATAAGGGTTTGAGAAACCTATATGCAGATCAGGAAGCAACAGTTCGAACTGGACATGGAACAACAGACTGGTTCCAAATAGGAAAAGGAGTTCGTCAAGGCTGTATATTGTCACCCTGCTTATTTAACTTATATACGGAGTACATCATGAGAAGCGCTGGGCTAGAAGAAGCACAAGCTGGAATCAAGATTGCCGGGAGAAATATCAATAACCTCAGATATGCAGATGACACCACCTAGACAGCATATTAAAAAGCAGAGACTACTTTGCCAACAAATGTCTGTGTAGTCAAAGCTATGGTTTTTCCAGTAGTCATGGATGGATATGACAGTTGGACTATAAAACAAGCTGAGCACCAAAGAATTGATGCTTTTGAACTGTAGTGTTGGAGAAGACTCTTGAGAGTCCCTTAGGACTGCAAAGAGATCCAACCAGTCAATCCTAAAGGAAATCAGTCCTGAATATTCATTGGAAGGACTGATGCTGAAGCTGAAACTGCAATACTTTGACCACTTGATGTGAAGAACTGACTCATTTGAAAAGACCCTGATGCTGGGAAAGATGGAAGGTGGGAGGAGAAGGGGATGACAGAGGATGAGGTGGTTGGAAGACATCACTGACTTGATGGACATGAGTTTAAGTAAGCTCTGGGAGTTGGTGATGGACAGGGAAGCCTGGTGTGCTGCAGTCCATGGGGTCACGAAGAGTTGGAAATGACTAAGTGACTGAACTGAACTGAACTTACCACTAGCACCACCTGGGAGGCTTGTAGAGCTCTTTTCACCTTGCTTACTGCTGTTATCTAAGGTGGGATTAGGTTTATTTGGGGGAGAAAGCTAGGGAAGACCAGTGGGCAGGAGAACAAGGGAAAATTTTTTTTAATCATTTTATATGTTTATTATTATTATATTTTTTAACTTTACAATATTGTATTGGTTTTGCCATACATCAACATGCATCCGCCACGGGTGTACATGTGTTCCCAATCCTGAACCCCCCTCACACCTCCCTCCCCATACCATCCCTCTGGGTCATCCCAGTGCACCAGCCCCAAGCTTCCTGTATCCTACATCGAACCTGGACTGGCGATTCGTTTCTTATATGATATTATACATGTTTTAATGCCATTCTCCCAAATCATCCCCCCCTTCCTCTCCCACAGAGTCCAAAAGACTGTTCTATACATCTGTGTCCAGGAGACAATTTGAGATGAAGAAATGCTCCCAATGCACAGAGCAGTCAACAATGGAGGGGGCTTTTGCCTTGGGAGAGGGGAGCATCCTGCTCCCAGAGGTGAGCAAGAGAGGCCAGACATTTTATTGGGGATCCTGTAAAGGCAGTCCACACAGTGTGGAGGGAAGGGACAGAAGCAGTGACTTTCAAATGTTTATTACTGTGACCCTCGGAGGTGGATTTATATTTTGAACCAACACACACACAACCCTTAACAAAAGTTTCACAAAGCAATTTTACCTTTACCACAAGTGATGCACTCTGACATCGCCCTTCTCTTCTATTTCATTTTAAAAACACTCTCAGCTCAGTAAATTGATTTCCCACCTGGACTGGGTGACCTCTGAGGTCACCTGGCAGCTCAGTGGTTCTGAGATTCGATGACAGGTTCCAAGCGGGAGGAAATACGGTTTGGTGTGACTAAACATCACCTGTGTAATTAGCAGTGACACGGGCCTGGAGCCCAGCTCTCTGGACACCCACACTGGTGTTCATTTCACACAACCTGCTTGCGATGGTCCTTCTGGGTCTTCTCCTCTATCTTTGGATGACTGCACGGTCAGCCTGTGAAATGGACCATTTATGATCACATTACACTGACTCGATGGACGTGAGTCTGGGTGAACTCCGGGAGTTGGTGATGGACAGGGAGGCCTGGAGTGCTGCGATTCATGGGGTCGCAAAGAATCAGACATGACTGAGCGACTGAACTGAACTGAACTGATGATCACGTTAGTCTTTTGCCCAGACACGTTGCAGTGGCCGGGAGTGGGGGGTGGTCTGCCATTGTCCACAGGGCAGAGGTCCAACATCTTCATCTGCTGACCCTACTGACCTTCCCAGGAATCTCTCCCACTGTTCCCCAAAGCTCTATCCTCTTCAAGCTGGCCTTAACAACCCAACCCAGGTCCACACCTTCAATCCCACCCTCCCTCTGCCTGGAGGTCCTCCATCCATTTTCCCTACCAGGGAAGGTGCCAAGCCCCTCTTCTAGAAAGCCCCCACTGTGGCCCATTCTCACCTGGCAGGGATCTTCAGCTCCTCTGAGTCCTCTCAGCCCCGTGTTCCAGTTCTTCCCAGACAAGAAACCCACAGGTAGAGAGAGGATCGTGGTGTGTGTTTGTGAGTTTCTGACAATACCTAGTCTGATGTGTCCAGAGAAATAAATGTTTGAAGAATGGATGGATGGTTAGATTTCACAACAGTGAATTTAGTCAATTCTGTCAACACATATTATTGCGTGCCAGGTACTGCTCTAGGCACATTGAACAAAACAGACAAAAATCCCTGCCTTCATGGAGATTATGTTCTAGTTGAGGGAGACAATGAACAAAACACAGTGTATGGTGCATCAGATAGTGTTAAGGACTAAGGAGAAAAACAAAGCAGGTCGGGGAGGTGATTTCCCTGGTGGCCCAGCAGCTAAGACCCTGAACTCCCAAGGCAGGGGACCCAGGTTCGAACCCTGGTTGGGGAACTAGATCCTGCATGCTGCAACTAAGATCTGGTGAGGCAAAATAAATAAATATTTTTAAAAAGCAAAGCAGGGAAGGAGATAGGACGTGTCAGGTCTTTTGCACTTGCAGACGGGATGGTCAGAGACGGCCTCCTTGAGAAGGTGATGTTTGAGTAAAGCCATGAAGGGGGAGTGTGGATATAGGGGCAGAGCCTCCCAGGTAGAGGGAAGAGCAAGGACAGAGGTCCTGAGGCAGGAGCATGTCTGCTGTGTTCAAGGAAGAGCAAGGAGGCCAGGGGCTGAGCAAAGGGCGTGAGGGAGCAGGGGTGAG
This sequence comes from Bubalus kerabau, assembly GCF_029407905.1. NCBI lineage: Eukaryota > Metazoa > Chordata > Mammalia > Artiodactyla > Bovidae > Bubalus > Bubalus kerabau. The sequence continues at coordinate 127,505,020 of NC_073627.1, forward strand.
GAATCGAGGTCAGAGAGGAAAAGGGGGCCAGGTGTCCCGGGATCTTTGTCACAGATTGGGTTCCTCAGGAAGCAGACTCTGAGGCAGATTTGTGGGCATAAGTTTTACTAGGAGGGGCTCTCGGGATCAACACCTGTAGAAGGGAGTAGGTGGAGGGGAGGAGACAGGACAAAACAGAACAGGAGGTGAGCAGTGACAGGCTCATGGGAGCCCTCCAGTGCAGGGAGGTGTGGAGGTGACCTAACCATTCACAGGTGCCCTGAGCTGGGGCAAGACAGCTGGGCCTTCCAGCCCTGTGTTGACCAGGCATTGGGTGCAGGCCCCCTGGGAAGGGGGAGTGCCCCGAGGGGAGGGGGCTTTCTTAGTGGAGGCAGTCCTGGAGGGGGTGAGGGTGGTGGGCTGGTGCTGCCCCCACGGGCAGGGGATGGTCCCCTTATTCCTGGGGGGGGTTGGGGGCCAAATCTTGTAGACTGAGGAGAAGACCTGGCTGTTACTCTGAGAGGCACAGGGAGACGCTGGCGGGCTTGAGAAGAAGAGTGACGTAACTGGGCTTAGGCTTTTAAGGAGTCACTCAGGCCGCTGCGTGGAAAGGAACCTGGGTCGTGAGGCCACAGGGAGGGACAGGGAGCACACTCTCCAGGGTTGAAGGGCGCCCAGATGGGCTGGCTGTGGTGGTATTGTGAGCGGTGGTCAGATTCCAAATGGATTTTTTTTTTTTTAATTTATTTCTTTACTGAAGGATAATTGCTTTACAGAATTTTGTTGTTTTCTGTCAAACCTCAACATGAATTAGCCCTAGGTATACATATATCCCCTCCCTTTTGAACCTCCCTCCCTTTTCCCTCCCCATTCCACCCATCTAGGTTGATACAGTGGAGGAATCAACCTTCCTGAATGGATTTTCAAAGCAGAGCTGATCCTGCTGACAAATTCAGTGTGGGGTTTGGGAGAAATCAAGGAAGCAAGGAAGATTCTGAGGATATTTAGAGCAAGCAACTCAAAGGGACAGAGTTGCAATTACCTGACACAGGAAAGCCCAGGTATGGGAATGGCTCGGGGAGACCAGGTGCCCCGCCCTCCACGTGTTAAGTTCAAGATCCTGTCAGGCCTCCAAGAAGGCAAGGCCAGTGGATGTGGACACTCAGGTCGGCAGGGCAGGGCAGAAGCACTGGCTGTGCTGATCACTTTGGGGTCACTTGCCCACAGTCTCCATTGGCGGGGGCTGCACACGCATGTGAGGGATACGGGGAATGGTGGGGATAACCTCTGTGTGGCTGTGCCAGACCAGGACTGCTCTTTCCTGGGCTGTTCTGGGCCAGAGGCTGAAGGGACATTGCAGGGGGTGCCCCCTGGCATGTCACTGTGCTTGAAACTAGGAAGATCCCCTGTCCCTGAACTCGGGGGTGGGGGCTTGATAGGGACAAGTTGCCCGTGAGGTCCCTTCCCACTGCTTGTTCTGGGACTTTCTGCAGCACTGGAGGCTCCCCTTCTCTTTACTCCTCTGGGTTCACACACTTTGCCCTGGCCTGCTCTGTGTCCAGTTTGTCCAAATTTGGAGATGCTCACAGTCCTTCCCTCGTTTTATTCTGTCTCCTCAAACTTTTGAAAGATATTAGTAGCGTGCAACCTGAAGAGGAGAGGGGCACTGACAAAATGAATTCTGACAAAGATAATTGCGTGAAGCCTTTGTAGCTCAGCCCTGAACACGGCTCCACCCTGTCAGTTTTTATTTTATTCAAATCCTGGAGTCAAGTGTCCGCCTGCAGGTGAGGGAGTGGTGGGAGAGGAGAGCGCAGTGAGGCTGTGGGCCGGATGTAAGAGCGACCCCCACCCCACCCCCTGCTACAGGGGACTTCTGGGGGAGGGCCACCATGCCGCGTCCCAGGGCTTCCTTTGGTCTGGGGACCTGGGCAATGTCTGGAATGGATGGATACACAGACATGTGAGAGGCTTAGGGGACCACCCGTTGGCACTGCCTGCCAGGCTGGGAATCACAGCCTTAATGAACATTGAGTTTCTTGATGAAGCCGGCACGAGCTTGCCCCCCTGAGTGAGAAGAGGGAGCCACTAGCAGGAGGGGGGATCACAGTGACCTTGTAGAAGTGCCCCGCAGCCGTCTCTCCTCAGGGTTCCCTGCCGTCATAGCTGACAGGGGCCTCTGGGCCACTGCTGCCCTCAAAGCATGCTTCTCAGGTCCAGATGCTCTCATGCCAAGTTTCCCAGCTGTTGTCCTTGCAAGGTACCCGGACACTCAAGCGTGTGGTCATTTTTGGATCAGGAGTCAAATGCTCCCTTGGTGTGGGTGTTCCCATGGATGAACTAGGTGGCAGAGCCTTTGCCTGGCGTGACCTTCCTCAGTGTCCTAACTTTCACTGTGTGAATCCAAGTCATTCATTAGCACTTTACTCTGGGCCTCAGAATCCTTCTCAACACAGGCTTTAAGCAATTGCCACCAAACAATAAGCATGGGTGAAATGGAACACACATACCATCCCTGATCTAGAAAAGGGGACCAAAATTTAAGCAGCATTAGTGTTTCAGTGATATTGGAATATAGTTTACATGTAGGGGCTTTGCTAATGGCTCAGACGGTAAAGAAATCTGCATGCAATGCGAGAGACACAGGTTTGATTCCTGGGTTGGGAAGAAACAAACCCTGGAGGAGGAAATGACAACCCACTCCAGAATTTTTGCCTAGAGAATTCCATGGACAGAGGAGCCTGGAGGGCTACAGTCCATGGGGTCACAAAGAGTTGAACATGACTGAGTGACTAATGGGTATGCCTTGGGTATCAGTAGTTGATCTGGTCTCCATTATAACAAAAATTGTTATAATTGTTTGGTGATGAACTTTTGATCCTTGAGTGTGATGTTCTTGATTAGGACAGCTTAGACCTAAAGAGCTGATGGAGAACTCATCCTCTTGGAAGTCATGATGAACCATCCCTCAGCTGTTCCATGGACGTTCAGGACAGATACCTGATTCTACTCATGAGAGGTCCAAACATGCAGGTCATTATATCCATCAAGCACTTCAGTAAGCCAGTCAGTCAAACCAGTGAAACTGACCCAAACCCTCACTCAGGCGATCTCCATAGAAACCTGCCATCCACACCTAACAGGGGCTTCTCCTTACTTCTTTATTAGGATGCCCTCCTTCACCACCATTGCTCAGAATAACATCTCAAAGAGCTGGGAGGGCATTGGGAGCAGGGAGATGTGTATTATAACAGGGTAACTGGGATGACTTCCAGGTAAAGTGAGGTTAATGGATTGCAGAGGCAGAAAGTGAAGGTACCTCTATCAGCTACTTCTCTCAGCACATGTCCTCTTTTACAAAGTGAGGAGTCATGTCCAGCTGCACTCCAGAGCATTCTGGAGACCTGGGTTTTTACTCCAGAGCTTTGGATGAGCACACATGCCAGGTTAGATATGCTGGAGACCAAAACACAGTCTAAATGTTTATCACGTAATTCAACCCAAAGTAGTCATCATCTGCTTGGGTCTGGAGGAAGAAATCTCACTTCTAGCCGAGGGTGCTGTGTGTGTGTGTGTAGATCCGGGAAGACTTCCAGGCAGTGGCGGCACTGAGCAGAGCCCTGAAGTCTGGTTAGCATTTGGAAATGGAAGAGGATGGACACTGCTCTGTCCTTTATTAGGACCCAGCACACCGGAGAAACCCAGGCCATGCTTAACAACAACTGCTGAGTCCCTGCACGTGCAGTTTCCTCCACTGCGTCCCTCAGGCCCCCGTACAGTGTTTACACAAATTAATCCTGGGAGCAGGATGGTAAAGACAAACTTAACCCATCACCTTGTCAGAGCCCTGTTTTGAGATCCCAAGAACCTGGTCAGGAACTATTGCAAGACAAGGTATGGAAACCTACTTGGAGCCCAGGTCAAAGGAGGGAGACTAGGGACTGGCATGGCTCCCAGTTACAGAAAGTACAGACGGACTGGCCCTCAGGCCTCTACTTTTATGCTTTACCAGCTACCCCCTTAGCCCTCCACTGTAGAATGTTTGATTTCTTAATTTTTTGTCTCTTAGACTCCTATTTCATTTTTCTGGCTCTGCAGATTGACTTGTCTGCTTGTTTGTCTGGTTACATGTGACCCATCGAGGCCTCGATAAAATAGTAGCTTCAGTCCTCAGGCCTCCAAGTCCTTCCTATTCCCTGTGCTAATTGGTCAGCACCAGGGGGTCCTGATTCCAAAGTCTTAGGTGAGAGAACCTTCTGGGTCCGCTTACATAAGGTGTCAGCCCCTGGTCCAGTCACCTGGGAGCAGGGGCAGGTGAGGCCCTCACACAGGATAGCTATTCCCTTGCCAGTTGTGCATATAGAGAGATACGAAAAAATTTTTCATTATTGTGTCTCTTCCTTTTAGAAGTTGTCATTTTATTTCTCTCTTATCTAAAGGAATATAGAGCAGCAATGTATAATAGGACTTTCTACAAATAATGGAAATGTTCTATATCCAATACAGTGACCACTAGCCACATGTAGTTATCGAATACTTGAAGTGTGGGTAGTGCATGAGAGGAACTGGATTTTTAATTTTATATCATTTTAATGAATTAAATTTTAAATGTAAATAATCACTTGTGATTAGTGGTTACTATAGTGCAGCATAACATTACTATTAAGTTCATCAGCCACAGCACACTTGGTGCTCTCAGGTAGAACAAAACAAGGCAGGACTGGGAGAACAAAAGCTAGTAGAAACAAAGGGAAAAGTTTAATCAAAACTAACTGAATAAAAGATAGAGAGGATGCATGTTTACGTGTGAGAGGGCACCTGAGGTGGCATAAACTGAGTTGTGAGCAGTAAGAGGTGAGAAGAAGGGGGTGGTTGATATATGCAGTATTCTCAGTCAGTTCAGTTCAGTTCAGTTGCTCAGTTGTGTCTGACTCTTTGCGACCCCATGAATCGCAGCACGCCAGGCCTCCCTGTCCATCACCAACTCCCGGAGTTCACTCAGACTCATGTCCGTTGAGTTGGTGATGCCTTCCAGCCATCTCATCCTCTGTCATCCCCTTCTCCTCCTGCCCCCAATCCCTCCCAGCATCAGAGTATTTACCAATGAGTCAACTCTTTGCGTGAGGTGGTCAAAGTATTGGAGTTTCAGCTTTAGCATCATTCCTTCCAAAGAACACCCAGGACTGATCTCCTTTAGAATGGACTGGTTGGATCTCCTTGCAGTCCAAGGGACTCTCAAGAATCTTCTCCAACACCACAGTTCAAAAGCATCAATTCTTCGGCACTCAGCTTTCTTCACAGTCCAACTCTCACATCCATACATGACCACAGGAAAAACCATAGCCTTGACTAGACGGACTTTTGTTGGCAAAGTAATGCCTCTGCTTTTGAATATGCTGTGTAGGTTGGTCATAACTTTCCTTCCAAGGAGTAAGCATCTTTTAATTTCATGGCTGCAATCACCATCTGCAGTGATTTTGGAGCCCCCCAAAATAAAGTCTGCCACTGTTTCCACTGTTTCCTCATCTATTTCCCATGAAATGATGGGACCGGATGCCATGATCTTAGTTTTCTGAATGTTGTATTCTCACACAGGGTTAAATAATGGAGGTGCTGAAACTGCAGAGGTCAGACTGTTCCACATCTTGGTCAACAGGGGTCTCCATAGACCCAACACAGCTTGGTTGCAGAGCTGAGCAGTGAGGTGTATGTGGTGCAAGAGAATGAGACACAGAAAAGCCAGCTCCAGGTGGGTCAGAGAGGAGTGCAGGTAATGGCTCATCAGTCTGTGCTAAGCACACTTTAAGCACCTCATAGATAACAATCCTGTGAAGTACGCACGTACTTTTTATCACCCCCATTTTAACTAAGGCAGAGCAAGATAGCTGTCTTGGCCAAATCCACAGAGTGCTAAGTTCACAGTTAGGAAATAGACTAAACAATCCGGCTCCAGAGTCTGGGTTAACTGTGATGCTCTGCTACTCCTTAGGGGAGCCTGCCTCTACATGGCTCTAACCCTGCCTAGAATGTGTAAGTATGTCATCCTTCAACTGGGTTATCTTCATTTATCTTTTAGTATTAATTATCCTGTGGGAAACATTTCCATGAAATATTGTACTCCTTTTACCTTTTTTTTTTTGGCCTGCAGCCATGTTTTATTCATTTATTTGTTCTTGTATTCAGTGAGCAATCATGGAACATGCTGTGTGTGAGGCTGGGCATTGTTGTTGTTTAGTCACTAAGCTGTGTCTGACTCTTTGCCATCCCACGGACTGTGGCTTACCAGTCTCCTCTGTCCATTTCCCAGACAAGAACACTAGAGTGAGGTGCCATTTCCTTCTCCAAGGGGTCTTCCTAATCCAGGGATTGAACCTGCATCTCCTGCATTGGCAGGCAGATTTTTTTTTTTTTTAACCACTGAACCACCAGGGATGCCCAAGGCTGGGCATACAAAGAGTTAGAGAACTTGTCTGGGGCCTCATAGCTCATCCGCGGAGATGAGAAACGGACAGAGAGACGTCCCCAGCCATCCAGGGGTTAAGGCTCCGCCTTCCAATGCAGGGGACTCAGGTTTGATCCCTGGTCTGGGAACTAAAGTCCCACAAACTGTGAGGTGCAGCCAAAAAAATTTTTTTTAAAGAAATGAATGCGAATACCTGTTTCACAGGTATGAAGGGCTGAATGTCTTGAGATAGGGACAGAAACAGGAGAGAGGTTCTGACCAGCTGGGAGGTTCTAGGTTTCTCGGAGGAGGGAGTCCTAGAGGTGAACCCGAGGACCAGGCAGCGTTGGAACACATCTGCATGTCCCCGTTTGGGGTTTCAGTGTCCCCCTCTTGCTACTGACAAGATAAGTTCTTACTGGAGGGTGACCTTTTACGGGAAATTCAGAACTCAAATCGTCAGTGTTCAGCTGCCCCCAGGGCTGAGTCCTGGTGGTCACGGCCTGGCTGCTAGTGAAACCCAGGCAGTTGAGGCGCCACCTGCCTCCTCCGCGCACTGATCTTCAGACTCATCAGGAACAGCAAGAGCTTCCCTCAGAGTCCCAACCTTCAGCATAGGCCTTGCCCACACTCCGGGCACCCGGATTCCTTGGAACCTGGCTCGGGGGCCTGTCCAGCAAGGCTTGGAAGCCCAGGTCCCTGCAGACTTGCTAGTTAATGAGTTCTGCAAAAACTAGGTCTGTCTGTAATCGAAATGGGAGTACAAGGGTCGTGCAGTCCCTGAATTAATTCAGCCCTGTTAGAAAAGAAGCGAGGCAGTTTCAGCTGCTGCCTGCAGGATCCACAGAGAGGTTCTGAGCACCATTACTTCCATTTGGGGACCCGTTGTTTTTCACCACTTCAGCATAATCGGGAAAACATTCTCCAAGTCTATTATTCTTGTCTCCTGCTGCCACACTGAGGCAGTTGTTAACAATGCCCTCTGCCCACCCCAGACCCCTCCTTTATTTAAATACCAGTCTGATGGGCAAAGAGAGTATTTAATGACTACTCCAGGCTAAGAAGTTCCTATTATTTTATTCCCTTCTTACTTTCACTCGATTTCCTTCCAGATGGGGACAGGTGGGTATAAGATAAATGAAGCTGGAATTACAAATGCAAAAAGACAGATCTAGGTGTGGTGAAGAAATTGGACGTGCCTCAAAAATTTGTCCAGGTCCTTATAGGGGTGTCCTCTGTGTGTGTCCTTGGTGGCCACCAGCACTGCCACTCTAGCCTGGCTGTCCTCTGAATGGTCTGGGAGTAGGGAATCAGAGTGACCGAAACTTTCCCTCCCATTGGAATGATCTGAGTATCAACTGAAAGGGAGAAATGTACTCGGGGGGGAGGGGGGCGGGTAGGGTACTTATCCTAGCAGCCTACAACCAGTGCAGACAATCCCAGCCTCAGGCTACCTTGATCCCCAAACCTTGGGCCCCCAGTGTAATAGCACACAGCCTTTGTACCAGTCTTCTCTCCTGTCTTTATTCAAATGCCATCTCCTCTGGGAAGGCTCCCTTGATTATCCCCTTCAGTGCTCCCTTCAAAACCCTGTTTGGGTCCCACTTACTGGTCTATGGTGCCCTTCTACATTACGGGGTTGTCTCTACTTCCCATGGCTAGTGATTCTTGTACAGGGGGGATTTGATGCTGCTGCTTGCTATGTGACCTTGTGTATATCTGTCTCTGGTCCTCAGCAACATCTTTTACATTGTGGGGATGCTAAGACCTACTTACTGTCTAGGAGGAGTAAACCAGATCCCAGCTTCCCTCTCTGCTCTGGGGCTCTGGAACCAGACTGACCCGACTTTGAATCCTGGCTTCATCATTTTCTGTGTCTTCGGTCCTGTTACAATCTCTCTGAGCCTCAATTTCTTCATCTATAAAATGATGGTGCCTAACCCCTATCTCATATACTTGTGGGGAGGATGAAAAGGGATAAAACTTGCAAAGTGCCTACCGTAGGTCTGGCACAGAATAAACATTCAAAAGCTCAGCCATTATTGTTGCTGTCTTTACTAAATTTGTGAGTTGGTTGGGGCAGCAAAGTCAGCCTATAATAGTCCCCAAGGGCTAGTTAGTGTTGAGTATACAAAGAAAAGGAAAATGTTTTCAATCTGAGCTGGGGAGTATTGTACAAATGTAATGCTCCGTGTTACACTTAGTCACTCAGAAATGATTAGGACATGATCAGAGAATATGGGCCTGAGAAGGCACCTGAGGGTCCCCTGGTGCCCCTCCCCAGCTGTTATAGCCCCCTTCAGTCTTCCAGCTCTCCCAGGCTCTGCCGGATGCAGGTGAGCAGGAGGTGACAGAAAATCACGCACTGATAGCCAGAAATTTAACCCAGAAGGAAAGAAAATCCATGGCTGCCAGCTCACAAGCAGCCAGGAGCAATTGCTAGTGAGTCAAGGTCGATGGCCAGACAGACGGGAGGAACCAAGAGGAGGGTTGGTATTTGCTGAGGCTGCTGATTTCCAGGCTCTAGCCTGTGGTGGAGCAGCGGCAGCATGCTCATGGAGACTCTGGCCTTCCTTCCCGGCCGAGATGGTCTGGGGCTGCTCTGAGCTGTCCCCTGGCAACACTTACTGGCCCAGAGCAGTGCCCATGTTTGTGTCTGTGCCCGTGTCTGCATCTATAATAGCTGGCATTTAATAAAGGCTTATCACAGGCCAATTCACATGAACAAACCTGTGTAATATTCAGGCTTGTCCATGACGCAGACACTGCTGCTTCCTCACTATAAAATGGGGACCATAACAAATTGCATGGGTATTAATCAGGATCAGCTAAGTTATGCTGTGGTAACAAGTGTCTCCCAGATCTCAGTGGTTTAAAGTGGCCTCAGTCACCCCTGGATCAGCAAGAGCACTGGTCTCTGCTATTGTTTTTGTGACCCTAGGGTCAGAGACCGAGAGAACAGCCATTATGTGGAACACTGCTGGTCTCTTGACAGAGGAAGAGAAGGACAGATCGTGCACTGATTTGTAAGGCTTCCTCTTGGAGGCGACAGTGTCTGTTTCCCAGTAAGCTCTGCATGGATATTAGCTAGGAACACCTCCACGTTTACTGTTATTTGCTTTAAAGATGAGGAAACAGAACACAGAGAGGCCAAGTAACTTGCCCAATGCCACACAGGGATTGCCCAGAAGATGCACTCCTAAACAGTACACTATGCCACCCATCCCTGGAGCGCCAGGCCCCCTCTGAGAGCCGGGCTGAGTTAAGACATGATGTCCCCTTGAGGAAAACCCAGTTTCAGGATGTAAAAAGGGACGCTATCCTTTAGTGAGTGCCATGTACACAGGCTCCATGAATTCTCACAGCAGCTCCAAGGTGCAGATAATTATTCCCATGAGAAGATAGCTAGATGGCGGACAGGTTCAGATATGTGAGGTGATCTGTCCAAAGCTAAAGGCTGAGTGGGGTGGAGCCAGGATTGCCACCTGCCTGTTGGACTCTGAAGCCTGTGGCCCCTCCACTGCATCACTGTGCACGTGGCCAATGGCCTTGGGTGCTTTCTCCAGGGACAGAGTTGGCTGTTTGAGGGGACTTGGGTGAATTCACAGATGAACAAGCTGAACTATCTACTCCCTAAGAGGAGTCTAGGGTGTGTAGAAGAGAGAGATCAGAGAGAGAGAGGTAGGGGAAGCTCAAAGAGAGACAAGAGACAGAAAAAGCACAGAGAGCCAGAGTTGAAAACGGAACAGAGCAGCCCGCTCGTGAGTCATCATGGTTTTAACTCGCTGAGAGAGAGGTACGGGGAGATTCTGTGAAGGTCCCAAAGGAAGCAGATGTGGCTTCCAGTTGGTGGGATTGGGCAGGCTTCGGGGAGGAGGTGGCATTTTCCCTGTGCTTTCTAGATTAGATATATCTGATGATGGGGAGGAAATTGCAGAGGAGGGAGCCATGTGGGCAAATGCTGGGGAGTCAGGGCTTCTGTTCAGGGTGTTTGGGGAGCCAGAGTGTGGACTGTATGTTGGGATCAGGTTTGATTGCAGCAAGGCTACTACAGACCATTTTAGGGCCGCCATCCACACAGTAATCATAGCTTAGAATGTTTATCATGACACCCCGGCAGATGGCAGCAAAAGTCTGGAGGAAGGGGTACTTGCTGGCCCAAACTCCATCTCTGTTTGCCCCCAGCTCTTCTCTCTGCCCCCTCCCCTTCTCTGTGCCCTGGAGGCCACCTCCACCAGACTTTCTACTCTCTGGCTTTCTGTTTAGCCAATGGGAGGCAACAGCAAGGAGACAGGCCAGCTGATGGACAGAGAGGTGGGGTATTTATTCCCTCATTTCCCTCTTTGTTGGCTTGGCAGTGGCCATGGCCCTCTGTCAAGGTTCTCTGTTGTTATGTGGTGCCTTTCCTGTAGACGAGGCTCGTGTGGGTTTCCACGACCACTTTCTCCTAATGTCCCTCCAGGCCTACGTGTAGTTAATGGCTTCCCTCTGTTGCTCAGGTGTTTCACCATCCTTTGCTGGTTTTTCTTAACTCTGGGCTCACCTTGGGAAACCATCTTCACTAAACTCTCTCCAATCACCAATTTTGAGTGAGCCATCGGTCTTCTGCCAGAATAGGGCTCTTTCCTAATTGACAGAGAGATTCCATTTGACTAGCAGCTGCTTAAAAAGCCTTCTGACCTTAGTCCATGGCATTTGGGGAGTTATTCCCAGCAGGGGACCAGGAAGCAGCCCAAACTCCATCATTCATGGGGTGGCTGAAATGAAGTGCAGGGGCAGAGCAGGAAATGCATGGGAAACTCTTTCATCTTTTTCCAGACTCCTGGCATCTCACAGCATCCCTGTGAATGCTGTGCTGAGATCAGTGGAATTCTGAAGCCAGGACAGGGGAAGCTCAGAACATCAGTGGCAGTGACTCGCAGGTGCTGCCTCTCACTGCTCTTGCCGGCAGGTGCCCCCTTAGACTGTGGGCCCTCTGAGGGCAGCTGGGCCCCTCCCATCTCTGTCTCTGCCAGTACAGCCCCATGGGAACAGATGGGTAGTGGCTGGTGAAATGACCAGAGCTGGATTGCACTGACCCGAATGCTCCTTTGGGCATTTCCCAGGTTTCCAGTGGAAGGTACACCTGCCCATATCAGGGAAAAGCTTGACTTAGAGGGATTTTAGGAAAACACCATTTTATTCTTTTTCAAAACGTACAGCAAGTAATCAAGAACATTTCTCTTGAGTCCAGTGCTATTTCCTCTCCAGTTCACTGCCCCTCTAGCCAAATCCCAAGTCTGCTTTAATGAATATAGAAAACTCACTTGTCATTAGTTGGACAAAAGCTAATGGACTGGAGTCCTTGAGGACAGTGGGTCTCTTGAGCAAATTAAACACTCCCCTTGCAATCCTGAAGTCTATGTTAAATTGTTTATCAAACCCTTCCCTCCCAGGTAGCATTAAGGTGAAATTTCCGAAGTTCTGGCCATTAGGTCAGAAATTTGTATTGAGCAGGAGACAGGAAGAAGGAAGTCATTTCAAAACTGTTATGTTTTGAAGAAAACAAAGTCACATTAGCTTGGGGAAGGATCCATAAATATACTCCACCTCTGGTGTCACTGTTACCTTCACTCATAGCTGCTGCTGCTGCTGCTAGATCACTGCAGTCGTATCCGACTCTGTGCGATCCCACAGACGGCAGCCCACCAGGCTCCGCCGTCTCTGGGATTCTCCAGGCAGGAACACTGGAGTGGGTTGCCATTTCCTTCTCCTCACTCATAGCAGACATTACTAATCAATCATTAACTCTTTCCTGTTCATTCAAAACAAAACCTACTTGTAAACCAGGGTCGAGGATGAGTCTCCATTATTTCGGTAGTCAGAGAAGAAGGTAAGTCAGGGGCAGAGGAATGAGCAGTGGGCTGGGCATCAGGAAACCTGAGCCCAGGTCTGCTGTCATCTCCCTCTTTGAGTCTGGTTCCCTCTTTGTTCAAATGGGAATCCTTCCTAGGATTCCTGCCACCTGGCACTGTTGAGAAGATGGTCAAGGTCACAGTCAGAGGAGCTTGCCAGGGCTGTGGAGCACTGCCACGCAAACTAGACGGTCATGGTTGGGCAGTGCCATTCAACACATGCAGAACCGAGCTCTCCAAATAGTTAAGACAGTTCTTCAGAGGTTTTTGTCCTGAAGGGACTATTGATGTGTGGTTCCCATGTGTCTATGAAAACTACATGTGGCCGTGAGGTGAGGGATGTGACTTGGGAGGATGGGTACAGGGCTTTGAGGGCAGGGTCAGAGAAGCAGAATGATGGAGCATCAGGGAGGAGGAGAAGAGAGCCTTGTCCTCAGTGGCAGCACCTCACTCAATTATTCACTTATTCATTCACAAAAGTTTCCTGCCAGCACCTGGAATGGGGTTTGCCAACTCGTTATCAGGTCAAGTTGGAGCTGGCTAACACCATTCTCCGAACTGCAGTCTCATGAGTGAAAGGGACCTTATGTAAAGACATGAATTCGGAGAAAGGTCCACCTCTGACTGGCTGTTTGTCCTTGAGCAAGCCACCTCACCTCTCTGAGTCTCAGTTTCCTCATCTGCAAAGTGGGGGTAAGATGGCCCTCAGAGGGTTCTCGCAGGGATTAAAAGAGAGCATACATGTAAAAATGCCTGCCACATAGTAAGCACTCTGGAATGTGAGCCAATCGCCCAGTATCAGGACCAGCTAGTAATGCCTCAGTCCATGCTTACAGAAATGGAATTGAGTGCAAATACCTAAAAGAGGGGCTTTCAGAGTGCTGGAAATGCTTTTACATTTGTGCAGGGAAAAAACAAATATTATTTGCCACTAACTGTGAGAAGCATGCTAAAGGCTCTGGGTAAGGCCACTGGAAATTGAATAACTTCACTTGCATCAATTTCATTCAATTTGTAAGTACTTGTCTCTGTATTCAGGAGGAAAAATGAATTCAGCTCAATCAGCCAGACTGTTACCAGGTCGTTTGGGGGAAGCCACCCTTTCTCAAAGGCCCAGGGGTGTTCAGTGCTCCCTGGAGCTGAATGAATGGAACTTGGTTGTTTTTGCGGTGAGTTGGGAATAGTCCACGGCTAATCACTGCCTTGCTCTTTTCTGTGCTCTCAAATCAGGCACCTGCAAGGGGCAGCTTTGAAAAGGTATGCCAATCCTAGGTTGGGGGACACTGACAGAGGGCCAACAAGGACATCGATGGCTACCCCGTCCACAGCCCAGTGACATGGGAGTAATGCTGAGGCAGACTGGCAGCATGTCCACCCAGGAAAGACAAAGAGAAGGAGAAGGGGAATTCTGAGAAACAGCCACTGTTTCTCTCGATTCTTCATTTTTACCTGTTTCACAACACTTAAACTGATTGCCCTGAGAATACTCCTGGGCATGGTCAAATACAAAAGTATCCTTTCTTGGGACATGGACACTGCCATAGAGAAATCAGGAACTGAACCTCCAACACTCAACTTGTCACTCTTGCCCTGGCCCATAAATAAAGGGCTGAAGCTAGAAACTCACAGGAAAGGAGATCCTAAACGTAGATGTTATTTAAAACTTTACAGATCCATTTGCCATCTTCTCTCTCCCATCTCTCCCCACTTCTGTGCATGTCTTTCCGCCTGAAGTTCCGCGGGGATTCTTTAAGTTAGGGTTTTTCCACCATGAGCTGCTCTTATAGAAATTGAATGCTCAGGTACAGCAGTTGCTACAAAAGGCACGAGGTGTAAATGACCTAACTCCCTCCCTGGCCGCTGGCTGCTGCGGAGTGACGGGTAGGTAAGGACACTTAAATGAGGCCAGGACAGATGGCCAGGGTGGGAAAGGTGAGCCCTTGGATGGGGCCAGGGTTTGCATCGGTCCTGCCTTAACTCCTTGATAAAAGGCAAAGAGGACAGAGGGAAGGAGGAGGAGGGTCTCATGGGAGAATTCCGTCTGTAGGCGTTTGTGCTCAGTCGAGAAGACAAGCAGGGCTCAGCCCTGCCCGCCTCCCGCCCCCACCTCCCCACAACGGAACAAGCTCTGATTGTGTTAAATGTTGACGATTCTCATGCCGCAGCCCCGTGGGGACAGATTCTGGTGAACATGATAGATAGACCTTGAAGTGGGAAAGCAGATGATGTTCGAAAGCATCGCGCCGGGGGAGAACCGGTCTGGGGCTTAGAGGAAAGAGCACGTTTTGTTTGTTTTTGTTTCAGCTGGATCTTGTTCAAGGGAGGTGGAGGGGACACAGAAAAATGCCCTTTTGGTCCACTGTGGAAGCTCAGGCCTTGGATAGCTGCCATTTAAACATCCTCTTCTGCAATGTCAGAAGCCCCCACTCTGGGTCTGGCATTGTGGGGTTTTCTGGGGATGCAGAAAGAAGTCAGTTATGATCCCTGCCCTGAGAGCCTCAGTCTGGGGCGAGACAGAGCATGCATAGACAAGGATGATACAAAGCTATTCATGCAGTGATGGGAGGTGTTACGAGGGACTGGGGGATGGAGGCAGGAGCAGCCGACGTGTTTGCATGTGTGGGTGTGTGTTCATATATGTGTGTGTGACTGGCAGAAGAAGATGGAAAGGGTCAGTGGGGAGGGGATTCCTATAGGTTGTGCCTCAGAGGTCTGGGTGATAAGCTTTCCTAGGGATAGTGGCCAGCACCAGGGTCTTGTGCAGAGGAAAGTGAAAGTGAAAGTTGCTCAGTCATGTCCGACTCTTTGTGACCCTATGGACTATACAGTCCATGAAATTCTCCAGGCCAGAATACTGGAGTGGGTAGCCTTTCCCTTCTCCAGGGCATCTTCCCAATCCAGGGATTGAACCCAGGTCTCCCACATTGCAGGCAGATTCTTTACCAGCTGAGCCACCAGGGAAACCCAAGAACACTGGAGTGGGTAGCCTATCCCTTCTCCAGCAGATCTTCCCAACCCAGGAATCAAACCAGGGTCTGCTGCATTGCAGGTGAATTCTTTACCAGCTGAGCTACCAGAGGAAAGACAGGAGTAAAAACCGGAAAGGAAACAGAAACTGACTCTTAGTGTCCTTGTGTGCCAGGACTTTCTCCTGAGGGCAGTGGGAAGACATAAGATGGTTTTAGTAAAGTGAGGAACCTAGTGGGGTTGGAGTTCTAGGGGGAAGGAACCCTCAGGATGGGAGCGGGCAATAGACAGAATAGTGTGGCCAGGGAATGGTATGAGGGGACTCCATTCATCCCCTCGCTCAATCTTGGACCTAGCCCATCTTTGTTAAAACAAACAAACAAACATGTGTGACCCAGGAGAATTTCCAGAGGGCAGGGAAGTGCTTCCCGCCAGTCAGAGGGCATGCATGCATGCTAGGTTGCTTCAGTTGGGTCTGACTCTTTGTGACCCTATGGACTGTAGCCTGCCAGGCTTCTCTGTCCATGGGATTCTCCAGGCAAGAATACTGGAGTGGATTGCCATGCCTTCCTCCATGGGATCTTCCTGACCCAGGAATTGAACCCGTATCTCTGGCATCTCCAGCACTGGCAGGCAGGTTCTTTACCATTAACACCACCTGGGAAACCAGTCAGAGTGGAGTGGGACAATTTACCCCTGGAGCACAGTTATCCATCTTGCAGCCTGGGATGTGCAGGCAGTGAGGCAGAGAACCAGGCAGACAGGAAGAAAGGGGCAGTGGTTGGAGCATAAGCTTTGAAATTAGACAGACTAGCTTCCTATTCCAGTTTTGAGGCTGTCTAACTGGAAGCACACTATTTACTATTTATATATCAGTCAGGGTAGTCTAGGGTATGCTGCAGTGACAAATAGCTCTGAAATCTAGGTGGCTGTAAATGACAGAGGTTTATCTCTTGCTCATGCTACCTTTCATAGGTACCTTAATATCAATAGTAACTACAGAAACCGTATTGATGGAGCCTTCTTTTCATTATGTCTTCTGCAGTGACTAAGGCACTGTGGAGAGAGCTTTGTAACTCACTTAAATGAGTTGCCTCACTTTCACTCTGGTTTCATCGGCTAGAGCTTGTCTGGCTGTGTCTATCTTCACAGGGTGTGGGGAAGTGAGAACTGGAATGGTGCTGAAAAGTTTACATACACTGAGCCTCAATTTCCTTATCTGTAAAATGGGAAGAAAACTACCAACCTGAGGTGGTTATCATGAGCCTACTGAGAGAGTGCACACCAAGGTCTAGTTGCACTCAGACAGTGAGAGCTGGGGTTAAAAAAACACAAACAACCTTTGGGTCAAAAGGGAGATAAAGAAAGCATTTGTTGCTTTTCCTAGATGGCATGGTTCATTTGCCCTGACAAAGCTGCTGTGCCTGGAACAGCTGGAGCTGGAGTTCTGGCCTTGTTTGGGGCCCCAGGAGCCCCTAGTGCTCCTGGATCTCCTGCTTGAGAAAGGCTTTCCTGCCTCCAATGAGTCTCAGGGCTGAGCTGGGTGTTCTCCGAGGCAGCCTCAGGCCTCCTCTCCAAGACCATGCATTTCAAACACCAACCTAATGCCTTTGCTGCGCCTTGGAGGCCCCGAGGAAATAGCATTTCTATTCCAAGAATCAGTTCCCATTCATCACCGTGAAGCACGATACCTGGGGGAAACGGTAAATGAGACTTTGCGAGTCTCCGAAGACTGGAATGTGTCTGCATGAGCTGAGTAATTAGAGCGGTTTTCTGCACACTTGCCTAATCTTTATTTAAGACATTTCACTTAGGTACACATCTAAGTTATTCAAAAGTCAGTTAGATTTGAGGCATGTGTATCATCTAACAATCTCTCTTCTCTATTTTAGAATAGTTGAATAAGCACCAATAATCCTAATTGCAAATCTTTACTGAGCCTATGTACTAAGCAACTGCATTGAGTACTTAACTTGAAACAACTCATTCAATGTTCATAACAACCCTATATTCTTTCCTGTACCTGATCTGAGAAACTCAGGACTCTCACTTGCTTCCATATGAAGTCATCTTTAATCATCTTTAAGGGGAAAGTGGTGACTAAATGGAGAGTATTTTGTCTCTGAAACTAAAAAAATAATGGTAGCTAACATGTATATGGAGCTTGTTATGTGCCAGGCACGGTCTTCCATGCCTACATGTATTAGCTCATTGGTCCTCTCAATAGCCTGTGAGACAGAAAATATTATCCCCATTTTACAGTTGAGGAAACCTAGGGATAGAGAGATTATGCAATTCTCTCAACGTTACCCTAGCCAATAGGTGCTAGAATCAGCGCTTAAACCCAGATTGAGGCTCTTCATCACTATACTTTCTGTCTCCTGGAGTCTAGAAATCTTGATGTCTTTAACTCTCATAGGGACCGGCATGTGGAGGACAATGATATGGAGGTTTTTCACTAACTTCTAGATCAACAGAACCAGGATCGATGGTGTAAGCCACAAAGAGGCAGATTTGGACTCCATCTAAGAAAGATCTTCCTCAACTCATGTGGTTTAAAGATCAAACAGAATTCCTTATAGGCAGTAAGTCCTATTGGGCTTGCATGGTTCAGATGGTAAAGAATCCACCTGCAATGCAGGAGACCCAAGTTCTATCCCTGGGTTGGGAAGATCCCCTGGAGAAGGGAATGTCAATCCTCTCCAGTATTCCTGCCTGGAGAATTCCATGGACAGAGGAGTATGGCGGGCTATAGTCCACAGGGTCACAAAGAGTCAGACACGACTGAGCAACGAACATTGTCAGTATCAGTAAGCTCCCATCAGCAGAACCCCTCAAGGAAAGACTGGATGACTCCTAGGGAGTGATAGGTGCTATTCCTTCCTTGCGCTTGAGGTTGACTTAGATGGCCTGTGTGATCCTTTGACATAACAATTTTATGAACATTACAACAGTCATGACATCTGAGTATGGCAAAAAGTATTAAACTAATATATCCCTCCTGTACTTAACATTGGGAGCAGATGACAAAGCTCCATGAGTGGTGCATATGAAAGCCCAGGATACTTTACCAGAGCTCAGTGGTATCATCAAATTAAGCTCACAGCAAAGCTACTCTGACACATGATAATGATGCAAATAATTGTTGTTACCTGGATGATCAATTAACCTAAGTTCACTTCATTGACTCTAAGTAGTGTAATTTTCATTAGTCAAACCTACATTTTTATGTTTTCCTTTTCTAGCTTTATTAATTTAGCTGACTTTTATAGCAATGCTCGATTTGGTAGTTTTTCTTGATGCTCTGTAGGGTTTTATTCTTCTTGGTGCAATCCTTAGACAATGAGAAGTTGTTGGAGGTTGGGGGCGGGGGGCAGCTCGCTTCTTCATTGGGCCAGGAGAGCTAGGCAAAGGCCAAGGACCTAGCTGATAAGCAGGTGCTGTGGGCAGGGGAGACTGACAGGAACAAAGGACAGATGAGCCTGGGAGTCAGGAGGGAGGAGACAAGTTGGCAGTAGAAACTGAGTGACCCCCTCCAAAAAAAAGGACCAGGCCCTTGGGGCTGAAGCCCAGGGCAAGGGGAAGGAAGTGGTCACAGGCTATGAAACAGAGTAAAACTGGAAGGAACCATATGGATGCGATGTGGTCCCCGCCTCGGCTTCTGGGCTATTGTCCGGGTCCCCGGGGCAGGAGGCAGTTCTACTTGGGGTGGGACATAAGTTCTGGATGCAAGGATTAGAAATTGGTGGTAACTGATGAGCAAAAAGGACCTAATACAAAAGAACCAGGAGTTCCTGGTAGCAAGTTCAGACCAGTGCTTGTAGGCAAACCCCCTCTCTCCTCAGCTCTTACTCTCATGGGGGTAGAGGGCACAGGGCCAGGATGCCAGCCCCAGCACTGCCATGAATCAACATGTAGCCTTGCCAACTACCCTTCCATCTCTGGCCTCAGTTCCTCATCTCTATGATGGGACTATTGGTTTAGATATTCCCTAAGGACTTCCCAGTTCTAAAACATGGTGGGGGCTCTCAAGACATCTTGTCCTTCAAACAGGCTGTCAAGGAGATTAAACCAACTTCGAGTCTCTCTCTCTCCTCTGCTCAAGAATCAAGGATTTCTCTGAGATGGAATTTTTGATTTACAGTCCCAAGAGCAAAGTGGTACAGGAGGGAATAATAAGCTCTTTAGACTTGGAAGCTCCTGCAAGAAATGATGGATGTCCCCAAGGGAAGGTACATCCAGGAAGGTGTCCCCAGTCCCCCAGCAGGAATCAATCTCCCTCTGAACACCCATACACCCCCCTGATAGTGCTTTCTACCTGGTATTTCCAGTAGCTCCTTATGTTTCATATCCTCCATGAGGTCCCAAGCCCCCAAGGTCAGAGATTGCGCATCTAATAGGCTCAGGCAAGATCCCAGGCACAGCTACTGTCTGGCTGGATGAGGGGACTTCTCTGATTTTCAACCAAGTGTCCTGCTTCATTTTGTTGGGAAGACCTACCAGTGTCTGTGCTGCTTAAGTGCACGGAAGCCCTACTACTTCAGACTTGCTCTTGCAAATAGAGAAAAGGCAGTGGGGTTATGGGTGGGGCTCTAGGTGGGAACTGTCCAGTCTTCCCCTAGAATGCAGCCACCTCCAGGCTTTGCGTCTCCCACCTATGGCCTCGACTCCATTGCTGCTTCAGAGCAGATGGTCCCTCAGATGGTCCCCAGGGGGGATGGGACCTGGACTGGCCTGCAGGCTTCTAAGAGACCTTGCCACCTTCTTAGGGTAGTGGCCCAAGAACTGGGGCCTGGTGTCACACTCTAAATGATAAATATCATCACTGATGATGTCTTTACATTTTTTTTTTCAAGATAAGTATTATATTTATAATTTTTTAAAATTTGAGTCTAATTGCTTGACAATGTTGTCTCAGTTTCTGGAGTTTACATTTTGGCAAAGTCTAGCCTTTACCTGCTGAATCTTCATCACTATGCTCATGCTCTTGCTTAGTTGCTCAGTCGTGTCTGACTCCTTGCAACCCCGTGGACTGTAGCTCCCCTGTCCATGGATTTCTCCAGATAAGAATACTGGAGTGGGTTGCCATTTCCTCCTCCAGCAATCTTCCTGACCCAGGGATCCAACCCGAATCTCTTGTATGTCCTGCATTGGCAGGCAGATGCTTTACCATTGAGCCACCTGGGAAGCCCCATCACAACTCTGTGGTAGTAGCACTATTGTGATTCCCAAGTCACAGATGAGAAGACTGAGGCCCAAGTGTACACAGCCAGGGATGCTTTTCCTCTGGCTCCTCTTCATCCTTGTGGCCTGAGCCTTGAGCATTTCTTCCACAGACCAGCCTCTTGACCACCCTCAATCAAGAGGCCCCTCCCTCACCCCAACATTCTATATCCGGATCTTTAAACTTGAGCCTGGACCATAGTCACTCAGTGGGCTTTAGACACAGATTGCTGGGCTCCATCCGGAAAGTTCTGAGTCAGTATAGCTGGGGTGGATCTTGGGAATCTGCATTTCTAACAAGTTCCCAGGTGATACCTATGCTATTGATTCAGGAAAAAGACTTTAAGATCTATCAATCACAAGTCTGTTTATTTGCTTTGAAACACTAATGAGTCTGTAATTGCTCCATTTCTTTATTTGCCTAATTGCTTATTGTCTCCTCCACCAAATTGTAAGGTTCAGGAGAGCAAGGACAACACAGTGTCTGTTTGGTTCACTGCTCTATCACCAGCTCCCAGCACAATGCACTGATGGGTGCTCAGTACATATTTGTTGTATGAATGAGAGGGTGGGGGAGCCAAGACCAAACCCGAGCCTATCTGACTCGAAACTGTGTTCTAAACACCGCTGAGCACCATGAGCCTTTGACTTCATGCCCTCCAGCTGGGCTGGCTTCTAGTTATTGGGTACATGGGTATCAGACGTCTAATTGTGTCCAGAGACTGTTCCGCACAGTCCAGTCTATACCCTGGAAACTGCCCAAACCTAGAGAGGCCAAGAGGCCACGCAAGCAGTGTAGGGGTACTGTGAGAGGCAAGGCCTCCAGCGTCTGACTGCCCATACGTGGCAGGGCAACCGAGAGCCCAGGAGGAACCCACCCACTGCATTGTCGGCTCACTGGCTCTGCTGGGGTTGTGTGCAGCCAGCCCTGGAGGCCAGCGGGCCCATTGGAGTCTGACCACAGAAGCAGCTGGTGACACCGGGATGCTTGGCTGCCTGTTGAAGCCCACAGCCTTGTCGATGCTTCCTCCTGAAGAAGGCAAGGGAAGAAGAAAACGAAGCAGAAGGACAAAAAATAATATAAGCAAATTGCTCACTGTGCTTCTCTTTGGCAAGCTAAATGCTTATTGAAATTAAGATAAGCTTGACAGACTTTTGTAAGCAGTTTGGGGGCCTATCTGAGAATATCTTGCCTTGAGAGACTTCTATTAGAACTGACTCCACAACTAATAATGTGGTCTCTGTCACTTAACTCAAAAGCCCCTCCTAGACCCGCACAGTGAAGCGTTAAGGAAAGAAAATCCTTTTTTTTTTTTTTTTAAACATATACAGCAAAGTTTGATTTGTTGAGAACATTTCTTCAACTGACAGGTTACAAGCCATGTCTGAGAGGCCCACTGGGAACTTTCAAAATTTGAGCAGCAGTTTCTAATCACTGATGATCATTAGCATTTTAGTGAATAGATTTTTGATAAGAAAAATCTTTGCTCTGTGGGAAGGAAAAAAAAAGCTCTGACATTTGATAATGCAAACAGAGTAGCAATTTTAATTAGGCCTCCAGTCCTCCTTGGGGTGGCAAACACTGCGCACGATCCAGATGTTTTTCATCCCACAAGATGTAAACTCATGGTTGTGTCAAGCCATTGGTGCTGGGTGCTGTGCCACCGGCTGGGTCTCCAGGGTGAACAATAATAAGCACTGTTTGCTGAGCGCTTACGCTGGGCCAGAGGCGGTGCTGTTCCACCTGCGTCCTCTCGATTTGTCCTTACATCCATCTGATGAGATAGCTACTATGGTTACCATTCCAATTTTACAGATGAGAAAACTAAAGCCCAGAAAGCTTCAGCAACCCAGAGTTGCCCAGCTAGTGGTGGAGACACTAACCCAGGTCTGTGTGACCCCAGCGTCTCCACACTTACCCACTGGGCCATACTGCTTTCCCAGATGCTACTCACTGGGGACAGACAAAGTGAACAAGCAAGAGCATTGGGCTCTAGCCCTGGCTCTGTCACTGTGTGTGACGAGTTGTGTGACCTCCCCTGGCCTTAATCTCCCAATCTATGGAATGGGGATGTGATCAGCCATCTCTTCTTCGCTGGACTCTGGGGAGCAGAAGGCTCTGGGGGAAAAGAGTGTTAAGAACAATTTTTTCTCTTGTGGAGCTAGACCCTGACAATGTGTCTTCCTCCCCTTGATCTTAGATCTTAAGTGTA
The DNA here is from genome assembly GCF_029407905.1 of Bubalus kerabau. Classification (NCBI taxonomy): domain Eukaryota; kingdom Metazoa; phylum Chordata; class Mammalia; order Artiodactyla; family Bovidae; genus Bubalus; species Bubalus kerabau. The sequence continues at coordinate 127,527,738 of NC_073627.1, forward strand.
CCATGCCATCAGTTTTCATGAATGCACATCAAGATAAAACATTTCTAGGCAAGAATTAATCTGAGTTCTATTGCCATAGATCAGTTTTGCTTATTCTAGAGTAAGTGGGATCATATATTATACACTTTTTGTGTCTGGCTTCTGTCCTTCATCATAATATTTTTGAGATTCATCCCTGTTGTTATATCTATATGTAGCTTGTTCCTTTGTCTTATTGAGCTGTATTCCACTGTATGACTATACGCCAGCTTACCAATTCTTTCTCCTGTTAATAAATATTTAGGTTGTTTCTAGTTTTTGACGATTATTATAAAATTTCTATGACAATTCTTGATGTAGCCTTTTACAGACATACGTTTTAATTTCTCCTGGATGAATACCATAAGTCATGGCGTAGAGATATATGTTAAACATTTGGAGAAACTGCAAAATATATTTTTAAAAAGTGGTTGTTTCATATTACACTCCAAACTGTGCAAGTCACTATTGCTGTCCATCTCCGGCATCTGGTGTTGTCAGCCTTTATCATTTTAGCCATTCTAGACAGTGTATAGTAATATCTCACTGTGAGTTTGATTTGTATTTTCCTGATGACTAATGATGTTAAATGACTTTTTAAAGTACTCACCAGCCATATGTGTATCTTTTTTGTGAAGTGTCCACTCAGGTCTTGTCTATTTTTTTTTTAATTGTGCTGCTTGTCTTTATTATTGGGTTATAGGAGTTTATATATTCTGGATATATCTTTTATCAGATAAGCTTGTTGTGAATATCTTCTTGTCATTCTATGGCTTGAAAGAAAGTGAAAGTCGCTCAGTCATGTCTGACCCTTTGTGACCCCATGGACTATACAGACCATGGAATTCTCCAGGCCAGAGTGGGTAGCTGTTCCCTTCTCCAGGGGATCTTTCCAACCCAGGGATTGAACCCAGGTCTCCCACATTGTAGGCAGATTCTTTACCAGCTGAGCCACCAGGGAAGCCCAAGAATACTGGAGTGGGTAGCCTATCCCTTCTCCGGCAGATCTTCCCACCCAGGAATTGAACGGGGGTCAATTCTTTACCAACTGCATTGCAGGCAGATTCTTCACCAACTGAACTATGGCTTACCTATTTATTTTCTTGATGGCAATTTTTTGATGAACACAAGTTTTACTTTTGATTGAATTCATTTTCTCATTTTTAAAAATTTTTATGCTTTCTGTGTCCTTTCTAAGAACTCTTTGTTCATAAAGATATTCTTCTGTGGTTTTCTGTTTTCATTTTGAGGTTTTTAATCCATTTAGAATTTATTTTTATGTATGATGTGAGATGGGGTCAAGATGCTTCATTTTTCATATGGGTGTCCAGTTCCTCCAAAACCACTTGTCAAAGACATTTTCCTTTCCTCAAGTGACAATATATGTGTTGACCCATAGATCAACACATATATATATTGACTCTAGATCCTTTATTCGGTTTCCAAATTTATGTCTATACTTTCACCAAAATCACACTATTTGGGTTTTTATAGTTTTATAGTATGTCTTAAAATCTGATTGGAGTCTTTTCATTTTGTAACTCATTTTCAAGATTATTTTGGCTATTGTCAGTCCTTTGCCTTTCCAAATAAAATTCAAAATCATCTTGATCAGGATTACATTGGATCTTTAGATCAACTGAAGAAAATTGACATTGTAATAATATTCTTATTAGTCTTCTAAACTATGATTTTTTTCATTCAAGTGATAATTTACTCAATTTATTTAGGTCTTTTTAATTTCTCTCAGTATTGTTATAGTTTTAAAGTTTCTTTATAAAGGACTTTCACGTGTTTTGTTAAATTTATCCTTAAGTGTTTGATCTTTTGAAATGCTATTGTAAAATATGTTTATTTTTAATATCATTTTCCAGTTATTCACTTCTAATGTATGGAAGTACAATTGATTTTTATGTATATTGTGATATCCTAAATTCTTTTATTAGTTCTAGCAGCTTTTTTTTCTTTATAGATTCTTTAAGATCTCCTATATACAAAGCCATGCATCTGCAAATAGAGACATATTAGTTCTTCTTTTGCACTCTGCATGCTTTTTATTTATTTTTCTTATCTTATTGCATGAGCTAGAATTTTCACTTCAATGCATCTTGCTTTTGGTAAAAGTTGGGCTTCCCTGGTGGCTCAGACAATAAAAGAAAGTGAAAGTGAAGTCACTCAGTCATGTCCGACTCTTTGTGACCCCATGGACTGTAGCCTACCAGGCTCCTCCCTCCATGAGATTCTCCAGGCAAGAGTACTGGAGTGGGTTGCCATTTCCTTCTTCAGGGGATCTTCCCGACCCAGGGATCGAACCCAGGTCTCCCGCATTCCAGGTAGATGCTTTAACCTCTGAGCCACCAGGACAATAAAAAAATCTGCCTGAAATGTGGGAGACCTGGGTTCAATCCCTGGGTTGGGAAGATTCCTTGGAGAAGGGGATGGCTACCCACTCCAGTTGTTTTTTTTTTTTTAATATTTGTTTATTTAACTTATTTATTTTGCTGTGCCAAGCCTTAGTTGTGCCATGAGGGATCTAGTTCCCTGACCAGGGATCAAACCCAGGCTCCCTGCAGTGGGAGTGTGGAGTCTTAGCCACTGGACCACCAGGGAAGTCCCCTGCTCCAGTTTTCTTGTTTGGAGAATTCCATGGACAGAGGAGCCTGGTGGGCTACAGTCCATGGGGGTCACACAGACTCAGAAACTAGCACTTTCACTTCACTTTTGGTAAAAGTCAGCCTTTGCACAGGACTTGTTTTTGTTTGTTTGTTTTGTTTTGCCTTTCTTCATAAAAAGCACAAATAATCAGTTGTAAAAACCCTTCTATCTACAGAGTTGGTATTTTTCCAGACCTAAGAAGAAACTAAAAAATTTGGCTTTACTTTTTTTTAATTTTTGGCATGGCATGAAATTTAACTTGCATAGTAGTTATTAGTGCTGTTTGCTAAGTACTTTTGGTTTTCCCACCTCTGGGCACAAACTGACATTGCACTTCCCAGACATCTTTTAGCTAGGTAGGGCCATGTGACTGCTTTCAGCCAATAAGTGAGTGCTGAAATTATACGTTTCACTTCTGCACCAGGACCTTGAGCTACTACTGATTCAAGAGCCTCCAGAACTTTCTTTTTCCTCTAGCATAACCAATTTCCTCATACATTAACCAGTGATGCTTAGGATGAAAGTTACTCCATCTTCTTGTATCTCTGAATATCTACAATTAACAGAGCCCTTACTTCTGACCCACAATGGACATATGGCTTGAGGTAGAAGTAAAATTTGTTGTTTTAAGGCACTGAGGTTTGGGGATAATTTGTTACAACAGCATTATCTAGCTTATTCTGATGAATACAACTTGCATAAAGTTTTCAAAGAGAGATGGCTAAGCAAAATATTAGGTAGAAGCAATGTAAAAGAACATATTGTTTTTCTTCTCTAAGTGAGACAAAGGCTATATATTCCCAGAGAAACCAGCAGTGAGTCAGAACTTAGAATCTTACTCAGATCTTGTGTATAATCAGATCCCCAGTGCCCAGCACCCAGCACATAGTAGGCATTCAAACAGTATTTAGTTGATTCAGTTAAGTCAGAGTTCTCCTTTCAGGCTCTGCTTTGTAAAATAGAAGCACAGCATTTTCTGTCACTTTTCCCCACTAGCATCTTATTGACTGCAAATGGGAGTGACAAAAACAACTTGTCCTCGAGAATTGTTAGGAGAAATTGAGCTGATCACAAAACACTTTGCAAAATGTAAAATCCTATCTAAGTGGCAATTTTCTCCATTGCTATGCCAATTGTAATAAATATTGTTTTTAAAGCTGGCTCCTGGCTTGCTTTTCCATGGCCACCCCATAAAACACTCCAACACACTGGGGGTTATTGTTTATTCTGGATTTGCGTGTGTGTGCATGACACTTGTGTAATGCTATTTGTTTACTGAGGAGTTGAGTAAAACCCATCTTGTAGCAATAAAACTTGAGAATGATGTCATACCCCATTGGAGAGGTGATGGATCAGAACAACTGACCCAGGACAACTGTACTATATGTTCCCCAAAGGCAGAGGGCCTTGTTTCAGCCATTTCTGCAGCTCTAGTGTACCTAGATTAGAGAATGTTCTCTGTGAGAAATAATATTTTTTCATCTTGGCCCAGATTGTATTGAGACCCTAGGTTTCTAGCTTATGTATACCTATGGGCAGAGTTCAGGAACTCCCATAAACTATGCATCTACTGATTGTTAAATTCGTGTTCACTGACCACTTAGTGTTGACCATATGCTAGGAACTAGGAGGAATGCAAACATTACTGATATATTTCTTGATCCCAGTGAGCTCCCAGTTAGTGGGGAGCTAAAGGAGACATTCATCCATCCATTCATTCATTCATTCATTCACCCATTCAGTCATTGATTCTACTAATACTAATTCAACTAATGTCGATTGATGTTCTAGGTACCATTTTAGGTACAAAACAAAGTCATGGCTCTTATAGGAGCATATGTTCTAGAAGGAGGAAACAGGCATTGATCAAATTATTACAGTAGTAAATATTTTAATATGATAAACAAAGTTAAAGAAGATTTTAGAGTTCTGTGAGCACACAAAACCAAGGGGAACAGAGTTTATCAGTAGGTCTCAGCAAAGGAAGTTTTCTTTGAGCAACTGACCTCTGAGTTTAGACCTAAAGGGTAAATTAAGAGTTACTTGGTCTGGGGGCAGTATAGGGGAGGGGAACAAGTCAGGCAGGAGAGAAAATACATTTAATGTGAGAAAGACTAAATGATGGGCCACAAATGAGAGACAGATAACACACTAGAGGAGGTCCCAGAACAAGTTTCATTGTTACTAGGCTAATGAGGAAGGCTGCCAAAGGTAGAACATAGTAGGGGATGAGGACTCTAGGGTAGACTGTGAACAGCCTTGAATGCCAGGCTAAGGAGTTTGGACTTCCCCCACTGTGGCAGAGTCACTGAAGGTTTTGGAACAGGAGAGTGATGTGATCAGAAAATTTAGGTGAGAGGCTCCTTCGTTCCCCACTGTATGTAGTCCAAAAGGATCTCAGAGCTTCTGGCCTCCTGGAGCTCAGAGAAAGGTTTCAGTGGTCAGTTCTCCTCTGTCCACAAGAAGAAACCACATATACAAGACAGGTAGGGAATAAGGGACACAGGGTCCTATAGCTGGCACTTACTTCCTTAGTGGCAAGAAAATGTGTGTGTGAGCGTTGTACCCAAAATGGCCCAGAGCAGAGAGCTGTGTGTGAAACAGGCTGATATGAGAAAGGACCTTGTATTAGTTTTAGGACCCTTTAAGGTGCAAGGGAAAGAATCCCAACTCAGTCTAAAATAACTAAAGAGGATTAATTGAGCTATGAGACTGCATACCTACAGGCGATGACACTGTCTTCAGGATGGCTGAATCCAGGGCTTAAACCAAGTCATCAGGATGTTCTTTCTTGTTCCATCTCTTGCGTTTGCTTCCATCTGTATTATTGGCCTTGTTATCTCCCATTATAGTTGGGCTTCCTTTAATGCAGGTGAAGAATAGAACTCTTGAAAGTTCTAGCCTTACATTGCAGCACAAACAGGGAGTTTCTGGGAGTCAGTATATAAATCACAGGGAAGCACTCAGATTGGTCCTGCTAAGTCACATGCCCATCTCTTGGACCAATCCCTGCTGCCAGAGGGAAGAGGTACTCTGGTTGGTCAGGCCTGTCTGGAGACTGACTGGCAGCCCCAGCCAAATCACACACAGTGAAGGAGAGCAGAGCCCCAGTGGAAGCAAAACTGAGTTGACAAAAATAACCCAGAGTCATTATGGTCTGTTTTTCAGGCTGTCCACTGTAAGGCAAGTGACCCATGGAAGAGTGTTTGTATTCATCCTAGCAAGCTGGGAGGCCAGGTCATTCAAGGAGAGAATAATAATAATAATTTTATTATATACATATTTTTTAAAGAGCTTTTTAAAATATAGACATTACTCTTTCTTAACTTTCATTTATTTATTTAGTTTGGCTGTCAGCACAATCTTCATTGCTGCATGCAGGCTCTCTCTAGTCGCCTCAAGCGGGGGCTTCTCTCTAGTTGCAGCGCACAAGTTTCTCATTGGTGACTTCTCTTGTTGCAGAGCATAGCCTCTACAGCGCACACTTAGTAGTTGTGGGCCGCAGGCTTAGGCATGTGGAATCGTCTCAGACCAGGGATCAAACCCGTGTACCCTGCACTGGCAGGTGGATTCTTTACTACTGGACCACCAGAGTAAAGGTCTTTTTAAAATATTCTTTTCCATTATGGTTTATCATAGGGTATTGAATATAATTCCCTGTGCTATACAGTAAGACCTTGTTTTTTATCCATCCTATTTTAATAATTTACATCTGCTAATCCCATTCTCCCAGTCCTTCCCTCTCCCACTGTCCTCCCCCTTGGCAACTGCAAGTCTGTTCTCTATGTCTATGAGTCTATTTCTGTTTTATAGATTTGTGCCACATTTGAGATTCCACATATAAGTGATATCATATGGTATTTGTCTTTCTCTTTCTGACTGACTTCATTTAGTATGGTAACCTCTAGTGGCATCTATGTTGTTGCAAATGGTATTATTATGTTTTTTTTTATGGCTGAGTAGGAGGGATTGGGGGCAGGAGGAGAAGGGGATGACAGAGGATGAGATGGTTGGATGGCATCACTGACTCGATGGACGTGAGTCTGAGTGAACTCCGGGAGTTGGTGATGGACAGGGAGGCCTAGCGTGCTGCAATTCATGGGGTTGCAAAGAGTTGGACACGACTGAGCAACTGAACTGAACTGAACTGAGTATTCCATTGTGTGTGTGTGTATCACACACACACACACACACACACACACACACACACACACACACACACACACACCAGGCATCTTCTTTATCCATTCCTCTCTCGATGAACATTTAGCTTGTTTCCACGTTTGGGCTATTAAATGAACTTTTGAAGACAGGTGTGGATGACAAGATTAATTAAAGCTGTGGAGTTCTGTTTTCAGTAGAAGTCTAGTTGCTCCTCCAAGAGATGGCTCTGTAATTTTGAGGGAAGAGCCTTGGAGGGAAGTCAGGTGATTGGTCTCTGGCTCTGAGCTTGCCCCCAGCTCACTCTGATCTTAGACAAGTCCTCTCTCTACAATAAGAGGGGTGATATCTGCTGGTAGACTCATGGACTATAGCCCCCTCCTGCAAGATCCACTCTCTCTGAGTTAAATCACATTGCAGGACACTCATTGCTCCCACAAGCACAAGATGACCCACAGCGAGCATGTGAGGTCCGCCCCCACCAGCTTCTCTCTGAGAACTGAAGAGCGTGTGGCTTATGCTAGGGTTAAGAATGAACTAAAGTTCAGTATTCCTGAAATGCCTGGTTGTGGCTCTACTGACAGGGAGCTACAAAGAGGGCATTCACCAGCTGTGGTTTCTAAGAAGCCAATTCGCAGAGTCACAGAGACCCTGGGCTGGAAGATCTGAAAGGTCCCTAAGCCAAGACCCCGTCGTGTGCTGGAGCTCCCCCCTGACAGCCAGGAGAGCATTCCTCCAGTCTCTGCACACGTCTGTAATGTGGGGCTCATGCTCCTCCTCGGACCCTTCAAGGGTCCAATTTGCCTGTGACACCTCCCTACAGGTGCCAGTGGTACAGAAGAGCATCCTAGTCACCATATGGGGAAAGCAAAAGTCAGAATGGCTGAGCCTTGAGCAAGTAGCAGAGGCAGAAGATGAGCAGCAAAGATGGCAGGACTTTAAAGGAAGACTTCTCCTTTTCAGACTCCTGAAAAGGAGTCTGAACTCTGCCTCAAGGGCGAGGGGATGCCTCTGAAGGACATTGAGCAAGGGGGAAGGTTAGCCCTGGGGAAGGCTCCCGGGATGTGGTGTGGAGGACAGTGAGGCTCATCAGGAACCTGAACCCAAGGGGGATGATGGATGTGGAGTTGATGGGGAGACAGGTGGGAAGAACAAAAGGCTGGTTGAGTGGCATTTGGTGACCCAGCAGATGTAGGATAGCACCCAACGGGAGGAGAGGCAGCAGATGCTGTTGGTGGGATGGGAACCCCGGGACACAGCTTTGGACAAGGACGTAAGTTCACTTGTAGATGTGGGGCATGTGAAATTCGTGGGGAGCCATCTGGAGACTTTGGGGATAGTAGTGGAGACAGGAGGTTCAGACAAACCCCCTGATTCCCCCACCTCTTACCTCTTCCTCAGCAATGATTTACCTATCCTGGGCCACTGAAAGAACTAGTCTGCTCCAACTGGAGTCGCAATTTCTGAACAGGCATTCTGTGTGGAGCAGGGATTTTACTGTCCTTCCTCTGTGAGATCTCTTGAGCTTGGGGTCCTGAGGGGTCCCGGACTCTCTGGGGACAGGGAGATGATCCTGTATTTTCCGTATCTCAATGGCAGCTCCAGAAGGGCTCAGAAGGCAGGTGGAGGCTGGTGGAGGGGGCGGGGTGGGGGGGAGGGAGGAGAAGGAGCCCAAGCAGGAGCACAGGTGTGCAAGACGGAAAGGAGGGCTTACAACAACAGGATAGATGAATGTGGGTTTCTGTTTTACTAAACATTCCAGGTGAAGCATTTCTCATGGGTAAAGTGAAAAGTATGAAACTGTTAATCACTCAATCGTGTCCGACTCTTCTCGACCCCACGAGCTGTAGCCTGCCAAGCTCCTCTGTCCACAGGATTATCCAGGCAAGAATACTGGAGTGAGTTGCCATTTCTTCCCCAGGGAATCTTTCCAACCCAGGGATGGAACCCAGGTCACCTGCATTGCAGGGGGATTCCTTACCATCTAAGCCACCAGGGAAGCCCTCTCATGGGTAAGGAAGGAGCCAAAAGAGAGGAGCCTTAAAAATAGAGGCTAGCTCCTTGAGTCCAAATTTTAAAAGCTTAGGAACTGCTGAGAGGGGAAAATAATGGATCAGATGGCTATAAAAATGAGTTAAAATAAAAGGAAAGAAAAGACAAAATTATTATGCAAGCAATACACGTTTATATTTGTGAATTAGAAAGTGTAATGTGTGGTAAAATAAGAGGGTGTCCCTCTAGGCCTCCCCCGTTTCCTTTAGGTGGCGGGGTCACAAGGCCTGGCTCGCCTCTCCTTGTTCCCCGAAGTACAGCCCAGCGCGGGTGGGGAGAGGTTGGGGGGCAGGCGCGGGGCATGAAGGCTGGACCCTCTGTGGGTGGCCGGAGCCCTGGATCCTGAGCCTGCTCAGTGCGGAACTCTGGCCTTGGCCGTTGCCTCTGGAAAATGGGGCGAGGCGCCCGCGGGGCGTCTGGCCCGGCCCGGGGCTGAGCTGCTGATGGGCACGAGGCAGGGGACGGAAGGAGCCGGTTGGAAGCTGGTAATTAATAAATGAAATGCCCTGGGACTGCCGCGGAGCCGACTCAGATGACATATCTGTCGCGGGCTCGGCAAACCATTAAATGACCATTTTCTGACAGAACGACTTCCCCCGCTGCCGCCGCAGAGCTGCCTTGACTTGCCTGGGACTCGCGTCCTTCTCACCCACTTTTCTCTCGGCCCGCCCCTCCCCCACCCAGCCCCGCCCCCACCCAGCCCTCTGCCCTCCCTGCGGTGCCGTCATCCTGGGTGTTATCTCCCTTCCTGTCTCTCCACCCCTTCGCCTCTCTCTCTCTGTGTGCGTTCTCTGCGTGCGGGTTTCTGCCCTCCAGGTCTCTAGGCGTCTCTGTCTCTCTCCTCCCCTCCCACCCCGGCGTCTCTTCTCTTTGTGGCCACCTCTCCCTTTCTCGGGTCTCTGCGCGCTCTCTCTCCCAGCCCCTTGTCCTGTCTCTCTCTCTCTGCTTCTCCCCGTCTGTGTAAGGTTTAACTACCCCCGCCTCCCCCACCGCAACCCCCGTGTCTGGCTCAGCCTCCCCCTCCCCCGGTTGCCTGACGGCTCCAGTTCATTTCTGCCTGTTTAATTGGGCCCCGGATGAGTTTGGTCGACAGGGCCATTCATCATGTGGCCGCGGCTGGCGGCGGAGCCCGGGGGAGCGGCGCTGACAGCTCCGCCAGGCTGGGATGCGGCCTGCGTCGGGAAGTTCACATATTTGGGCATTAGTGCAGCTATTAGTTTAACAAGCTTCGTTTATCCTTGTCACTACCACTTCAGCTTCCCATGTAATCATTTGAAATGTAGATTACAGCCAGACAAATGGGACAGCGCAAGATGCGCAGGCTGGAGGGAGTGACACGCCGCTGCTCGTTAGGGCCACCTTCCCAGCCCCACTCCCTCCCAGGCCCCGGTTTGATTAGCTTAATATTCACATGATTTCGGTGGGAAGCGCCAGTCACATGTGCTGAGCCCCTGGCGCTGGGCAGAGGTGCCCAGGGGTGCCTCCAGGTGAGGGTCAGGGCAGGGCCCCTCTGGTCTAAAGACTAGCCACCCCTAGGCAAGGGTATACGGGAAGGCCAGGGCCTCAGAGCCTGTCTCCCAAAACCCCCTCCTAAGGGGTCGTCTTCTGGGGATGAGGGGGGTTCCAGACTTCTCTTCTCTGTCCGGTTCTGATTTCTGCAGCCTGGTTGCTGGGCGCTGTCTCCCTGTGTGACCTGAGTGAGGTCTGTCGTTCTCTGGGTCTCGTGTCCCCGTCTGGAAAGGAGGGTTTTGAATTAGATGGTGTTGGCCTACTTTTCTCACCTTGGCTCCTCTGAGGGAGTCCCGCAGCTTCTAGTCATTTCTATCTCTCACCTGGGAGACTAAGGGTCCTTTTCAAAATGTGAACCTGGCTGTCTACCCCCTGCTCCAGAGGCCCTCATGTAGCCTCAGAGGGGCTACATTCTGCCCCTCACAGAATAGGGCAGAGCCCCTAGGTAGGGCTTGGGAAGGGGTGGGGAGAGGAGGGTGTGGGGTTCCACTACTGCCCACCCTCCAGTGCTACATTGCCCCCCCAAACTCTGGTGGATGCAAAGTGTCTCCCTGCGTCCCTGGCAGTTGTCAAATGCCCCCGCTCTCGCTCTCTAGGGTTTTGTGCTGCTTTCTCTACCAGGAGAACCACTCTGTGCCGCTGTGCCCCTCTTCCAGCTCCTTTCCTCAGCATCTTTCTTATCCTTCAGATTCTCAGTTTAGAAATTCCTTCCTCCAGCACATCTCCACTCCCCCAGTCCTCTGCCCAGGGCTTCTCCTCCTTTGTGGGTCTCAGAGCCCTGAACCTCCCTTCAATAGCGCTAAATACGTGGGGTCAGTCTGTTTATTTTCATCCCCACTGGACTGTAAACTCCATGAGGGCTGGGCCTGCCTAGCACGGAAAGTGCACAACCGGCTTTGTAGGAAGAGCAACTGGAACACACTCTATATGAAAAGCCTCTCTCATGTGCTGGTGTTCCTCACACAACTGTGTTCTGCCAGGGCTCCTTCTTCCTGGCTCCCCTCTTCTGCACTCTGCTGATGTGTTCTGGAAGGGTCAGAGTCTGATTCTCATCGGAAGACTCCTCTGAATCCTTCAGCTCCCAGGAGAACATGGTCAGCCCACTTAGAGTTCTACCTGGAAGAGTTTAGTGATGAGACTCTATGCAGAGGTGTGAACATCACAGAGGAGACTGATGTGGATGGCAAGCCTAAGTGGGGATCTTACAACCCTGGACTGAGGGAAGGTGGGGTGGGGAGGAGAGTGTCATTGCCAGAACCCAGAGAAAGAGCTGGAACCATGGAAGAGGGCTGTAGAAGGATGTAACTCTAAAGGCAGCCATGCAGACCTGGGGTGAGGTGAAGAAGGAGAGGAGGCCGAATTCTCTGATGAAGTCACTCTTCTCTCCCTCCAGGCTCTGGCTGGTGCCTCCCAGGGGCCAGGGTTCTGTGTGATGTGGGCCAGAGTGACCACCTCCTAGGATGCAGGGCAGGGTAGAGGAAAGAGATGGGCTGGTGGGTTAGGGGACAAACGAGGGTATGGAGAATCCCATGTGCTGCCCCCACACTCCCTCAGGTTGGCCCCTCTGGATGGAGGCCAGGACACCCCGGAAGGGCCACAGGAAGGCACATCTCAGGACCAAGTGGACTCCTCCAGAGGACTCCACAGGGCAAGGGCACCATCAGCTGCTGCCTTTACCTCGTGTCTTCACTGGCACCTCTCTCTACCCAGCCCAGCTGGCCTTAAGCTCGGTGTCTTTTTCCACCTCTTTTCCCTGCCGAGGTGCTTGTCTCCGTTTTCTTCCTGACACCTTCTGAATAATGACACCAGACCTTGAAGCCAACGAATCGTGAATCAAAGTGGCTTCTCGATATCATAAAAGAGATGTTCTAAACCCCAAACATAAAGATCGTTTTATCTTTATTAATAGTTTAATGCATCTGAAAAAGCTATTTGACATTTTTTACACCTCCAACTCCTTCCTTCATGCATTGCTGGTCAGATTACACCAGGGTTCAGCCACTTAAATCCACTTAATAGCTGACTAAATTCTACACTGAATTTACATTGAGCTACAAGCTGATTCTAGGATACAGATGAATCTTCTAACGGGAAAAAAAATATCCACACCAACACCCTGACTCCAAAATTGTAAATCTGCTTTAATAATGAAAAAGGAATTAAACTGTTGGGATTGATGTCATGTTTAACAGCATTTCCTGATGAAGACTCTGTAGCACAAAGTGAAGAAACAGACCTTGATTAATAATCTGGAGTATTTTCTTCACCTGTTTAATTGAAGGACCACACTGGCAAACACACATGTGAAATTAATTGAAAACACTGGCATGTGGGCTCAGCGAACAATCCCTCTCTTCAGCTTCTGGCAGATTCAGTGCACATCAGTGTGTGACGCTGTTAGTAGAAATGTTTGGTCATTAATGACACTGACTTAGAATAACGTCTTGTTGGCTAATTGTTAGCATTGTAGATACAGACACCTACCATGACCACCACAATCTCAGAAACATATCCAAACACATATGACCACATTTAGCATATAAACCAGAGAAGGCAATGGCAACCCACTCCAGTGTTCTTGCCTGGAGAATCCCAGGGACGGGGGAGCCTGGTGGGCTGCCATCTATGGGGTCGCACAGAGTCGGACACGACTGAAGCGACTTAGCAGCAGCAGCAGCAGCATATAAACATACACACACACTGGAGCCTAGAACTCTACACACCCACACTTTGGGCACATACATGCAAATATTCTCTCAACAAGAGACATATATGCATGGGTTCATATGGTACACACACACTCCCAAGCCAGGCTTAGCAGATAAAGGGGAAAAACCTGCCCTCTGCCTCTCCTCAACTTCCCAGAAAGAAGAAAAATATCACTGTCAGAAATGTGATAGGACTGTCGAAGACAAGTAGGAAAAACCTCAAACCAACCATGGAAGTTGTGAAACATAAATCCCAATTCTATTTGTTCTGCGACAGTGTACCCAACACACATTTTTCAAACCACACATTTTCAGATAGAAAATCAAAACCCTCACCAGGTTCGGAATGGCTGAGGAAGTTGGATGGAAATTCTAGTATCCTGGCAGAAGGAGAACTGCTGGCTGGCCGGGACTGAAGGATGCTCCTGGACCACCATCAGCAGGCATTAACTGGCCTCTCATCCTCTCTGTTTTAGAGTTGCTGTGACCGTGTCCGCACACCCCAGGGCTGTGATTAGACAAACATTCCATAGGTATGTGTGCATGCATGTGAAGTCACTTCAGTCATGTCCGACTCTTTGCAACTGTATGGACTGTAGCCCTCCAGGCTCCTCTGTCCATGGGATTCTCCAGGCACGAATACTGGAGTAGGTTGCCATGCCCTCTGCCAAGGGATTTTCCTGACCTAGGGATGGAACCCATTTCTCTTATGTCTCCTGCGTTGGCAGGCAGCTTCTTTACCACTAGCACCACCTGGGAAACCCTCCATAGGTATACTCTCCACTAAAAATTTCTTTCTTCTGGGGAGTCTCCAATAGCTCTGATCACCATGCAGCTCCTGGGGCTGTCTTCTACTCCTCTGAATTGATAGCCAGGTCTGTTTCTCCACTGAAGCTCACATGACTGATTTCAGACCTCCAAGTAGTCTTGGAGCTCTTCCAATGCTTAACTTCTTTCTCTCAAAGACCTCTTCCCAATAAGGATCAAATATTGACTAAAGCAGTTAACTCCCAATCCCCAGAGAAGTAGATACTGTTACTATATATTATTCAGAGTAGTGTCTGTTTATGCCCACATCCGGTTTTTCTTTCCCCAAAGCTATTTTGTTAATCTTGATGAAATGTCCCAAGACTTCTTGAAAAGTTCCATATTTTTGGTGGATTTGCTGTGCAATGTCCCTAAAACCATTTGAAGACTGGGAAAAAAAAAAAAAAAAATGACATCCTTGGGTGAATTCTCACCCAAGCATCATTCTTCCTCAGAAAAAAGTTTCCTGGATCAGACAGTCAGGCTTCTCTTTGCAGAAGCCTCGCTCTGCCCTCCCCAGTTTGTCCCTCATGGACCCTGAAGCCACCATGTTTAATAGTTCCCGCTGGAAACCACCTGCTGACAGGCAGTCTGCTGCCATTGGCAGCCTGGCCCTTCTTTGGCTTGGGGGTAATTTCCAATGACAGATGCCTCATTGTGGCCAGAGTTCTGCAATTTTATCCTCCACTTTCTTCCCAGCCGTGGGGAGGGTACTAGTGCTGACTGAGATCCAGCTGGTTGGCTAAGCAGGATCCAGTGAAAGGGTTAGTCGCTCAGTCGTGTCCGACTCTTTGTGACCCCATGGACTATAGCCCACCAGGCTCCTCTGGACAGGATCCAGTGCCAGGGGGCTTTTGAGGGATGAAGATCATCACAGGGAAGGAGCCTTCTGTATCTTTGATCTCTTATTGACTCTGAGTCCCTCTGGTCAGTGCTTGGTCTCTTGCCCTTGATTCATTGGGAACTGCAGACTCAGCGAGGTTTTTTAGAGGGAAGGCCTGGAGAGCAGGTGGTTCAGCTATATGTCCCCTACCCCGCTGTGCAGTCGGAGACCCTGAACCCCAGGTGAGGATCTTCTGACACGGGCTCGTGTGTACGTGTGTGCGAAGTCGCTTCAGTTGTGTCTGACTCTGCAACTCTATGGACTGCAGTGGGTTCTTTACCACTAGTGCCATGTGGGAAGCCCTCTGACAAGGAATTTTAGGCAGGAAGATGACAGTTCTCTCTTGGGAGGAGGGTTCTTAGCTGATCCCTCCTGAATTTCTGAAGTAGGTCTGGGTCCTCTACCATCTGCACCTAAGTCTATCTTCCTATCTTCCGTCTCCCCGCAATTCAGTTAAACAAACATTTATTCAATAACAATGGGCTGAAAAAATAGTAAACAGATGAGTCTCTTCTTTGTACCAAGCAGTGTGGGACGGGCAATGGAGACATGGTGGTGTGGCAGAAACTGCTGCTCATGTTCCAACAGCCACCCTCTCTTTTGCCCATAGTAATAGACTTTGTACCTGGACAGATTTTTTTTTTTTTTTTTAGTCGCTCAGTCGTGTCCGACTCTTTGTGACCCCATGGACTGTAGCCCACCAGGCTCCTCCGTCCATGGGATTCTCCAGGCAAGAACACTGGAGTGGGTTGCCATTTCCAGGGCCACTCAAATGAAGATCACCTTCTCCAGGCTCCTTTGCAGCTAGATGTTGTCACGTGACTCAGTTCTGGCCAATGGGATGTAAGCAGAAGTGTCAGGTGCCTGCCTCCGAAGAGACAACTGGTTCTCGTGTCTTTGTCTCCTCTGTCCTGCTTCCTGGAATGCTGGTGCTGTCATCTTGGACCTTGGGACTGAGGGATGCAGCCCAGGGAGGGCTAGCAATGTCTGAGTCTTGTCCTTGTGGGCCTGTTGCCACCAAGTTACCATATCTACCCTGTACCAACTTTCAGACTCCATATGTGAGACAGAATAAATCTTATGTCTTGTATAAGCTACTGTTCCTCTGGATTTTTCAGTCATTCATAGCTAGTCAATTATAGGCAGTAAAATAAGTACTTAACAAAGTTTAAAAAAAGATCATATTCTTTCTAGCTTTGCCAAGATACATTGGACTTTTTCAAGGGGAAATTTTATTTTAAAAAACTAGATCCTCCTGTTGAAAATATTTCAAATGAAGAGATATGTGTATGTACACACGTACAACTCGCTTTTCTCCCGCCCCAAGCAAGCATGGATCAAGGAGCATTGATACTGGCTGAAGGGAGGAGAAAGCACCGAACATTTCACTTTAAAATGCAGATCCTGACAGCAGTTCCCAGTCACCCCAGCTGATTTATGCTTTTTCCTGGAATTTTAGTTTTTCTGGGATTTAACTTTTGGCTGCATCAAGGTGTGGCGAGTTGAGGCATGTACACACAAGGGCAGATGAGCAGATCTGCTGGCTAAGAAGATACCCACACAGGAAGAGACATCCCAATCTCTCCTGGAAGAAACCTCCAAACTTCCAGGGGATGCTCTTAAAGCCATTTTCCCTTGACTATGGAGAGAGGAAGCAGCAGCTCTGTCCATAGGTCTCCTGAACTTGCATTTTCCCCAAGCTCCCCACCACTTCCTCTCTGTTTTCTTATAGTTGTGGTGGTGAATGAGGGGTGGGGGTTACTGAACAGTCGGGTCCATTCTCTAAATTGTCACCTCTCAGCACTGTAGAAGGTGGCTGGACTCCACTCTTAGAAGCTCCATGAACTTTTAGTTTTGACTTTGGGCTTTGATTAGGTAATTTTTGGACAACAGGAAAAAGTCCACTAAGCATCAGTGCCTGGGAGACAGTTAGTGTTCAATAAATGCTAGTAGGTATGACGGTTCACAGCTCAATTCAAAGGGTCTTGTATTTAGAAGCAGGGCAGAAGATCAGAGTGGACCAGAAGCACAGTTACTGATGAGAAGCCATGGGACTCCTTCAGTTCTTCGGGCAGGGAATATGCTTGTTCTTCAAGCCTGGGGTCAGCTTGAGTTCAACTGAGCTTAGGGTAAAGGGTAGGAGCAGGGAGCTGGGTAGGACATTCTCAGCCATTCTTTTGCTTCAGACTCAGCCTCTTCATCCTTCACCTCTCTGGAGTTGGTAGAAAAGAATTGGGTGACGCTGAGGTTAAAATTCTCTGAAATTCATGCATTATATTGATACAGCCTGGCTATCTGTCCCCAGGCCCATTTCCTCTTCTTCAGTGGCAGCAAGACTGCATTTCTCAGCCTCCTTTGCAGCTGGGTGTGGCCACTGGGTTCTGGGAAATTGAATGTGAATGGAAAGGAAAACCTCCCAAGGTATAATCCTCCGTGATCCTTCCTTCTGTGCAGGCTGGATGCAGATAAATGAGATAACCTTGGAAATCACATGTAGCAGAGCCAAAAGATAAAAGGAGGCTGGATCCCTGAGTCACCTTGTGGAAGGCTGCCTGCCTATCAGGTATACCCAACCACTGTGTAAGTGAAAAACAGACGGCTGTGTTGTTAAAACGTTGAAATTTATGGGGTGTTTGTTACATCAGCTGGTGTTGCCTCAACCAGTACACAAGTTTATACAGTAATTGAGGAAATGAGTTTGCATCCCACTGTCCATGCTTTAAGAACTTCTAGGAGTTTCAGAAGTTTAACTGCCATGCTCTATAAAGTATGCACAGTGTTTTAATTCCACTTCCCAGGAAGATTTTCTTTCCAAACCCTCTTCAGGGGCCTTTCCTATTAAAAAGACCCATTTATAGAAACTACTACTTAGCATTTTTGGAACTTGTTATCCTATTCAGCAGAGTCTAAGTCAGGAGGGTTTGAACTCAGACAATTACTGCTCTTGATTAACAACAAGAACTGATGAGTTGGCCTTTCCAGTGTGCTAAGCAAACTCAGCCAAGCAGAAAATATCACTGAAGGGGAAACAACGGGAAGTGATTTTCTTGGTTACATTACTAGCCGTCGCGATATTTACACATGTTTGTGGATAATGTGGGAACCTCTGCTGCCTATGCCCTTCCACATGACACTGTTGGGTTTGAAACACCATGAATCCCACTTGACCTGGGCTTTAAATGTCAGGAAGTGGGAGTGGGCAGGCCCAAGTGCAAGACCACCACTGTGCTCTTTTAGAGTCCCTGTTCCTCTGGGTGTCCCCAAGGCCAGCACCCAGGCCTAGCCATCAACAGGCAGCTGTGGCCTGGTCCTGTTGGACAGCCCAGCGGCAGCCTGGAGGAATGTCCATTTCCTCATACCCTTGCCCAAATTGGGTATTTAAAAAAGATCTTTGTGAAGTTGAACCATGTTTCTAATCTTGAATTGGACATTTACTAATATTTAGTATTTCTTCATTTATGAATGATCTCTGATCTTTGCATTTTGACTCAGGCGGTAAAGCATCTGTCTATAATGCAGGAGTCCTGGGTTCAATCCCTGGGTTGGGAAGATCCCCTGGAGAAGGAGATGGCAGCTCACTCCAGTACTCTTGCCTGGAAAATCCCATGGATAGAGGAGCCTGGTAGGCTACAGTCCATGGGGTCGCAAAGAGTCAGACACGACTGAGCAACTTCACTTTCACTTACACTTTCATGCATGTCCTTTACCTATTTTTATTTGTGATAGTAGTATTTTTCATGTGATTGCATACAGCATTTTCATATATTAAGGGCGTTGCACCTATTCACATTTTGTAGGTATTCCCCCACAGGTTATTTGTCTTTTCTGTGGAAAAAAACTGTACATATAAAGGTGAAAAAAGAGAAACAGTCAAACGTTTTAAATTAATTTGTTAATTTTATTTTGGCTGCACTGGGTCTTCATTGCTTGGAGTGGACTTTCTCTCACTGTGGTGCTTGGGCTTCTCCCCGAAGTAGCTTCTCTTGTTGGGGAGCACGGGCTCTAGGGCACTCAGGCTTCAGTATTTAGGGCACTTGGGCTTAGTTGCTCTGCAGCATGTGGAATCTTCCTGCGGCAGAGAGAAAATCTGTGTCCAGGCAGATTCTTTATCACTGGACCACCAGGGAAGTCTGAGAAGCAATCAAGTATTTCTATTTTTCCCTTTGAGACTTTTCTGTCTTTATAAAGTCGCACTCCATATTCTTACCTCTGGAGCTTTGTTCACTCTTCCCACTGCCTGGGATGCCTTTCCTTCCTACCATCTCTAAAATTTCTTATTGGGATCCTGACTACCCATCACAGCTCAGCTCAAAAAATCATCTCTTCCAGGAAGGCTTTCCTGATCACTCTTCCCCCAAATGAATGGAATCCCCACTCTGAGCCTAGATAAATGTTCTGTCTGCCCCACCATAGGTGACACTGATTACGTTGCCTGGAATTAAAATGTGCACATCACTTGCCCCAGATGGCAGGCTCCTTGTTGATTCATTCTCGCACTTCACCTCTTGGGCTGTTTGGGCTATTGTAACAACAACACAAAGAGTCACAGACCAGGTGGCTTAAATTACAAACATTTATTTCCCAGTTCTGGAGGTTGAGAAGTTCAAAATCAAGGCCTTGGCAGATTCAGTGTTAAGTGAGTACATATTTCCTATGCCCTCATATAGTAGAAGGGAGTCTCCTTTATTAGGGCACTAATCCCATTCATGAGAGCTCCACTCCCATGACCTAAGCACCTCCCAAAAGTCCTACCTCCATACACCATCATATAGGGGAGTAAGTTTCAATATCTGAATTTGGGGGGTAGGGGGAACAAATATTCAGTCTGTTAGGGGAGTAAATTTCAATATATGAGTTTGGGGAGTAGGGGGAACAAATATTCAGTCTGCAGCAACCATCCTCCTACATCTAATACTAAGCCTGGCTCAGAGAAACTTCTAGCTAGAGTTTGACCTTTGCATGGTAAAATTTTGATTTCTTTATGGCAGAGACAGTATCTTGACAAAACTCACATCCATCATTCAGAAAAAAATCTCACACAATGCATAACCCCTCATAACATCTTCCAAGTAAACATTATCATGTATAATACCCATTATACAGATGAAAAACCATGGCTTCTAGAAGTTAAGAGACAGCTCACATCACCAAACTGACCCTTAAGAACTGCAGCTGAGACTCCAGGCTGGGCTCTTAGGTGCCTTTATCCTTCCGCCTTTTTCATGGCCCTGGTGTGACCCTATCCCTTGACAGATCACCTCTGTCCCCAGCATCCAGCACGGGGCTTGGCTCCAGTGGAGGTTTGAAGAACAAATGGGTACAAGGCTTGAGCCTCACATGGCAGGTCTCAGGCATCTGCTCTGCCCCTCTTTGTCATGGTTGCTGAGGGCAGAGGAGCTGCTGGACCAGAATGTGTTCAGGGTGGCATTTCTACCCTCCTTACTGGAAGCTGGTAGGGCTTCCCTATAGCTCAGATGGTAAAGAGTCTGCCTGCAACACAGGAGACCTGGGTTGGGAAGATCCCCTGGAGAAGGAAATGGCTACCCACTCTAATATTCTCACCTGGAGAATTCCATGGACAGAAGAGCCTGGCAGGCTACAGTCCATGGAATCACAAAAAGCTGGACACGACTGAGCAACTAACACTTTCACTCTACAGGAGGTCTGGCCCAAGCCCACCATCCTGCATCGTATGGGGGCTCCACATGCCCTGGTTATTGCAGATACTGGTGCCCCATGAGGAGGGCAGGCATGAGGACTCTGTCCCCAGAGAGCGGGACAAGGGCTGCAGCCTCAGGGACAGAAGCATGGCTCTGCCTCACTGGTTCCCTTAGGTTTGGAACCCAACCTTCAGTTCCCAAATACCGCTGCTTCCCTTTAAAGTTTGTGCCTCTAAGTCCTGAGTGTTGGGGAGAAAGGAGCTGGGCCAGTTCTCCATGTAGCATCTCTCTCTCCCTCAGGAATCACCTTTGTCACCATCCATTGCCGAAATGAATGGAGGCTGCTCAGCCAGCTTTATTAAATATGAATGAGTCGCAGCCCATGGCCCCCACGCGGTCAGTCACCCACTCCATCTCTGGCAATTACTGTGTCGCACACACTGTGCCAAGGGGCGCAGCGGTCCCTGCCTGCCCTTGCAGACTGACACTGCCCAGCAGGGGCAGGGCTCAGGCTGCAGCTGCCCTGCCCCCTGATGGAAAGCCACCCCAGGCTCCCGTGCAGCCAAAGCACTCAACTCTGAAGGTCTAGAGACACGGCACCTTCCCCATGGAAGGGCTGTGGATTCTTAGGCCCTGAGCTCTGGCCAGATATGGCCTGTGGCTTTTGAGCCCAAAGACAAAGCCTTCTGGTACGTGCGGCTTCTGAACTCTGTTGCACATTAGTGGGGTGTGGGGCGTGCCCAGACTGCTTAGGTTCTAGGCAACTTAAAAATCCAGCCTGGTTCAAGGTTAAGAGTGTGTGTGCATGCACACACCATTACTGAGCATACATGCATGTTCACTTTCACAAGAACCCCTAGATAATAAGCTTCACATTAGCAGGGTCCTTGTTTGCCAAGTTTTCCAGTGCTAGGGACAGAAGAGATGCTCAACCACTCCGCTGAATGAATGAATGAGGCTGGTGTTACTGATCATTTTGGAGCTAAGGAAATTGAGATTACAGAACTCAGCCAATGATCCCCATCACAAGTCAAATCCAGGGGTTTAACCATTACTCCCCACTGGCCCAGGGGCTGGCAGTTTGCCTGGAACCTCTCAAGGGTGGGGACTCTGCCTCTCCCGCCCTTGCCCAGGACCCAGTCCAAAGCGCCAGCACATCATTCAAGTTGCACAGATTTGTTTTGACCCTGAATTTATCAGGAGAGCCAATAAAACTCCCCACAACTCCGATGAGCTTTGTTAAAGCTATCAAAGACCATTTATGAAGTTGTAAAAATGAATGAGATCAAATGCTTTTTCTGAACTTAAAAAATTACTTTTATTTTAGGAACCAATAAAATTATGGCAAATATTTACAAATAATTATCTCACATAAAGGTT
The DNA here is from genome assembly GCF_029407905.1 of Bubalus kerabau. Taxonomy (NCBI): domain Eukaryota; kingdom Metazoa; phylum Chordata; class Mammalia; order Artiodactyla; family Bovidae; genus Bubalus; species Bubalus kerabau. The sequence goes on from NC_073627.1 coordinate 127,549,571, forward strand.
ACATAAAATCAATTCTTCACAAGTAACACTCATGAGAAGACACACAGATATTGAAACTACGCCAATCTTATTGCAAGTTTCTCCAACTAATCTAAAATAAAGGTGTTGCGGTCAACCATTTAACTTAGAATAAAACCACAAATTCCAGGTTCAATGAGAAAAAAATGTAAAAAATTAACCAAAATCCCACCCCTCTTTTTTCCCCAGTCCCACCCCCAGCCCCTGCCCTCCTCCCAACAAAAGAAAAATATGTCTGACATCTTTGGCAAATTGGCACTGCTGTAATTACATTCAAATATTATTACACACAAAAGCAACACACATCACTAAGGAAAAAAAAAACACCAATATTTCAAGTCAATTATTTTCTACTAGAAAAAAAGAATACAAAACATACACATTTTTAAGAAGCATTTTTTTTTTCAATCTGTTGGAGACATCATCTCCCATTTTCAAAGGCAATTCAATTGTGGTATTTTTTGTTTGTTTTTTTGTGTTTTTTTGTGTTCTTTTTTTGTACTTTTTTTTTTTTTTTTTTACAAGTAAGCGTCTATGCAGGCATCACAAACTTTGGCAGTAACAGTAGATATGTATTTTTTTGATGCTGGAAGGTCAGTCCCTAAGACAGTCAACTGTCTCAAAGAATGAAAAGCAAAAATCCATGTGTCTGCCTGGCAATGAGTTCCATTTGCAATGTAATCTGCATTTCTACAAATACTCAATGTCCAAGGCCACTAGAGACTGAAAAACCAGGGCAGCGTCTTCCAGCAAGAGTCAGGGCAAAACCCGAGTCAGATTTCCACCCTCAACTCAAACTTGGAGGCCCAAAGGCTGGGCCCAAGAAGTGGGGTCTCACTGCCCACAACCCCACACTGTGCTGGCAGCTTGGATCCAGGGTGCAGGCCTGCCTCTTCCTGAGCCCCAGGACAGGCTACTGCCAGGTCTGCTCGCCTCCTCTGACCAAAGGCAAGAAGAGCAGGCAAGAACTGGCATGAGAAGACTCAGTGCTTCCTCTGAGTTTCAAGTACGTCTGAGGTGTCTGGGTGCGAGTGTGTGTGCGCGTGTGTACACTCACATGGGCACGTATGAAGGGGAAGGCCAGATTTGGAGGCTCTGAGCTTTGCAGGGTGTTGAAAATAGACTCAGGACTTATTTATTTTCTTTTTTAGCTTTATAGCAATTAATTGGCTATTGATTGGTTGGAATGTTCAACTCTCCATTTCCTCAAATACAATAAAATAGTTTCATTAAAATGTATTCATGCTTGAAAATAAGGGAGCCATTAAATGGTTTCCTTTCTGTTCCACTCCAAGGGAAATGCACTGTTTGTAAATCAACAATCCGTCATCCAAAATCACTTGTTGTTTACGGTGCTTTTGGAGAAGTTGAGGGATGTGGCCATGAGCGTGGCGACTGCGGGGTTAAGAGCAATCCTGTGGCTGCAGGAGTGGGTGGGCCCAGGTTGGGATGAGTGAGGCTGCAGGTGGGCCTCCTCCAGCTGGTCCTCAGAGTCAGGGAGGAGGGCACCTAACTCCCAAGTAGTCCCTCCCCGCCATGCTCAGAGTTGCCAAAGCTGAGGGGCAGAATTCCTGCCCTTTCCGTCTGGCCCAGAGGCCAAATATACCACCTGAGACCAACTCCCTTTTAGAATTCATCAAGATTCCCTCAATAAATAAACAGCTGCATTTTCTCCTCGTGTGGCTCAGGAGTCTTAAGATGTGGGAAGAACAGACTTACTGAATGGTAGTTCTGTTTACCCTTGGAGGTGAGCTAAACAGAACCCCTGGGAACATGTGGATTGAAACTCTAGAATGGTAGGGATGTCACCCCGAGGTCCCCTTTGATTGGGGGGGGGTGGTGGAGTCCAGGAACGGGACCCCATGTTGAGAAATTACAGCGAATGAAAGATCAGCTGGTGTCTGCCTGCTCCCGGCAAGAAGCGCCCTGTCAGAGAAGCTGCAGCCCCCTCGTCAGGAGAGCTGGCAGGCAGGGGACTCGCTCCCAGTCGGCCCCCTGGGACCTGGCCGCCACTTTGGAGGCACAGCCTTGCTGACAGTGGGGAAGGTGGATCAACACCGCAGCTCCACCATGAATATGCAAGAGGGAATCCTGAGTTTCGGGGACAACAAGGGACAAGGGGCCGAAGGGGCTGCAGGGAGGTGGGGCAGAATGCAGGCTAGGAGTCATGGCCTGACTGTCCAACTTTTCAGTAATGTATTTTGTTATCTCGTACGAAATGCGCTTGCCTTGGACCTCTCAGAGGCCCAAAGAACTAAAGGAATACATTCTTTAGGAGCACCTGTGTGCGTGCCTGGAAACCATCAGTGGTGGGCTCCTGGGTTGGTGAGGCCAAGGCTGTAGGGCCGCCTGTTAGCAGGGACGCCAGGGAGCCTGTCTCACCTGCAGGGCTGTGGATCCAACCACTCTAGCCTGGCCCTGGCCAGTCCAGGGGCCTGGATTCTTCTTTACCCTTGTGGTGGTTGTGTCTTAGACATAGCTCATTTCTAGGTATTTGTCAGGAGTGCCGGGTTTGTTTTCAACATTTGCTCTCCATAACTTGGCGCTAAATTCTAACTGAAATGTCACCCAAAAGAGGGTGGCTGGAGCCAGAGGCCGCCACGGCAGGGCATTAGCTCAGGGATGTAACTTCTCATAAAGAGATTTCATCCTTAGTGCCCCTGTGGCCACATCTGGGGTGCTTCCCTGGACCTGTGAAAGACCCTGGCAGCACTGACCTCCCCTCAAAGCCAACAGTCCCCTATCCCGACCACATCCCATGGTCTACCCCACCTGCCTGCAAAGCCCACACAGCCTTCAAAAGCCGGGAGTGTGGGAAGGAGAGGGTAAGTCTTGGGAGTGCCTGTTCCTGACACTGACTTGCTGAACCTCCTCTCTTGCCTCTCTGAGCTCCCATCTCCCTCGATGTCCTTCATCTGCAATGAAGGACAAGGAGGTGAAGAAGAAGGGAGGCACTGATCAAAGACTGGGGGGTCACAAGCTGGTGACCCATGGGTCAAATTTTTTTTGGCTGACAGAGCATTTAAAGATCTCACACTTGAATGCCATTGGGTAGGGCAAGCACCCACCACCTAGGATGCCTGTGCCCTGGAGAAGTGACATGGTCACCCCACCTTCCCAGCCCTAGCTGCTCTAGGGCCCTTGAGATGGTGATGGTTGCTTCCCAAGGCTGTGGGCACCCCTGATGGCCCAAATCTGGGACTACTGCATATTGTCACAGCCAGGTTTGAAGTCTGTTCCATAAGAAGGAGGACAAAGAAAAGAGGAGTGTGGGGACATCTCTCCTGACACTGGAGCCCAGGACCCTGTGAGTCAGAGCCGGGCCCACGTGCAGGCCCTGTCAGGCCTTGGGTGAGCTCCCACGCCAGCTGAGTCTCAGGCACAGCAGGGAAGGAGTAGGGGTAAAACCTCAGAAGTGTTGGTGTGGATCTGGCAAAGACCTTGCATTTTTTCAGTGTTAATGGGAATCAAGTTGGACCAGCAAAGTCACCAACACCCTGGCCCCTCCACCAAACCAGCCTCTGAGTCACTGTTTTTTCTTTCCTCACTGCAGGTCTTGGGGTTTCTAGGAGACTGAAGGGTGTTTCTAAGCCAAACATTCCCATGACAGGAGCATGAACCTGGAGAGAGAATGAAGCTGGGAAATCTGAGCATTCTCTTCACCTCTGTCTTGCCATGTGAGCCTCTCAGTTTTCCCATCTATAAAATGGGCATTGTGATCTTTGCCCCATGGGATGGATGGTCAAGGATTGCAAAGCACCATACAAACATCAGTAATAAAAGGGTGAACCCTAACTAAGGCGCCTTGGGAAAGGGATGTGGATTTGATATGTCATCAGATTTTTCTAGGTTGCAGATAGACTAATGATACGAAAATTTTTTTGTAAAATCTACAATGTCCTTTTCAAAAAGGGCTGGAACGCAGGGCTGAAGGCCCACAGAGCAACACCCCAGGCCTCCTGCCATGATGCTGGTGAAAGCCCTGGCCTTGTGTTTTCCATTCAGAATTCTCTGGCATCTACTCAATGGTGTGTCCTTTGGAACCTTCCACTCCAGCTCCTAGGCAGCTCTGCAGGCAGCATGGGAGCTCAGTGGGTGAGATCAGGTACGTGTGCGGGAACATGCGTGTGCTTCCATGTGTGCTTGTGCTTCTGCCTGGCAGCCCAGGAACCAAGTAATGTCTAATCAATACAAATGCAATCTGAGGACTCCAGAGGAGAGAGGAAAGGCATGGAAGGAGCTCATCACAGGCCAGGAGGAGGAACAGGATGGGGAGAGGGGTACACTTGGGGCCAGGTGGGCTTTGATGAGGAAGGATAGTGTGTGCTTAGGTAGCCAGTTCAGGGAAAGGTGGCCTCCTCCCAACAGCCTGAGACCATAGGAGCATCAGGATCCAGGGATGTGGGTGCCAGAGGCCAAGAGGCCTGTGCTGCAGACCCCAGACTCCGCCACTTTCTCTGGAAGGGAGGGAAGGCGGGAGAGTCCAGGTGACATACCTGCTCCTACCTTGCCTGGCAGATGGAGGGGCGAGCTGGTTCATCTGGGCTCCTGGAGGTGGGCTCTGGCCCAAGATGCCTCCTTTCTTTGCATAGCAGGTTTCAGGATGGTGGGTGTGCCTGTGGTGAGCCCACTGGGACCAGCTCTGCCCTGGGGACTGGGCTTCCTTGGCAGTTCTAACCTTGGCGGTTCTAACCTTGGCAGTTCTTCCTTGGCTCCAGGATACATCGTCTGAGGAGGTGGCCCAGAACCATCTCCTGCTGCCCTCACCGTCAACTTCTTGCCCCAGGGAAGGGAGGATCACTACAAGCCAAGAGTCAGGGGGCCGAGCCCAAGCCTCATCTTCACTAGTCGCTGCCTGGGGACTCCACCTTGTAGAGCCTCAGTTTCCTCTTCTATTCTACCACTTTGTAGGGGTATTGTGGTGGCGGGGGGATACTTGGTGGTGGTCAGAGGAGGTCTGCTCTGTCTCCCTGCCTGATCCTAGGTCTCCCCGAGCTAGGCCTCAGTTTCTCCTGAGGGGAGCTGCCTTACGTCTTCCTCAAAGCTGATTTTCACCCCTCTAGGTGTTCTTTTTTTTTTTTTTTTAATTTGGTCCAAATGTTAGTAGGACTCAGGTGCCCCAGTCTTCTTGCTCAGAAGTGGAGGGCCTGCCCCAGATGCCCCTGTCACAGCCCCAGAAAACGGGGAGAGGAAGTAAGGGAGGGAGAGCTGTCGGGTAGTCCTGCAGGGGACTCCTGCTGTACCAAGGCAGCCGAGGCTCAGAGAGGGGAAGGGTCTTGCCTGAGGACCCATAGCAAGGCAGGCAAAGGTACAGCCAGGACAAGACCTCTTGGGCCTGATGACGTCAAGCATGGGCTCTCCCCACCCCAGCTCCTTGCCAGCTTGGTGACATGCAGACATGGGGCACATTGTCACAGGAGATGGCCAAGTCCACTGTCATGGCTGTCATTCAGTCCAGATTTGGATGACGCCTCTACATGGCTGTTCTGAGTTGGCAAGAGATAGTATGCAGGGAATTGAGGCCCAAGGCAAAGAGATGGTGGCCCCTGGTACCTCCATTTCAAAACCACTCCCAGTTCACACACCAGTTCCTCACTGCCTGTCCCATTCTAGGAAGCTTTCCTCTGCTCCCCAAATCTTCCCAGGTCGCTTTTTCTGACCACTCCAGCCCACAGTGAGTTCTCCCAACTCCTACTCCAGGCTCCCAAGGCCCTTGGTCATGGCCTGACCATCACACCCCCTTGTATCAGCAGGTAGGTACCCACTATGCAAAGCAGGCCTCGGCTCCTACCCGAGCACCTCGGTTCCCAGCTGCATAGTAGGCTCCATGAGAAGGAGAGGGGCTGCTCAGGAAGTTCTGGCTGACTGCTGTAGGTGTTTGTGGTCCTTGGTCCAGACAAAGTCCTTTCTATTAATCACTGTCTACGTGGCAGGGACAGGCTTGCCCTGAATCCACTCTCTGGCGTCTTGGAAGGTGGGAGAAGTGTCCATGGTGGGTGTCCAGTGTGATTTGAGCCTGGGCGCACCTTAGTAAACACATCCCAGTTCAGTTCAGTGGTCCAGGGGCAGGGCATCTGGAGAGCCTCAGGCTCCGCCTTGGACCATCATTTTCTGGGTCTCGTCCGGCCCTAACATTCCAAGTCCACAATGTAATTGGTATCTTGGATGCCATCTCACTTTAAAACAGTAGCTGAGGAATCTCCTAGACGGTTCTCTTTTGAGTCCTTTGATACAGAAAAGAGCTGCTTGCACTGCATTGGGCCCAGGGAAATGGGGGCAGGAAGCCAGGGAGGGGTCTTGAGGGGAAGGGGGTACTTAGAGCAAAACCAACCCAATGAGACTCTTAGTCCAGATATTAAAGAAGTAGCATGAGCAGAGGCTGGGGTCGGGAGGTGGGCATCCTTAGTCTCAAGGGCAGCTCCAAACCCACCTTCGGGGGCACTCAGGACAGAAGGGTGGCTCTGTGCAAAGGTCCAAGTCCTCCTGTGACACCTCCGGAATGCTGGATGCAAAATGGGTGGGCAGTCTGCTCAGCTGGATCCTCGGGCCCACAAAAAAAGCAAGAAGGTATTTACATGGGTGCTGTTGAAGCAACGAAAGCAAACTTTTCCTTCCAGGCTTGGGGCAGGAAGACGGGCGGATGGTCAGACAGCTCGGGGTGTGGGGGTGGGTTGGGGGTGCTGGCAGGCTGCGCTGGGGCTGTGGTTGTCTGCAGAACAGTCTCTTGGTTTGCACTCACCACCGGGAGAAGCTCATAAGCTGACTCTTAGAAATGGACAGGTGTCTAGAAGTCCAATAGCTCTATCAGAGACCCCGGAGTCCCTGGCAGGAAATGGGGGAGGGAGTTTCTGGCGAGTGGGGGGTTGCTGGGAGGGGGGTGGTGGTCTCATTGGGCCCCTCTGGCTGTGTTTGGAGGGGGCTGGGAGGCTATGGCCTTCAGTGATATGTGTCAGAAATGCTTGGCGCCTGCCTGGCTCTGGGGGTCAGTGGCGGTCGTAGGCAGTGGCAGCTGTGGGCGGAGCGGCTCCTCTGGCAGCAGCAGCGCTGTAATAGTACGGGGAGCCTGAAAGAGACAGGAGAGGCCACAGAGGTTGGAGGGAGACCTCGTGCCCCGAGCTCCGTACCTGGGGTCCCCTTTCCACCAGCGCCCCCTACCTCTGTCCCTTCCTCTTCCTCTCCCAGTCCAGACCACTGTGCCCTCTCACCAACATCTTGGTCCCTCCTCAGGGCATTGCCTGCTTATAGGTTTTTCAGGGCCTCCTCACCAGCTAGAGCTGGGGTGGGCAGACTGGGGCCGATCCCCCAGCCCGGATTCAGTAATTCGTGTTTTCCTGGGACCTGGCCTTGCCCTGTTGTTTCTGTGTTGTCTGTGGTGCTCTCAAGCTGCTGCTGCAGAGCTGAGTATTACAACAGAGACCACATGGCCTGCGAAGCCTAACATATTCACTAGCAGGTCCTTTACAGGAAAAGTGTGCCAATTTCTGACCAGGAAAATGAAAAGTCATCGCTTCTTAGTTTGGCCTGTGGAAGCTTGGTGACCTAGCCCTGCCAACCTCTGAACTTCCCTCCACACCACCACCCTCCTGCTCACACTCAGGCACCCTGCTCCTGCAGAATCCAATACCACAACCTTCTCAAATATACCAGAGTACCGATGGCAGCTGCAGGTGGAGCACTTGCATCCCACCCTGCCACGTCCTTTACACCTCTTGTCTCATTTAAACCCACGGGGCAGGTAGAGTTAGCCCATTTTAACATACTCCCATGCCTCTGTGCCTTTTCCGTGCTCTGCCGCCTGCCTGGAACATCTTGGCTGCACCTCACACCCGCTTCCCTGTCTGCTGCATGGTGCTGCCTCCTTCAAGTCCCCGAGTCCCTGTCTCCTCCTCTGGGACACCCCCTTTCCTGAGCCTATGCCCTGTTGCAGGCTGGACCACATCCTCTGATCACTTCCTTCTCTTCTTCTCCCCGCTTCACCTGGATGGAGAGTCCCACAGAGGGGCTGGGTTCTGCTCTGCTCAGTGTTCACTGTCAGCCCCCAGCCTGCAGCCCAGAGTGTGGTACGTGCTCATCTGGGTTGGCTGAGAAAATGAGCAATGGCACCGAGTGAACCAACAATAGTAAAGACCCTGCCCATTCATTCATTTATTTTTCCGACCCCACTGGCTGCAGTGCTGGGCAATAATGAACAAACGCAGGCCAATGCTCAGAATCAAGAGGGGATCAGAGCTCTGAGAACAGAGCTCTGGGAATGCAAGATTGTTCTGGCAGAGTCAGGCTTTTCCTAGAGGAAGCAGGTTGGGTTGAACTTGGAGGATATGAAAGTTTGGGTATGTGAATACATGGGAGGAGGGAAGGGTATAGCCCTGCTTCCTGTGACCTCGGGCCAGAGCCAGTGTGGGGCCTCCTGTTTTGATGCTGGGTTCTTCCCACTGTCTCTGGGCTGCTCTCTTTGGATGACATGCTTTGGATGAGGCCTCCAGGAGCCCTGCCCTGTGCTCAAACTTCTCCACAGGGATGAAAGAGTCTGGGGATTCTCAGGGGGACAAGCAGATTCTCAGAGCCATGGAAGTTAGAGACACTGGGCCATCCCCTCCTTTTACGGGTGAGGGTGGTGGTGGAGCTGAGGCTTAACAAACGAAAGTCATGTGCCCGAAGCCACAGAGCCTGGCCTGGAATTCTGGTTGTCAGTCCTGGATTAGGACTCTTTCGGCCATGATGCAATTCACTGCATATACAGTCATTTTGGAGAGCCGTGTTTATCCAAGTGGCTAGCAGCTGGGGTCCTGCCAGCCACTGTAGACCATGTGTCTGCTGGGGTAGGAACAGTAAGCTTATTAATTCCTTGGGGGAGGTGGCTCATTCTGAAATCTCACCCAAATCTAAACCAGTCCTGGCAATTCTCCCAGATTCCATGACTGGGCATCAAGGCCTGGAGATTGCCATTCAGGCTCTATCACTCTTGGCTGAGTGACCCTGGACCAGTGGCTTCACTCCTTGAGCCTCAGATTTCTCATTTGTAAAAGGAGGTCACAGGGGGGCTGTATGAGGGCACCCACGAGGTAAAGATGTGAAGGTGCTTTGGAAATTGACACTTTTCTAAGCCCTGTGTATCCTTTAACTCTTTTAATCTCCACAACAGTTCTATCAGGTAGGCACTAGTATTGCCCCCATTTAGCAGATAAGGAAACTGAGGCACAGAGAGAATAAGAGGTTTGCACATGGTCACCCTGCTAGTATGGAATCAAGAGGACAGGATTGACCTGTGCTACCAGCCCTAATTGGTGGATATAATTCTCCCTCCTGGCCCCCAGGAAGGCAGATGGCTCAGGCAGTAGTGCTAGTGGGGGAGCAGTCACTGCTGGAAGGCACGGAATATTCTGGAATATTCCGAAAGATGGGTTTTTCTGCTGCCCCCTGTCACCTCCTTGGTTGGACTCTTGCCTCAGATGTCTGTCAGCCTTCTCTGTTCTCTCTTCTGTGCGATGGAGCCAGAAGCATCTGCAATACCAGCTTTGCATCCTCCCTTTAGGGCCCAGGTGAGAGGGGTGTGTGTGTGTGTGTGTGTGAGGTAAGGGCCAGTCCCACAGGCCCAGGCATGGCACAGAATCAGGAAAATCACAGGGGCTGCCCACACAAATGAGGGACAGGAAATCCTGGCTCGGTCCTCTGAGTTTCCCTGGAGTCAGCTCTCACCCTGGGCTCTGACTCTCTCCCCTCTCAGAGTCTAATCTCTTGGCCAGGCCGTCCAGCAGCCCTAGTGTGAGGGCCCTATGGCAAAATCAAAGAACACCTACATTTACCATGAGAAATGAAAACATCACCTCATAAAGCACTCTGTCTTCCTGGTGCCCATTAGACCTCCATCTAGAATAAACTTGTCCTTTCTTCTGTCATTTTTCCTCTCTAATTCACATTATCATCAATTTACTTCTTGACACAGTCATTCCGGGCTCCTACTTGTTCTCTAATCCCTTTACAGCGGTCACAGGCGCTCTGGTTCTAATCCTAATTGACCGCAGCGGCCTTTCTTCCTGCCGCCAGCCCGCCACCCCGCCTGCCTGGGGCCCCAGTGGGATGCCAGATCCTGGCCTTCCTGGCTGGGCCTGGCGTGGGTAGCCTGCGGGCAGCTCCCAGGAAGGAGCGAGAAGAGAGCCTCAATAGATGGCATCACTTGTCCTCTCTTTGGCAGTGTGTCCATGAGCAAGGCTCCCTTCCACCAGACCGGCTGAGGTGTGGGCAGGGTGTGTGAGAGTCTTTCCTGTTTCCACAGCTCCCACTGTGGCACAGAAAAGCCTTGGAGCAGATTCCCCCTGATTCCCTGACTAAGTAGCAGAAATAGTAGGTCTACTTCTCTTGCCCGGTGGGTTTCCTCCAGCTGAAGCCCTGAAGACACTGGGGGCAGGGCAGGCTGGTAGAGGGGAACAGGCCTGGAACTTACTTACAACTTATGGCAGAGCAACATATGGCAGGGTTTCCCAGGTGGCGCTAGTGGTAAAGAACCTGCCAGCCAATGCAGGAGATGTAAGAGGCATGGGTTTGATCCCTGGGTTGGGAAGATCCCCTAGAAGAAGACATGGCAATCTCCTCCAGTATTCTTGCCTGGAGCATTCCATGGACAAAAGAGTCCATGGGGTTGCAAAGAGTCGGATAGCATGCATGCGTGGCAGAACAAACCTGGAGTCTCCCTCGTCTTCAGGAGAGCGCAATCACTGCATTTGGGGCCTCAGGAGAGCATCATGACCTGCTCGAGCTTGAATGATGCTGCTGGTGGCCATTATCTTCACTTTACACCTGAGGCAACTGAGGCCCTGCTTGGTTGATGACCTGACTAAGACTCCCCAGGCTACAGACTTGGGCAGGGCAGGGGCCATTTCTCATATTTGTAACAGCCCAATATTGTTTAAACGTTTCTTGTGTTTCCAGAATTTTCTGTGGTATGAGCCCCTGCTGGGAGTGGGTGCAGAGGCACCCAGCTCTGGGTGGTGGCAACACAAAGCTCTTACACACCCTGGTTGAAGCAGCAACACAAAGTGGGCTGCTCGTAGGTGCCAACAGCAGGGGTGTTTATGCTAGATCAGCCCCGGTGGTGTTCCCAGCTGTGAGTCCCATACCTATCTCTTTGATCCTCCTAACTGGGATCCCCCAGTATCCCATAACAAATTCACTTTCTGCTTAAAGTAGTGAGAGTGGAGTCTGTTGTTTGCAACTAAAAGCCTGGTAGATAAAGTAACCCAGCTTTCAAAAATAGACCAGCACTGTTCTCATACATACAAGGACCGAGTTATTTGGGACTCAGGCTTGTTCCTATGGAGAGATAAGCCTCTTTTTCTGGTGGTAGTTCTGTTCAGACTGAATTGGTCAGAAGAGTAAAAGTACCACATCGCACACTGATTATTAATACAGGCTCTAGAATCAGGGTGACCTGAGTTTGAGTCCTCATTCTGCTACCTGCATGCTGTGTGACCTCAAGTAAGTTAATTAACCTTTCTGAGCCTTGCTCTCTTCACTGGTAAAGATAATCCTATGCACTGTCTAGGGGATAGGATATTTGATAGGATAAAATGAGGGTAAGATAAAAACCCACATGAAGGGTTTTGCCCAGTACCTGAACAATTAGCAAGTGCTCATTTGGATGAACAGAATTTTGATTCTTTTTCTCTTCTCCACACTGGTTCTGGCACCCCTCAAGGCACTGGGCCCATCCTAGCACAGGCTTTCTCATCATGGCACTCCTGCCTAAGGCTCTCTCACCCCCAGCCTATGAGCTCCTTAGGACAGAGGCCAAACTTTTCCATACCAGACACACCTCCCACATGTATAATTGTGCATGTCAACTGGATTTCACTCTATCTTGAGCAGCAAAGGCCTCGGATGTGGTCTAGCCCCACCCTCCCTTTGGCTCAGAGGTGAAAGTGTCTGCCTGGAATGCAGGAGACCTGGGTTTGATCCCTGGGTCAGGAAGATCTCCTGGAGAAGGAAATGGCAACCCACTCCAGTACTCTTGCCTGGAGAATCCCATGGAGGGAGGAGCCTGGTAGGCTACAGTCCATGGGGTCGCGAAGAGTTGGACACGACTGAGTGACTTCACTTGGGCTGCTAGCTGCCCACACAATCAGGTGCAGACTTCTCAGTCTGGCATTCAAGGTCCCTCTCCTCCTACTCTATCCCATGGCTGCGCTTGCCCAAGCAGCTCCTGTCTCACTTCTCTCATTCTGGAACTTGCAGGCAAATGAGCCTATTGGACACCTCAAAAAATTAGAAAAAGGCAGCCATATCCCTGTGCTGGGGCTCAGGGCTCTGTGCCATGCACGGGCTTGATTTCAGCCCCCACTTGTCCCCTTGGGCAGTGCACGGCCATACATGGAGATCCTAGGTCAACATGGCCTCACTGGTGTCATGTCCCCATCACAAGGAATTCCTCCTACAGTCTGACCCAGGCCTCCTTTGTGCCACATCCCCTGTGGGTCTCTCAGTAGTGCTGGGACCAGAGCCCTGTACAAGGTCGATTTGCAGGGAGCAGCTCCCTAGCTAAGGCTCCAGACCCACCTCCCCGACCCCATCCTTGCTGAAAGACTCTGGTTCAGGGTCAGCATTTGCCTCCTGAGACTGACAACTGGGCCAACTCAGAACCCATACCTCTCAGGGGGGCTTGTTTAAGGAAAAGCATAAGGTAGGCAGAGACCTGGTTCAATACTTAGAAGTAATTTTTACCAAACCCAAAAAAGAAGTCTAAGCCATCAGTCCACAGATTCAGCCCCTGCAGGAAGTCATAAAAGGTAAGAGCCTGGTCTTCTATATAATGAAATCTGCAGGCACAGGTCTGGAGCACTAGCTGGCATTGGTCCTTATTTCACCAGAAGTTTTGCATGATAAACTTTCAAAATACTTTGGGCAGTCCAAGGCTCAAACGCATGGAAGATCGGCAGCCAAGAATGTACAGTGTCTGCGTCATTGTCTGTCCTAATCACCAAAGCAGGTCAGGGAAGGGGCCAAGGCTGTGACTTCATGGCCTCCTTTGCAGACCCATGCCTAGCAACTTGAGTTTGAAGACATTAGGTTCGTGCCTTTTTGATGAAGTCTATGGTTCTCAGTCCTTAAATAATTCAGAGGACCCAGGGAATTAACAGGTTCTTGCTTAAGTAAGTCTTGCTAAGCTGTGAAGACAAACCTGGATGGTCTCAGAGGCCCTTCCACATCTGACCTTAGTGGAAATTACTCAGCTGATTGCTGGGGAGGGATCCATGTTGCTGCCTGGAGGCTGATGGGCTAGCTCCAACCCCAGGGTGACTGACATCTGTGAGGGGGACCCTTGCCTCATGCTCCAAAACCATCAGCTCCAGCTCGGACTCACTCATGTAAGTTCACTGAAACAAAATAACGGGCTCTCCTTGGCCTTCCAAGATAGCCCTGTGGGGTGGCTCAAATATCTTTGATGATGCACACAGATCATGCTGGCCCCAGCCATTGACCATCTGCAGTCTAAGGCCTGAGCAGAGGCTGGGCACCAACTGAGCTCGGCATAGCACAACTCGGCAGACCTTCAGACACAGGGCAACCAGTTTCCAGCGGTATCCACAGCAGACATCACTAATCAATATCCTTGCCTCAGAGTCCTTATCAAGACAGCCACTTCCAAACAACACAAATTGGTCCCTGGCTGCCCTTATTTAGAGATTTATCACCAACCTATTCAATGATCCTTAAGAAATATGTTACTCGTAGGCAGGCACTTTTCCTACTTTTCTCTTCCTTTCTCAATGGCCTTTTAAAATCTGTTCCCCTTCTGTGCCATCTCCCGTCATCCACTATAACACAGGGGGACGGCTGACGGCACAAGCAAGGCTGGGGTGGTATTTGCTGTCCTGAAGCTCCAGCACAAACTCCCATGTTGCCAGTGTCTGGGGGGAGCTACCCACCCCCTCAGTGACCAGGCCTGATGATGTTTAGGGACCCTGGTCCAGTGAGGCCCTGATGGGCAGCCAATGGCCCAGGGGCCCCGCAAGGCCTCCGCCAGTACTCACCGAGCAGCCCCGGGTTGGGGAACCTCCAGGAGTCGTTGTACGAGGGATACTGAGGGTGGCTGTAGGGGTTCCCGGAAAAATCACTCCCTGCATGTGGTGGGTGGGAGAGAAATAGGAACCGAATGTCAAGTCAGGTTCGGAAAATGCCACCGGCACTTGTCTCCCTCACAAACTGCGGGTGCTTTGTGTAACTAATAAAAGCAAGTCCGGTCTGCCCCCTTACCACGTGGACAGCCGTCACTGGCATTGTCATTAGAACTTGATTCATAGGAGTGGATGCCAGGTGACACGAGCGGTGAAGAATCCACCTCCCAATGCGGGAGAGGCAGGAGACACAGGTTCGATCCCTGGGTCAGGAAGATCCTCTGGAGGAGGGCACGGCAACCCACTCCAGTATTCTTGCCTGGAGAATCCCATGAACAGAGGAGCCTGGTGGGCTACAGTCCATGGGTCGCAAAGAGTCGGACACGACTGAAGTGAATTAGGACCCATGCACACATTTCCCCTTAGAACCTTTTCTTATTCTGGGAGTGAATACCAGTCTCTCACACATGTACCATTGAATCACCACATGCCAGGTGCTCCCTGGGGTAGCTGGCCCATTTTGCACATGAGAAAACTGACGCCCAGGGTCTCTCACAATACAGCCTGGAATCACCCAACCCAAGCCCAAAGGCCCAGACTGCTTGTTTCTCAGACCTCAGCCCTGACCGAGGTCACCCCAGGACCACAGTGTGGATGCAGTGCCACTCCCCATGTGTTTTCTGGCTCTGGACTGGAAGGCCAAAGATGACCCAACTCTGGTCTAGCCCTCTGGGCTGTGAATCCGGAGGTGGCTGCTCCCCAGGCCTCTCTCCAACGAGGAAGATGAGACATAAACTCAGACCCTCTGCCAGGAGGAGGTGGATGGCACTTTGCTGACATGAAAGGACTAGCCAAAGGGCTGGAGGAACAGAGAAGAGCACGGGGTTGGGGCCTCTGGGCCTGGGGGGAGGGGCAGGAGCTGCAAGCCGCGCCAGGTGGGACAGCACTAGGTGTAGGGGGCAGAATGGAGCTTGAGGACGGTTCACTCCTGCCCAGCGGCTTGTGGAGCCATGATGCTTGCCTTTGGCACTTCCCTCCCTTCCAGCCGCAGGAGGGCCTCTTGACCACTGGGCAGTCACAGGAGAGGAGCCCAGAATCCCTGCCTTCAAACCTTGCCCCCTTGGCTCTGTAACAGGACAGGCCCCGCCTGTCGGCTCCCTGCCACTGGGGCTTCTGGGGGCACAAGGGCCCCTGTGCCTGTTATCAGGTTGTATGGGCAGCTGACTATTGAGTGGCTTTTTAGGCCACTAGTTACAGAGCATATGGTCCCCTCCCTGGCAGTGGTGACAGGAGTCTCCCAGCCCCATGAGACCACCCTCAGCACCATCCATGCTTCCATGGACTCTTTAGATGCCAAAGGGCCGAAAGGCAGGAGCCTCTAGAAGGGCCACCAGCCCCAAGTCAGGACTTGGAGCACCGCTCTTCCCTGGGAGGCCTCAGCTGACATCTTAGGGCCCCTGGGGCTCCACCAGGTGCAGTGGGAACAAAACAGCAGGGCTGAGAGCCAGCCGCTCACAGCCCTCAGGCCCAGCTGGCCTCCTCCCCACTTCCACCAGCAACCGCAGGCAGAATGTGTGCGTGTGCGCGCGCTCACACACACACACACACGCACACATGTGCTCCTCCTTGGGCCTCTCTGGGGGCCACTCCCAGCCTGACAGGCTGAGCTTTCCAATTCTCTGTTTTTTATGCCTCAGTGGTCAGGGTGTCAGGTTCCGGCGAACGAGGGAGAGCACGGTGACAGTGCGGGGCCGCGGCAGCTCAGCCCCCGGCGTATCCGTCAGCGCCAGGCACCTCCTCCTCCTCCTGGGGGGTCAGGTGGGGGAGCAGAGAGACCGAGCTGCCTGGAGAAGGGGGACAGCAGCACTTCCCCCGGGGCTCTGGGCACCCTCAGGGCTGCCCCATCAGAGGCGCTTCCTGACAGCACAGCGCCTGGCCCAGGGCATTGGGCTATACCGGCTAAGGCTGTCTCGGCAACTCCATCTAGCAGCACCGGGCCCATCTGAGGCCCAGCTCCAAGGCCACCTCTTCCAGGAAGCCTCCTTGATCTCCAGCCCCTCAAAGTACAAGTCTTGGGCCTGTTCAACTGGAGCTACTTAGTTAACTGTGTCTGTTATCCATTCTGCACCCTCCCCCCAACTTTGTCCCCAGATTGGCAACAGGCCATAAACAGTTCCAACTCCTCTAGAGGATGTGCCTAAGTCAGTGTTGCTCAGCATCCTGGACCACGTCCCCACCTGCCTGACCTTCTAGAATCTCACTCAGATACCTCTTCCTCTGGGAAGCCCCCCTCAACCCCGTCCTGGAGTGTACTCCATCTCCTGCTGTGCCCAACACCAGATTTGCCCTGTGACATGGGAGTGTCTGTCTTCAGGTCGGTGTGTGACTCCTCTCAGCACCCACATGCCACCCACCCCCCGTGTAACACCCCGTCCACAGCAGACGGTCAGTGCTCCAAGAACCACAAGTAGCTCGCCACCTCCACTGTAACACCGTGCTCTTGTCTGCACAGCTCTCTCCCTCACCTCCTTCCAGGCTCTACTCCAAAGTCACTTCTAAACATTGCAATTCCCATGGAAACACCTTCCACTTTCCCTGCTTAACTTTTCTCCATAGAACTGATCACAAGCTAACATATCTTACTAATTGTGCTCATCTTTCTTGTTAATTCTATGTCCTCCACTAGGAGGTAAGCGCCCCGGGGCCAGGGAGTGTATGCTCGCATCCCCATGTCTAGCAGGCCCTGAAAACCATTCGTTAAATGAATGAAAGTGTGGGACCTCCTCCGTCTACCTGAGATGACTCTCATGGCTTCCATTATTAACACCAATAGCCAGGGGTTTCTTGAGCACCTACTGTGTGCCAAGATTCAAGCCAGTTTATTTGATCCATTGCCCAGGTTCCATCCACCATGCTGTCCTGCTCCCTGGTGGAAGAAATGAACTTCCAGGGACCCACCCCGCCTGGTGTGTTTAGAGCAGTGGTGTGGTGGTCCCCTCAATGGGCCACTGTCCTGTGAGATGCCCCATGAAAGTGCACCCTCTGGGTAAAGGGAGCTTGACCATCTCTGGGGCAACAGGTCGACCTCAGGGCTGGTCCAGCCATATGCTGGGGCCTCTGGATGAAATGCCCCACAGGCAGCTGGCAGGGCGTGGGCAGTCCTCACCCATGAGATGTGGGGGTGGGGTGGGGGTGGGGCAGGTCCTCAGTTGCCGAGGAAGATGCCTGTCTGTAGACCTGGCCTAGCTCAGCCAGAAAGATGGCTGGGGAGAAGAAGACCACCCAGACTCGAGCCCACATGAAGCCACTGAACCCAGTGGGCCTCAGTCAGTCTGGCACAGAAGCTGAGAGCAACGGTTCTGGAGCCAGACTGCTGCAGCCCAGATCCTGCATCTGCCTATTCCTAGCTCAACAGGTTGACCGTCAGCAGGATGCTCTCTGTGCCAGTTTTCTCCTCAGTAGTCGGGACAATGAATAGATCTCACTGCCCATGGTCATTGCGAGACTGATGATACACAGTGTCTGGCATGCAGTGACTGCTCAGCAAATGTCAGCCACAAGGACCACGACCTGACATCAGTTACCAAGGCTTCCTCCACATCTAGAATCTCATGTAACTTTCCTGACGGTCCTGTGAAGTTCCCAAGATGGGTGCATCTGTCTGCATTTTATACGAGCAAATGGAGGCTCAGGAAGGTGGGGGGACTTGTCTAGGGTAGGGGGCAACTCCAAGTCCAGCTTCCTGTCTCCCAGCCCAGGGCCTTCTGCCCATGTGACACCATGACACTGCCTTCCCACCCCGGGGCCTCTGTCTTCCATTTGTACAAGGGCAGGTGAGACCCAGTGATGTCCAAAGACCCTTCCGGTCTTCTGAGCCTGAATTTCACTTCTCAGGTGTCATGGTGCTCCCAGTAGGGAGGGAGGCCCCCTCCTGGAGGCTCTGTGGGCTCCACCAGATGATGGCTTCCTTTGGGACTAGAGGTTTCAATCTCCTGCTGTGTCTCCCTTGCTTAAATTCACCACCATCACAGCACCCGAGGAGCATTCACCTTCTTTCCTTTAAATCTTAGGACTGTAGCTTAGAAAAGTGATTCTGGTCCAGCCATGAGAAGTTCCAGGAAAACACTAGGGATGCTTTCTGCGGGGAGAGGAGCATATGAGCAGGAGGGGTAGGGGTTTGATGTGTGGAGGGAGACAGGACATTCCGGGCACAAGCAGAAGTCTGGAGTTGGGGGGTCAGAATGTGCCCCCGGCACAGCCAGGTCTTCACAAGGCTCCAGCAGAGGCAGCCCAAGGAGCAGAGCTGAAAAGCAGAAACATCGTGCTTTTCTCCCTTTAGGGCTGGGACTGGAGAGGCCTTCAGACTTGTCAGTACCAGGACCTGGAGGACAGGCTGGAAGAGGTGAGCCCACGGTCAGGGAGAAGCTGTGGCCGCAACCCACGGGAACAGGCGAGGGGAATGTCCACAGGCACAGAATGACGTTCCTCAACGGCAGGAGTGAGATTGAGAAGGCAGAACGTGAGAGTCCCACTTCTGGCTCATGGTTGGGGTCCGGGAGGAGCGGCCAGATGGCCCAAGACAGACAGAGCTCTCACCATGACACTTCTCTTATGACCAAGGACACCATGGGGCTCTCACCTCCTTTTGCTAACTGATGCATGCTTTGGGCATCTCTCAAACATACCAGCCCATTTAAACTGGGCAACCTTTTCTTTATGCATTAACAGAAAAGCTCCTGTGATGCCCAGTGGGGGTGCCGGCCCCTGCCCAGCAGCTGTCACTCAGCAGGCAGCAAGACCTCCATCTGAGGAATTCACAGCACACAGGCCCTCCTCGGAGATGGCTCCTGGGCCGTCTGCAGGTGCACCCCCAGAAGCCCCCAAGAACTCTCCACAACGAAACATGCATCATGATCTCCTCCATCTCCAGCACCCCCAGGAGTGAGCAGTCCTGAGGAGAAAGCAAGACTGGACCTTCTGAGACAAGGCCTGGGATCTGCCCTGGGAGCTGGGCCCCCACACTGTGCTAGGAAAGTGGGGAGGGGCAGGGGAGGGGGTTGCCCAGAGGCGGGTGTGGGCTTAGTGTGGCAGGGCTCAGAGGGAGCTTGCCTCCATGCTCTATAGTGGCCTTAGGGAAGTAACAGAACCTCTTTGGGTTCTTCTCATCGTGAATATGGGCCTAATAAAAACCTACATCATAGGACTGGTGAGAGGTAAATGAGGTAATATTGTTGGAAGCACAGAATTACCTTTTCCCCTGCCAAGGAGACTGGGGAAGCTGGGGAGAGAGGGGAAAGGAAAAGGCCTCCTCTAAAGACTGAATCAGTCCCTAAAAGGAATTTTATAGCTTTATTTATTTTTATTGCTGAGTTCTTGGATGTGCAAAAGGAGGCCCAGAGCAGGGTTCAGGAGTGAGGATGGAGAGGGCTCAAAGTTAGTGCGTGAGAGAACGCCAGGACCTGAACTGGGGGAGGTTCTATTATCAAGAGGGAGCGGGGAGACAAAAGGAGATGCCGTGAGGGTGGAGAACATTCAAGAAGTGAGTGTCTAGGGGACTTCCCTGGTGGTCTACTGGCTGACTCTGCACTCCAGTGAGGGGGCCTGGGTTTGATCCCTGGACAGGGAACTAGATCCCACATACCGCAACTAAGATTTCGCATGCCGTAATAAAGCGATCATGCTGCAAGGAGGACTGAAGACTCCGAGTGCCACAACTAAGACCCAGCACAGACAAATAAATAAATAAAATATTGAAAAAAAAGAAGTAGACGTCTAACTCCCATTTTAAGCCATCCACATTGGGACATAAAGCCTACTACACGCTCAAATGCCTATATGACTGGGCTGATGTTTTCTCCCCACGTGGAAATCAGAGGAAGCAGCTGAGTGCCACATTTGGGCAGCCAGTGGCATTGAGGTGAAAGACTGTGGTCCAAGAACAGTATGGATCACAGAGCCCAAGAATTCCGTGACATCAGGAAGCTGCAACCACAGGTGGGCATGTCTGGGTGAAGTTAGGAAGCATCCAGAAGGCGTGGTACTCCATCTTAGGATAACCCACCCAAGATGTTAGAGCAGAGAATGCTGGGTGAGGGATTTGGCCTCTCACTGGGTATCCGAGGAACTAGCAATCACTCCCCTCATTCCCACCCACCCCCCAGCAACCCACTTCTTCCCAGAACTAATGCAAAGTAAACCTGGCCATCACCCTCTCTCTACATCACAAATTTACCTTACATTAAACCTGCCCAACCTCTGCTGGGACTCATCATTCCAGATCATATGGACCAGAAAAACTTGAAAGATAATTTCCTTCAGCCTCCCCTTCCCCAGGGCCACATGGCCAGGCAGGGCCACAGCAGGATCAGGACACTTGCCTATCCCTAGGTCCTCGGGCTTCCACCATCCCAGGGAGAGCTTCACTGGGCCGGCCAGCCCTCTCCTCCCCATTCCCCCGCTCTGGTATGTCTGAGAATTTTCAAACACAGAGCAAAGTTGAAAGAATTTTATCGTGAACACTGTGTACCCACTACCTAATTCCATCATCAATTTTCTTACACTTGCTTATCAACTCTGTCTCCCTCCAGCCTTTCATTCATCTTATCTTTTGCGTATTTCAAAGTAAATTGGAAACATCAATACACTTCCCCTAAGTACTTCAGCATGCATATCATTAACCGAAATTCATTACTTGTTTAAAAGTTTTTTCTTTTGATATAAAGTGTACACATAATGAAATGCACAAGTCTTAAATATACTATCACTGTGTTTTGACAAATACACACACATGTGTCATCCAAACCTCTATCGAGATACAGAACCTTGAACTTCACCCCAGAGAAGGAAAGTTCTCTTCCGCCAGAGAAGGGGGTCTTTTGACCTGCTGAGAACCCAGTTACTTGGTGATCTGACTGAGTCATTCCCCCATGAATACGGAACTCTACGATTAGCATTGACAATCCAAACCTTGATTGCTGAAAGGCCCCTGACCTGCAAATCAAAAGCCCTTGCAAAGCTATTGTACTAAACAGAATCAAGCTGAGGAATGGATGTTCTCCCTTCAAAGACCCAGAAAGAAAGCAGAGGTTTAAGAGATTTAGGATAAATGGTGGATTTTCCCAAAACAGCACTGTCTTCCAAACATAGAAGAGTTGGCTGTAAAAAAAAAAAAAAAAAAAAAAAAAAAAATGAGGTAACTAGAAAGGATTGATTGAAATTAAAAGTTTACAGGAGGCCACAAGAAAAGGCACGGAATGCAGCTGCCCTGAAGATGCCAGGGCTGGGAAAAACCATCAGAATCAGAAATGTTTTCAGTTTACCCTTCGTTAAAAGCTCAGAGATGGCAAGAAAGTCGAAGTTTCCTAAAATTCTCTGAAGTGACAGGTAAACGGGCTCAGTGTAGCTCTTAATTAACCCAGAACGACACCTGCCAGATGATGGGGATTTGCAGAGCGCGCCGGGGGCCGACCCCATCTGCAGATGGTGGGCTCCCACCTCTGCTCCAGACCTTGGCTGCCTGTAATTAACATACGGAAAGTCTTTCAAAGTGACTTCACTGCCAAGTTCTATTTCTGAAGGATTCAGACTGGGCTTTGAAGGAAAATCTTTGCAGAGGAAGAGGAAGGAAGGATTTGAAAAGGGCCTGTGAGATTTCTCCAGTCGCTCTCTGCAGTTTTGTAGAACTGCGTGATGCACTGTGGCTCGGGGTCAGTGGGTACCTGGGCATATACAACCCTGTCTATGGCCAGAGTGATCCTGATCATAGCACCCAACATGGCATTGTCAGCCTTGCAAATATATTACATATTATTTATATAATTACATTATATAATATACCACATATTATTATAACATACACACATATATATTATTACATATACACACGAGTGTACATACAATATGTATAACACACACATATACACATATACCCATATGCCCACACACACACTAGATTCTGGGGCTCTGTCAAGTCTCTGAGTGACCTTGATCAAGTTTTTCTTTTCACCCAGACTCAGTTTTCTCATCTGTATAGGTGGCGTATATGGGAGAGATTTAAATAGCTGACCTCAAAGGGCTTTCATCACTCAGATCCTCTTCTTTCCCACTTTCACTACACCCGTTACCACCCTAGTCCACATGAAGGCCGAGGTTTCTCAACCATCCTCTCTCCAGAGCCAGACCTTCCTGGGCTTCCAACAGAGAAAGGATAACCCAAGCAAGCTTGGTAAAGGTCAGCTCTGTCAACCCAGACAGCCCAGCACACAGAGCATCGATCTGTCCCTGGAAAAAACCTCTTCTCCCACCAGCAAGGCCAGCCACGAAGGCCTTCAGAAAAACCAAGAGAGGAGAAAAACCGAGGCAGAGGGCAAGAGTGAGGGGGAGAATGTAGAATGTCTCGTTTCTGCTTCTCTAGGGAGCCGTGGACGTCACAGCTGGACAGCGGTGCTGGCCAGGGCGCAGTGAGACAGAGCCGCAGGCCAGGGCAGAGGCAGGGTCCTGCCCCCGGCCTTGGTCCCCTGTACAGAGGAGGCTGCATGCCTTCAGCCCCCTTCCTGTTATCTACAACCACAGACCCTGAATACTGGAAGCCTTCAGGGAACTCAGGGGAAACAATACAACAGTCACATCTCAGTGCCTCCAACATGGACCACGGGGCCTGCGCAGACCCCACTAGCTGGCTGCCCATCAGAGGCAAGAAGTGGGCTTCCTGAGCCACGTGGGGCCAGCAGAAACAGCTGCTGCTGTGACCAGAGCTGCTTGGTTTTCATTGTTTGTTTATTTTCCACGCTGTATTATTTCTTCCCTGGCTGCCCAGTGTTTTGAAGGGGCAAGTGTGTCATCAGCTACAGAACAAGCGATTTACAACTGTCTTATTCCCAAGGCTGACTTCCTCTCTTTCTGTGATGTGCCTGGCCCCTGTAGGTATTTCCATGTGTGACCCATGGCTATGCTATGACTCATATTGAGCAGTTCTGGTTCCATTTTAATCTGTTCTCTTGCTGTGGTATTATTCCAAAATTCTGTCCCAATGTTCTCATTTAAGCCAACAATGCACATGAAAACAGTGTTTCACTAGGGCGTAAGACAACCCCTGATTTGTGAGTATGTGTAAAGAACAGTGGAGTCCTTAGTTTCCAGTGTGCCCTTACCTGGGAGTGCCCACAGGCAGCACATGTGTGAGGACCAAGCTGCAAGGTAATGCCCAGGATTCTCAGATGGGATTCAAGGCCCTGCAGGGTCTGTCCCAGAGTTTCCCAGCCATATCTCCCACTGCCCCACCGCTCTTCATCTGAAACACCACCTTCCTCTTGCTCCTCATGTCCAGTTCCCCACCTTATCAAAAGCTGGCTCAAATACCACCTCTTTCAGGTAGCCTTTCTGGATTGATGATCCCCACTTCCCTGGTGGCTCAGAGGTTAAAGCGTCTGCCTGCAATGCAGGAGACCCAGGTTCGATCCCTGGGTTGGGAAGATCCCCTGGAGAAGGAAATGGAAACCCACTCCAGTATTCTTGCTTGGAGAATCCCATGGACGGAGGAGCCTGGTAGGTTGCAAAGAGTCGGACACGACTGAGCAACTTCACTTTCACTTTCAGTTTCCCCTAAGCCTCCAACCCTGGCTATGGCCGGATGCACTTCCTGTCTAGACTCAGGATGGTTGTCCAGACTCTGGCTTCTGCGGTTGGTAAGTCTGTGGCTCCTCCTTGAGGACTGACCACGTGTGACTGGCAGATCGCGGCCGCCCCTGCTGCCCTCCCCCTGCTCCAGCCCCACCCATGGTACTAATACTCGCTGGATGAGCATTGCGCATGCCCTACAACTGTTCCTTGAGCCAGGTACTTTCAGTGTCAACAGATACAGGTCATGAAACACTGGTCTTTGATCTTGGATAGAAGCCTGATGCATGAAACAGAGATAGAGAAAGACAGCAAAACACACAGAAGAGAGCTGTGGGCTATGTCTGCTGCAGGGGCCTGGTGCAGGTCCCACAGGTGGAAAGGAACACTGGATGGGTGCCCTCCTGAAGGGCGAGGACCTCCACCAGGCCTCTCTAGGCCTCTGTGTCACATGATGATAGCACCAAGGTTGGATCACCCCCAAAGAGCAAAGAAAATTTTTTTTAAAAGGAAGGAATCAAACCCATTGATAGTTACAGTTCAGAAACCAGGACCAGACTGCATTCCAAGCACAGCAGGGCTGGAAAACAGAGGTTTCTTTTCCTTAGTACTCATTTGGCCATCAAAAGATGCAGCATCTAGATTCTACCTGAAGACTTTCTTTGAGTGACCAGGATGTGACTAAAAGCCCCCATCCCAAGCCTAAACTGCCAGACTGCAGGTTCTACAGAATTCAGCTGGAGTGATATTGAACCGTATTCCTGAGAAAATCCAGCTCACATATCTGTGACGGATGTCTAATAAATTCATGAGAATTCTGTATATCCATTCCATTCAGCATTCAAACTGTCCCTACCCCATTCAGAGCTCTGTGCTGGACCGCCTCTCCACACTCAGTGCATGGTGCCCAGGCCCCAGTCCTCACGGCACTCCCAGCATCTGAGAGGATTCCTCAGACTCAGAACTAGACACGCAGGCATCAGTTAACAGTGAGGAGGACTTAGAAGCAGAGCAGAAGTTATCATTTATCCTGGCTGGGGCATCCAGGAAAGCTTCTTGTAAGAAGTGGCTGTGATCTGGACTTTAAAGGACATGGAAGCTGCATCATTTAACGGGTTGCTGAAATCTGTTCCACCAGCCCGGCTGCCTTCTGAAGAGTCATAGTGTACTGCCCCTGTCCCATGGAAGGGACCCTGGGGGGCAAGGCAGTCTCCAACTCCTCTCAGAAAGAAGGCGGTTCTACAGGATACAATGCATCCTGGTGTGGAATGGGCCACAGAGACCTGGCTCTTATCCGTTTCAACTCCCCATCAAGGCAACTGCCAAAAAGGCACACTGACTGATAAACCCCGAAACCCCTGAACAACTCCAAACCACATCACTGCTTTGGTAAATTATTATAAACAGGCAGGCACTGATAATTTGCACAGGTAGTAAGAGCAGCTTTGGCTGCCATTCTGTGTTGGTAACTGAGGCAATGGGGCAGACCTCAGGCTAGGAGCTGGTCAGTCCTGTCAAAGCCCCTCAACTACTTAGGTGAGTGGCCTTGAGAAGTCGCTTTACTTCTCTGAACCTGAGTTCCTTATTTGCAATGTGGCATTACAACATTACACAGGACTAAATAACAATATCAACACATTTCAAAGTCTTCTGTGAACCAAAGAGTGTTCTACAAACACGAGGGTCTATTCTTCGATGTTTAACTCAGGTCTTGGCACATAACACATGCTTGGTGTGACAGATGAAAAAAAATGGATGCACCAGGACTTGTTTTGAATGAAAATTATATTTCCAGATGATTTTCTCATATTTCAACAAGTGCTCCAAATTTCGGTTGTAGGGAAAGCCTTGAACTAGGAGTCAGGGCCTCAATTTCATTCTGTCCCTACCAGTGTGCAACCTTGGACCTGTCCCTTTCAAGTTCACTTAGCCTTGGTTTCCCCAAATGAACCATGGTGGGTGGGAGGTAGACTAGATTGGTTTCCATTGTCTCTGCATAGGGAGAATTTTCTCTCCCCTGACTCCTGCTCAGTTGTCCTTCTGCTTGCTTAAACGATGGATCCAACCCCATGCCCTTTGAGAGTGTTCTGTGAAGTCTTTTTTTTCCGAGAAAATAGACAATTTCAACCAGGCTGCCTATAAAGCTGAAACAAGCCTCAAGCCTCAATCACCAGCTCCCAGACTCAGAAACCAGCCCCAGCCCCTGGCAGCTCAGAGGCCCTCTCACCTCCCCACACATTCCCAGAGCCTCCTGGGATGCTTCTCTCAGCCCACGTCAGCCCAAAGCTCTGAGTTACTTTCCTGTGGCCGAGACCTTGGCCTGTCCCTCAGAGCAGCCAGGGGTCGTCCTTGGAAGAACCGCCTGCCCCCAGCTGGGCCTGGCTCAGCGCGGAGGCCCCAGCGTCCTGCCGCTGACTAATGAGAGGAGGTGACGGTGTCACACCTTGCCGGGAAGTCACAGTGCTGGTGCCGACCCGCGCTGCCTGCCATCAAATTTTAATGCTGTTGCTGACATATTTATGGAATGCCTCACCAAGTGTTTGCGAGGAGACCAGACAAGATTTACCTCCACAATTACTACCACGATGTGCCGGCTTTGCTGTGCACGAGGAACTTGCAGCACCGTCGCCCGGAGCCCTGGTGCGCCCCGAGGAGGATTGCACGCAATTCCACACACCTTTTGCGCCCCCAGAGCGCAAGACCTGGGGCTGGAGCGGAGATGAATCACACGCGGTCCCTGCCAACTGAGAGCTCGCACTCCATGGGAAAGGGCAACACACACATCGATTACTCGAGTCCTGCGTGGCTGGGGACCAGTGCACAGATACAGGGAGAGAGGCAGGCCGGGCTAAAGAGGGGACAGGGTATTTTTTCTATCAGAGTCAGGGTCAAGAACAAAGCCAAAAGTGGGGCTCCATGGGGCCACTTAGCTGCTTCAGCTCTCATAGTTGTTCCCCTGCCTGTAAGGGCCCCGTGGTCTCCATCTCTCTCCACTGCTGGGCTCAGCGCCTCTCCTTTAATAGCTGTGTCCTCATTCAATCCTCGGGGTGCCCTCTCCAAAGGCCTATGGAGTGGATGTAGCCTCCGGGTTCCTCTCCCTTCCTCACCATGTCAACAAGTCCCTTCCTCTTTATGCTGCAGGGCTCTCCCTGAGTGGAGAGGTGCCAGAGGGCAGAAGTGATGTACATGATTTGGGTCCATGTTCTCAAACCTTGCTGCCTCTTAGAGTCATCTAGGGAGCTTTAGGGAGAAGGCAATGGCACCCCACTCCAGTATTCTTGCCTGGAAAATCCCATGGATGGAGGAAGGAGCCTGGTAGGCTGCAGTCCATGGGGTCACGAAGAGTCGGACACGACTGAGTGACTTCCCTTTCACTTTTCACTTTCATGCATTGGAGAAGGAAATGGCAACCCACTCCAGTGATCTTGCCTGGAGAATCCCAGGGATGGGGGAGCCTGGTGGGCTGCCATTTACGGGGTCGCACAGAGTCAGACACGACTGAAATGACTTAGCAGTAGCAGTATCAGGGAGCTTTAGGAAAGCCACATGACCAAGACACACCCAAAGTAGTTCAATCAGAGTCTCTGGGTGGGACCAGGTTTCAGGATTGGTCCCAACTCCTGAGGTGAGTCCTCGTACAGTGAGTTTGAGAAGCAGAGGACAGGCGCTAGCTGCTCAGCGTGTAGTAGCATCAGTGGATTTTGTTAGAAATGCAGGGTCCTGGGCCCCAGTCTAGCGTTACTGAACCAAATCTGCTCTGGAAGATGATGCCCACATGGTTTGTGTGCAGTAAAGTTTGAGAAGCACTCACTCACATTAAGGAGTTTCCCAGGGTCCTCAGAGGCACACTGTGTCTAGTCCCCAGGCCTCCTGAAACTTGGCCCCTAAGAAAGCTGGCCTCTAAGAAGGCTAACTGCCAACAGCTGACTGCTAAGAGGGGCCGGCTGGTGTGGGTGGACTGCAGGCAGGTGGTTGGGCAGCTGCCCCCAATACTTAGCAAGCTTGTTGAAGCACTTGTCCTGTGGAAGGAGCTGAATCATGACAGCCCTCAGGCGGATTCTCATAACTGTCAAGCCTGGACCGGAGGCAGGAGTCCCAGTGAAGTCCTCCCTCTATCACAAACTTAGTCTTCCCCAGTCCAGGCCTCAGTTTCCTCATGGGTGAGAAAGTCAGCCCTGCAGTTGGCTGTGCTAATGGAGACCTCTTCTTTCCTAAATTTGACTGACACTTTCATCCGTGTCCTCTGTGACCAGCCCACAGACCTAGCTGAGAGGCAGCTTAGTGGGGAGGGACCTAGGAGGGGGAAGGAAGATGTCTTTGGGGGCCCAGGAAGAAAGAGTGAAGACACTTCCTAAGGGTACAAATGCAGGGTGAGCTGCAGGGGGGGGAGCCCCAGGTGTGCTGGGGAGACCCAGTGTGTATCTATGTTGATGCTGGTCATACAGCAGACAATGTTTCATCTGCCTACTCATTCAGCAGGTGTTAGCTGAGTGCTTGCTAAATACCAGGCACTGCTCTAGACACTGAGGATACAGCCATGAATAAAACAAACATTCCTGCCCTCAGGGTACTTATATTCTAGTGACATAAACAGACAATAAATAGGAAAAAAAATAAAGCATACATTATGCATTAAGAAGAAAACATAAGGAGATGATATAGGGGCTGGGCATGGCTTCACCAAGAAGGTGACTTTCGAATAAAGAGGTGAAGGAAGTGAGAGTCAGACCCGTGAATACCTATTTGAAGGGCAGTCTGTGCAGAAGGAACGGCAAGTGCAAAGGTCCTGAGGCTGGAGTGTGGGTGGCATGTTGGAAGAGCAGAGAGGAGGTCTGTGAGGCTGGAGAGGAAAAATGAGGGAGGGGCAGGTAGAGATGAGTTCAAGGAGGGAAGTAGGAAGGGGAAGATCTTGTGAGAACGTCAGCCTCTACTCTGAGACAGCAAAAGAGGAACATGACCAGACTCAGACCGAAATGGCTCACCCTGGCTACTCTGGTGAAAATGGACTCAAGGGGGTAAAGGGTGGCACTAGGGAGACCAGTAAGGAGGATACCGCAAACATCTGCTGAAAGACGGACCCACCCACAGAGTGGGCACCTCTGGCCACATGGAGCTTCAAGCTACAAGGCTGGAAGGGCCAGGCATTGTGGCCATGAAAGTAGATGGTCAGCTGGCTGAGGCCAAGGACATTCATAGGGTGAGGCAGGATATGGACTGCCTGGACTCTAGTCTTGACTCAGCATGGCCCTGGGCCAGCCCATTCCTCTCACCGAGCCTAAAACAAAAGTAATAATCAGGAGTGCACCCACAGGGTTGTGGTGAGAATTCAGTGAGTGTGTGGATGGGCCAACTGTGGGTAAACGGACGGTCCTGTCCCATCCTGCCCTGTCCTGCCCACACCAGCAATGCCACACACAAGAGAGCGATGTGCCCCAATTGTCCACTAGGGGGAGCCTGGGCAATTCTTCCTCCAGCAGAAATGAAGTTTGCAAGCATCCATCCTGGCTCATCCAGGGAACTGCAGATGTGCCCAGCATGGCCCTCTGGGGTGGGAATGAAAGCCTGAGCTGCCCTTCTAGCCTGGGATTCTGTGGTTGTGGGTTGGGGGAGCTAGTCTTCTCCAAGGTATGTTCTGAGTAGCCCAGCAGTAGCTACTGAGAGGTCACTACCTGGAGACCTAAAGTTCCCTCAGACTCACACCATAGCCCCCAAATAACAAACCAAAGAGTAGGTGGAAAGGAAAAGCCACCCGCGACTGAAGGTGTTTGGTCTGAGGTGAGCGGGATAGATGGCTTTTAGTTCACTCCTGGCACATGTTTGTGTGTTTACTTCCTCTCTTGGCCCACACATTATTTAGTGTGGCTTCTCAAACCCTCACTGAGCATCTGCCCTGTGGCAGGCTCTGTGCTGGGTGGTGCTGTGATGCCACAGATGCTCAGGCTCATGAGCCTCCTTTGGCTGGCTCAGACAGCCAGCTGGGGTTTTGAATTTCTCAAGGTCTCTCTCATCTCTTCGTTTATCTGAAGTCTAAAGAGTTCCACTAAGATTCCCTTAAAATATACAAAGGGGGCAGGGCAGCCATGTAGGGATGAGTAGGTTGCTCACTGCACAAGAACAGCCAGCTGATTGGGCGTGTGCGGACTGAGATTCAGCCTGCTCTCCACTTGCCAAAGCCTGAAACTTGGAGTGAGGCTGCCTCCACTCATGGGGAGGAAGGTCCTGAGACACAAGCTGGGGAAAACCTCAAGGTCGGCTCCGTGGTGTCCCCTCTCTCTCCAGCTGTTGCTTCTTCACTCTGCTCTCACAGGTCAGAAGAGGAACATAAGGATGGATATAGCAAATCCCAAACGACTGTCAAACCTGGGCTACTGGGGTTCTCTCCTTTCAGCCCACATTTATCTAGTATTGAGGATGTGCCAAGCACCATAAAAGGCACAGATTGCCTATAAGGGTATCATTATACCTTTCACCGTTGAGACAGAAGTATGGTCTGGCTCTCAGGGTCCTGCTTTTTCTCTTGCTAAGAGGATCTGAGCAATCAAGACTGGACTCTATCCTGGCCCTGCCACTTGGGCAAGTTACTCTGTGTAAGTTGAGGTCTCAGCTTCCTCCTCTAGGAAATGGGGTACCATCAACACCAACCTGATGGGGCTGTTATGAAGGGCCAGCAGGCTGGGAAATGACCTGCTCATAGACATTCTCACTAGATGCTAGCTACTTCTAGAAAGCGGGGCCTTCTCCTCTCATCCTCACCACAGCCTCTGGAGGAAGACTATAAAAGATGCAAAGGGGGGAAGGTGACTGGAGGCAGGACTGAGGCCAAGGGAGCCGAGTGCCAGGCCAGGGCATCTGGCCTATGCCCCACACCTTCTCGGCCTCCCCTAGGTCTCCCTCGCAGCTGGAGGAGTCGCACGCTCAGATGCGGACAGAGGTGTTCCAGGTATGGGGAGGCTGAGAAGGATGTTCAGTCAGGCTCGGGAGACAAAGAAGGGATAGCGAGGCAGGATTTGACTTGCTCCAGTGGGTGTGCAGGTGGAGAGAGTGCCCCAGGGTTCCCGTGGGGCCTGCTCTCAGAAACCACCCGCCGTGAGGGTCGCTGGGCCCCAACCTGCCCCGGTCAGGGGGCCCCACTCCACCCTCATGCTGCCCCATCCAGCCAAGGCTGGTGGACCTGAGCACCGACCGGCCTCCGCCAGCAGCCCTCCCACCCGTTCCCTCGCTTCCTCCTGCTGGCCGGCATGGTGGCAGCCCTGCCTGCTCCCCGGGGAGCCCGCCGCCAGGCCTGATGGCGCTGACGGAGGGAGGGAGGCCGCCAAGCTGTCAGTCTGGAGGTGCCCCTCGGAGCCCCTCCTGGCTGGAGCGAGGAGGGTGGGCCGGCGCCGGAGCCGGGCTGTCAGGGCCTTCACAGAGACGAGGCCGGAGAGGCGCTGCCTGACAGCTCGCCCACCGAATTAGGACCATTTGCATGCTAATTTCCAGAGCTCTAACGGGCTGGCAGGCTGGCTGGGGGGTGGAGAGTGCGCAGAGAGAGGCGCCGCGGCCTCCCTGCCCGCCTGGAACAATGCTTGACTGATCTAGCTGCGTTAACGAGCAAATTATGGTAATTTTGTTATTACAAATGCATAGAAATTTCCAAAGCGGGCAGCCATTCAGGGCAGCTCCCTGCTCCTCCCCACTCCTAAATACCGAACCCCTGTTTGTATACAAGGGCCTGGCACCCGCTTCAGGGACAGAGGTTCTGGGGGACCAGGCTTCCCTCGGAGCGTCTCGGGGGAGGC